>NC_081290.1:131337500-131647500 GCF_030435805.1 Mustela lutreola | reverse complement strand
TAAAGATTTTAAATCTTTTAAAATATTATGTTCTGCATTTTTTCTAAAACTATTACATTGCATTTGACATATTATATCATAAATTAATGTTTCTTGTAAGATGTATGAATAGTATAGTTTATTGCATTTACTGCTTAATTTTTATTGAGGCATGACTAATATAACATTATATTAGTTTCAGAATGTACAAAGTAATGACTCAAAATGTGTATATGTTGCAAAATAATCATTACAATAAGTAGTTAACAAATCTCATAAATAAGCAGTTAACAAAATGGTTTTTTTTCTTTCTATTGGAACTTTTAAGATCCATGCTCCTAAATACTTTTAAAATGCAATAAAGTACTATTAATTATAATCACCATACCGTACATTATATCACCTTGAAGTAGTCATTTTATAACTAGAAATATGTACCTTTGTCATATTTATGCATTTCACTCAATTCTACTCCTTGCCCAAGGCAACCACCTGTTGGATATATATATATATATATATATATATATATATATATATATATATATATAAAGAGAGAGAGAGAGAGAGAGAGAGATAGCCATCTCTATATGGTTATATAGAGAACCATCTGTTCTCTATATCAATAAGCTTGTTTTTTGTTTCTTTCTTTGTTTTTAGATTTCACATAAGTGAGATCAAATCGTATTTATCTTTTCCTCCCTCACTTATTTCACTTAGTGTAAAGTCCTCAAGGTCCATCCATGTTGTTGGAAATGGTAAGATTTCACTCCTTTTATGGCTAAGGAATATTTCACTGTGTATATATATTTCACATTTTCTTTATCCATTCATCTATTGATGGAGAGTATGGTGTTGCCATGTTTTGGTTTTTGTACATAATGCTACTATAAACATGGGATGTGTATCTTTTAAAGTTAGTTTTCATTTTCTTTAAATAGTGGGAAAGGGATTTACTGGATCATATGGTAGTTTTATTCTTAATTTTTTCTTAAGATTTTATTTTTTTGAGAGAGAGAGTGAGAGTGAGAGAGAGCATGAAAGGGGAGAAGATCAGAGGGAGAAGAAGAATCCCCATGGAGCTGGGAGCCCCATGGGGGACTTGATCCTGGGACTCCAGAATCATGACCTGAGCTGAAAGCAGTGGCTCAAACAACTGAGCAGCCAAGGCTCCTTTTTTTTTTTTTTAAATTTTTATTTATTTATTTATTACAGAGAGAGAGAACATAAGCGGGGAAGTGGCAGAGGGAGAGGAAGAAGCATGCTCCCCACTGAGCAGGGAATCTGATGTGGGACTGGATCCCAGGACCCTGGGATCATGACCTGAGCTGAAGGCAGCTGCTTAACCAAATGAGCCACTCCGGCGTCCCTATTCTTAATTTTTTCAGGTAGCTCCATACTGATTCCCACAGTGGCTGTGCCAATTTATATTTCCACCAACAGTGCATAAGGTTTCCCTTTCCCCACATCCTTGCCAACACTTGTTATTTCTTTTCATTTTTTTTAATAATAGCCATTCTTAATAAGTGTGAAATTTTGGTTTTTATTTTTATTTCTCTGATGATTAATAATGTTACCTTTCTGTCATCTGTGCCTTCTTTGGAAATGTGTGTATTCATGTTCCCTGCCAATTTTTTTAATAGGATTTTTTTTTGTCATTGAATTGTGTGAGTTCTTTATATTTTTAGATATTAACCGTTTATCAGACATAATTTGCAAATATTTTTTTTTTCCTTTTCAGTAGGTTGCTTTTCATTTTGTTGATGGCTTCCTTTTCCATGCACATTTTTAGTTTTGTGTAATCCCACTTGTTTTATTTGTTTGTTTTATTTTGTTTAGATTGACAGAGTCCAAATAACACTTGATTACATTATATTAACAGTGGATTTCTTTGTTTGACACTAAGGTATGGATTGAAGAGGGATAAGGTATATGGGTAGCCTAGCCATAATGGTAATAAGTAATAGATTGAAGAATAAAAATGCTCCTACGTTTTAACTTATAGTTTGAACTAAGTGGAATTTAGATTTTTAAAGAGTCACAATTCAGAATATCTTTTTTTAAAATTATATATCACTATGCAGTTCAATTATTTCTAGAAATTTCCCTTAAGAATATATTCAAAGGGGAGGAGTCAATTTGGCGGAGAAGTAGCAGGCTGAGACTACTTCAGCTAGCCGGAGATCAGCTAGATAGCTTATCTAAAGATTGCAAACACCTGAAAATCCATCGGCAGATCGAAGAGAAGAAGAACAGCAATTCTGGAAACAGAAAAACAACCACTTTCTGAAAGGTAGGACCGGTGGAGAAGTGAATCCAAAGCGACGGGAAGATAGACCCCGGGGGGAGGGGCCGGCTCCCAGCAAGCGGCGGAGCAACGGCGCACAAAATCAGGACTTTTAAAAGTCTGTTCTGCTGAGGGACATCGCTCCAGAGGCTAAACTGGGGCGAAGCCCACGCGGGGTCAGCGTGGCCTCAGGTCCCGCAGGGTCACAGAAGGATCGGGGGTGTCTGAGTGTCACAGAGCTTGTGGGTATTGGAACGGGAAAGCCGGCTACAGAGACAGAGCCGACAGTAAGCTCACAGCTCGGTGTTACCTTGAACCGGTCACAGGCTCGGTGAGCTCAGAGCGCGGCCAAAGGTCAGGCAGATGGGAGTAACTGGGCGCTGTTCTCTGAAGGCGCACTGAGGAGTGGGGCCCCGAGCTCTAGGCTCCTCCAGGCCAGAGACAAGTAGGCCGCCATTTGTATTCCCGTCCTCCGGAACTCTACGGAAAGCGCTCAGGGAACAAAAACTCCTGAAAGCAAACCCAAGCGGATTACTCACCCCAGCCCCTGCTAAGGGCGGTGCAATTCCGCCTGGGGCAAAGACACTTGAGAATCACTACACCAGGCCCCTCCCCCAGAAGATCAACAAGAAATCCAGCTGAGACCAAGTTCACCTACCAAGGAGTGTGATTTCAATACCAAGGAGAGCAGCAGAATTCCAGAGGAGGAGAAAGCAAAGCACGGAACTCATGGCTTTTTCCCTGTGATTTTTTTAGTCTTGCAGTTATTTAATTTTTTCCTTTTTCATTTTTTGGTTTTTTTTCTCGCCTTCTGGTAAAATTTTTTTTTAACTTTTACCTTTTTCTTTTTTAACGTTTTTTAACCAGTTTATCTAATATATATATATTTTCTTTTTTATATTTTTCTTATTTGTTTTCCTTTTTTTAAAATTCTTTTCTTTTTTTTTCTCTTTTATCTTTTTTTTTCTTTCTTCCTTTTTTAACCTCTTTTTATACCCTTTCTCCCCCCTCACGATTTGGGATCTCTTCTAGTTTGGTTAAAGAATATTTTCCTGGGGTTGTTGCCACCCTTTTAGTATTTTACTTGCTCCTTCATATACTCTTATCTGGACAAAATGACAAGACAAAAAATTCAACGCAAAAAAAAAGAACAAGACGCAGTACCGAAGGCTAGGGACCTAATCAATACAGACATAGGTAATATGTCAGATCTAGAGTTTAGAATGACAATTCTCAAGGTTCTAGCCGGGCTCGAAAAAGGCATGGAAGAAACTAATTTTAAGCCCGAAGACACCTCCAATTTAAAGTGAGGGGGTGGAAAAGAATTTAACATGCTAATGGACATCAGAAGAAAGCAGGAGTAGCAATCCTTATATCAGATCAATTAGATTTTAAGCCAAAGACTATAATAAGAGATGAGGAAGGACACTATATCATACTCAAAGGGTCTGTCCAACAAGAAAATTTAACAATTTTAAATATCTATGCCCCCAACGTGGGAGCAGCCAACTATATAAACCAATTAATAACAAAATCAAAGAAACACATCAACAATAATACAATAATAGTAGGGGACTTTAACACTCCCCTCACTGAAATGGACAGATCATCCAAGCAAAAGATAATCAAGCAAATAAAGGCCTTAAACGACACACTGGACCAGATGGACATCACAGATATATTCAGAACATTTCATCCCAAAGCAACAGAATACACATTCTTCTCTAGTGCACATGGAACATTCTCCAGAATAGATCACATCCTCGGTCCTAAATCAGGACTCAACCGGTATCAAAAGATTGGGATCATTCCCTGCATATTTTCAGACAACAATGCTCTAAAGCTAGAACTCAACCACAAAAGGAAGTTTGGAAAGAACCCAAATACATGGAGACTAAACAACATCCTTCTAAAGAATGAATGGGTCAACCGGGAAATTAAAGAAGAATTGAAAAAAATCGTGGAAACAAATGATAATGAAAATACAACAGTTCAAAATCTGTGGGACACAACAAAGGCAGTCCTGAGAGGAAAATACATAGCGGTACAAGCCGTTCTCAAGAAACAAGAAAGGTCTCAGGTACACAACTTAAGCCTACATCTAAAGGAGCTGGAGAAAGAACAAGAAAGAAACCCTAAACCCAGCAGGAGAAGAGAAATCATAAAGATGAGAGCAGAAATCAATGAAATAGAAACTAAAAAAAACAATAGAACAAATCAATGAAACTAGGAGCTGGTTCTTTGAAAGAATTAATAAAATTGATAAACCCCTGGCCCGACTTATCAAAAAGAAAAGAGAAAGGACCCAAATAAATAAAATCATGAATGAAAGAGGAGAGATCACAACTAACACCAAGGAAATACAAACTATTATAAGAACATACTATGAGCAACTCTACGCCAATAAATTTGACAATCTGGAAGAAATGGATACATTCCTAGATACAAATAAACTACCACAACTGAACCAGGAAGAAATAGAAAGCCTGAACAGACCCATAACCAGTAAGGAGATTGGAACAGTCATTAAAAATCTCCAAACAAACAAAAGCCCAGGGCCAGACAGCTTCCCGGGGGAATTCTACCAAACATTTAAAGACCTAATTCCTATTCTCCTGAAACTGTTCCAAAAAATAGAAATGGAAGGAAAACTTCCAAACTCATTTTATGAGGCCAGCATCACCTTGATCCCAAAACCAGACAAGGATCCCATCAAAAAAGAGAGCTATAGACCAATATCCTTGATGAACACAGATGCAAAAATACTCAACAAATTACTAGCCAATAGGATTTAACAGTACATTAAAAGGATTATTCACCACGACCAAGTGGGATTTATTCCAGGGCTGCAAGGTTGGTTCAACATCTGCAAATCAGTCAATGTGATACAACACATCAATAAAAGAAAGAACAAGTACCATATGATACTCTCAATAGATGCTGAAAAAGCATTTGACAAAGTTCCCCATCCCTTCCTGATCAAAACTCTTCAAAGTGTAGGGATAGAGGGCACATACCTCAATATCATCAAAGCCATCTATGAAAAACCCACTGCAAATATCATTCTCAATGGAGAAAAACTGAAAGCTTTTCTGCTAAGGTCAGGAACACAGCAGGGATGTCCATTATCACCACTGCTATTCAACATAGTACTAGAGGTCCTAGCCTCAGCAATCAGACAACAAAAGGAAATTAAAAGCATCCAAATCGGCAAAGAAGAAGTCAAATTATCACCCTTCACAGATGATATGATACTCTATGTGGAAAACCCAAAAGACTCCACTCCAAAACTGCTAGAACTTACACTGGGATTTAGTAAAGGGTCAGGATATAAAATCAATGCACAGAAATCAGTTGCATTTCTCTACACCAAAACAAGACAGAAGAAAGAGAAATTAAGGAGTCAATCCCATTTACAATTGCACCCAAAACCATAAGATACCTAGGAATAAACTTAACCAAAGAGGCACAGAATCTATACTCAGAAAACTATGAAGTACTCATGAAAGAAATTGAGGAAGACACAAAGAAATGGAAAAATGTTCCATGCTCCTGGATTGGAAGAATAAATATTGTGAAAATGTATGCTACCTAAAGCAATCTACACATTTAATGCAATTCCTATCAAGTACCATCCATCTTTTTCAAAGAAATGGAACAAATAATTCTAAAATTTATATGGAACCAGAAAAGACCTCGAATAGCCAAAGGGATATTGAAAAAGAAAGCCAACGTTGGTGGCATCACAATTCCAGACTTCAAGCTCTATTACAAAGCTGTCATCATCAAGACAGCATGGTACTGGCACAAAAACAGACACATAGTTCAATGGAACAGAATAGAGAGCCCAGAAATAGACCCTCAACTCTATGGTCAACTAATCTTCGACAAAACAGGAAAGAATGTCCAATGGAAAAAAGACAGCCTCTTCAATAAATGGTGCTGGGAAAATTGGAGAGCCACATGCAGAAAAATGAAATTGGACCATTTCCTTATACCACACACAAAAATAGACTCAAAATGGATGAAGGACCTCAATGTGAGAAAGGATTCCTTGAGGATAACACAGGCAGCAACCTCTTCGACCTCAGCCACAGCAACATCTTCCTAGGAACAACGCCAAAGGCAAGGGAAGCAAGGGCAAAAATGTACTATTGGGATTTCATCAAGATCAAAAGCTTTTGCACAGCAAAGGAAACAGTCAACAAAACCAAAAGACAAGTGACAGAATGGGAGAGGATATTTGCAAACGACTATCAGCTAAAGAACTAGTGTCCAAAATCTATAAAGAACTTAGCAAACTCAACACCCAAATAACAAATAATCCAATCAAGAAATGGGCAGAGGACATGAACAGACATTTCTGCAAAGAAGACAACCAGATGACCAACAGACACATGAAAAAGTGCTCCATATCACTCGGCATCAGGGAAATACAAATCCAAACCACAATGAGATATCACCTCACATGAGTCAGAATGGCTAAAATCAACAAGTCAGGAAATGACAGATGCTGGCGAGGATGCGGAGAAAGGGGAACCCTCCTACACTGTTGGTGGGAATGCAAGCTGGTGCAGCCACTCTGGAAAACAGCATGGAGGTTCCTCAAAATGTTGAAAATAGAACTGCCCTATGACCCAGCAATTGCACTATTGGGCAATTACCCTAAAGATACAAACGTAGTGATCCAAAGGGGCACGTGCACCCGAATGTTTATAGCAGCAATGTCCACAATAGCCAAACTATGGAAAGAACCTAGATGTCCATCAACAGATGAATGGATCAAGAAGATGTGGTATATATACACAATGGAAATCTATGCAGCCATCAAAAGAAATGAAATCTTGCCATTTGCGACAACGTGGATGGAACTAGAGCACATCATGCTTAGCGAAATAAGTCAAGCAGAGAAAGACAACTTTCATATGATCTCCCTTATATGAGGAAGTGGTGATGCAACATGGGGGCTTAAGTGGGTAGGAGAAGAATAAATGAAACAAGATGGGATTGGGAGGGAGACAAACCATAAGTGACTCTTAATCTCACAAAACAAACTGAGGGTTGCTTGGGGAGGGGGTTTGGGAGAAGGGGTTGGGATTATGGAGATTGGGGAGGGTATGTGCTTTGGTGAGTGCTGTGAAGTGTTTCAACGTGGTGATTCACAGACCTGTACCCCTGGGGATAAAAATATATGTTTTTAAAAAATAAAAAATTATATAAAAAAAAGAATATATTCAAATTGTGTTCAGCCTTTTGGAAGGATGCTTAACTTTCAAATAACTTTATTTTCTTTAAAGATATTTTGATGTTTTATTTCTTTTTAAAGAATATTATGAGCTTTATATTGATATAATTAACTTTCAAGATAATACAGTTTTACAATTAAATGAAATTATGAGAGCAATCTATCATTTCATGAGGCACTATCTTTTGAGACATATTTACTGAATTAATTGTTTGAGATCTGGGCTTGTTATGGACTCCTAGAACTACAGAATTTCAGGGCTTATACACAATCATATAAATTATTTTCTTAGCTTAATAAATTATTAGAAATATGAAAGGCAGATCAAGAAAGTAAGATTTACACAGGATTTTTTTAAATTATGGAAATATTTTTGTAGTAATGGGCACTCATGTACAAACTACTAAGCATTCATTTATTTTACATATTTTTTCTTCAATGTGTTTTCCTATTTTATAATTTTTTACTTATTATTGGTGTGTCAGCAAAATTAACTCCCAATGTGCAAAATATATCTTAGACACAAACAATACTCATTATAGGTGATAGCAGTTAATATATCATGGAGTATGAAAAAGGGGATTTTGTTTTCATTAAAAAAATATGTGAAGCAAATAGATATTCTAGAAAGAAGACATCTAATGTTTCTTTATCCCGTGTTTCTGATCTATGTAAACTTCTGGGGAAGCTGTTTTCATTGAAATAGCAAGTCAGGAAGATTTGTTGAGAAATCAAAAACTATAAAATCTTTAAAGAGTTTGTGGGCTGTAGAACAGTTTGAAGATCCTTTTAAACAATATTTCTTTTACTCTTAGCATATGAAGTAGTCTGATACTATCTGATGATAATTATTTAGCTTCATATAAACTTCCAATTTTTCAGGATAAAAAGCTACACATCCAGAAAAATGTGCCTAAATAAGTTTTTATATGCTTGAAAGCCATATCTCTTGCTCTCAAGGAGTGGAAAATTTATGAAATCTACGGAAAATGAGAAAAAAGGAAAACTGAAATGCTCTCATCATGACCCAGAGAGACAAAGTTGGCTTTCAGATTTCAATGTTTACAGAAGGGGGAAAAGAGGCATTGAAGCAAATGGGATCCAGTAGTAAGAAGACAGAAGAAGATAGCTTCCTCTAGAAGGGAGGTTATTTTTGGCAGAACAATATGGTATTGCAGAGCTGTACTCTTTCCAAGAGGTGATACTTAACTCTGGCTTGGTTGGGGCAGCACTGGAAAGTTGAACAGACCCATTAAAATGATTGAGTTATGATACAGTTAGAAGATAGGTGATAAGCAATGCATGGAATCAGGAGCTAGCCTGCTTAGAAAAGTTCCACTATTGAAGGAACACAATTTGGAGGAGAGTAACAAAAGGAAGATTGTGTATCAAGGCTCTGACCTACTTGCTTTTGATTGGTGTAGTACCAGATTTGAACACATAAGTACTGAGCAAGGATATCAAAGGTGGATGAAGTCTAGTTATACTGATGTAGCAATATGTCAGTGGGATGGGTAGTGATTAAAGAGAGAAAAAAAGACAGTGGATTGAACCAGGGCTTTCCTGCACACCAAATACCAGGTCTTCAGCAAGATTAACTGCAGAACCTATCAGCTGCTGAATATGAGATTTCCAATGTATTGACTACTTTGCTTAGGATATGGGCACATTGAGCCTTTAGGTTAATATATATATATATAATTTCTAATTTTTTTATTTTTTTATTTTTTTAAATCTTTTAAAAAATTTAAGTTAATAAACTTAAAAAAATAAACTGAAAAGCCAAGGAGTAAAGCAAGTTTGGATACCATATTCTGAATTAAAGAAGCCAATCAAAAATTAAATGATTAATATTAAACATAAATAAAACATTATGGTGGTAGGAAAAAAAATGGATAATAGACCAGTTTTCCACAAATAACTGATTTATTTTAAATAATTTTCCCTATTTGTTTCCTTTTTTTTTTTTTTTTAAGCTGTAGAGTTAAAACTACCTACCTTGGTAAGAAGTACTATCACATTACCTTTAAATAACTACAAATGTAACTGCTGAAAGTAACTCATAGTTGCTGCTTAAGAGTAATGCAATGTTCACACACGACTCATCTTATTTCTAAGTGCAGATGATTTGGGGAAATTGAGCAAGATCATACAAAGGTTTAATGCAAGCCCTACTATTCGTGTTCTCAGGTTACTTTGATATTTGAAACTATACAGTCATAATCTCACAATCCAACTGGGTATGTTTTCTATTCCAAATCAAATAGATATTATGTTACAATATTGTAATTCAGTTTCTACTATGGTGTTTTATTAGGATTCCAGTGTAAACATAATCAAATAAAGATTCTAGGAGGTACCTGAATATCTGTCAGCATATAATATAAGAAACAGTGTAATAATCCACTTAAGGTATTTCAACCAACAAAAAATTGAATACAAAAAATTTTGTGATTACAATATTGATTGAAGGGCTAGAGATGCAGAATGTAAGGAATCTTCAGGTACATATCCTCTATGCTTATCTCATATCTATGAAACTTACAGCTAAATACAAAAATATGGAATCTTATACAAATATTCATACATGTCAGATCTTGATTTCCAGACATTAAATATGCAAATGCAAAATGGTCCAAGTTAAAGTTTCTTTCAAATCCCATGAGTGTGTTCTTTATTATTATAATTTAAATAGATACAGAACTCTAATTTCAAGGGAGAATAACAAATGTTGCTTCTGCTCTCCAACCACTGTAATACAAGAGGAAGGTAAGGCTTTAAGAGTTGAAAATGTCTGATAAATTCCATTTGGTTTATGCAGCACTACATATAAGACTCTTTTCTGGGAGAGACACCAGTTATGGTCAGTTCACATTTGAAAGGCAGCTCAATAAACTGTAAATGTGCTAGTTGTTTAGCAATCACCAATATGTATGTCAAGATTATTTCCAAATGGTTAGTTGATTCCACTAGGATGAAAGGATTTCTATTTTAACAACAAATGGATTATTTTTAAATTGTGTTTAGGAATTAAACGTGAGTTCTAAAATAATATGTATTACCACTATAAGGAAATGATAAAATAACAAATATGGTAAGATATATATTTATTAACATGTATATTTATTTTATGATATATTAGCAGTCTTCTTGTTGTTTAGTGGTTCATTTCTCTTCTATCAAGAATTTTTAAGTGTTTTAGTGAAAAGTAGCTAAAGGCAATGTTCTTCTCTGTCCCAGTGTTCTGTTTTGTCAATCCTTGGTATCTCTATTGTCCTCCCAAACTAGTAATTTTCTTCTGAGGCAATGGCACTTAAAAGTTATTGGTCCCAGGGCCCATCAGATACCTTACACACATTTCTTTTCTTTTTTAAAGCATATTTTTAATTTTAATTTTTTTTAAGATTTCATTTTTTTATTTGACAGAGAGAGAGAGATCAGAAGTAGGTAGAAAGGCAGGCATAGAAAGAGAGAGAAGGAAGCAGGCTCCCTGCTGAGCAGAGAGCCCAATGTGGGGCTTAGGTGGAGGTTTAACCCTCTGAGACACCCAGGCACTCCCCTACACACTTATTTCTTTAAGCTGTAATAACTGCTACTTTCCTTAAGTTCTTGATGTTATTACAACTGATTGCTTCTTTCATCTGTCTCAGTCTCCTTACATTTGTTTATTCATTCTTTATGTTTCACTGCGCAGTGCAAGACACTTCCTCTGTCTAGTTAGGAAAACCATTCTTTAATCATTTGTAATTTGCTTTTGACATGTTACACTGTTCTATATTGGAGTCAGTCAATACAGGCCACACTTTTATAGTCACAGTCAAAAGCTATACTTATATAAATACCAAGGTTTGGGTCAAAATTGGTTGGATTTAATCAAGGTAAAATGTTGCCTATCTCCCTATCTCCTCTACTGAATATGTGCCATTCCATATGTCTTTCTCATGGCTGTATACTCTCTTTGTGAGACTCCCTCTTTTAAAGGCTGGTTTTAGACAACTAGGTATTTGAAGGGGCCAAAACATTGGCCATGGTTTGTGGTCTTATGATTTGGTTTATCTGGAACAATATTTTCCAGAATCTTCTTTCTTGTATGGTTCTAAGTGAGAGTTGGTCAAGAGATTTGGAAAAGAGAAAAGAAGCAGAGGACCATTACTGAAAATTGTCACACATCCATGGGTTTCAACTTCTCTTTGATCTCTTTAGCTCTTCTTTCAGATTGTTGAACTTGTTGAACAACAGAAGCCCTAAGCTCATCAACATATGCTTAGCTGTGGACAGAGGTAGCAACTTGCCAAATATCTCACCACATGTTTCTTCTTCCCAAACCCACTTTTGGGGGCAGAAATGTTTGTCTTTGCAGGCTGACTAGTTAGTGACTGACTTCTTTTTTTGTAATGTCCCCTCCCAGGCTTTGGCTGTCCAACTTTCATCCACAAATGTAAAGGCTCAAATTAGTATAGTAAATCCTTACCTAATCACACCCATAGTGACTCTGCTTGCCTCACTGAATCCTGACTGAAAAGCCAGGCTGTATAAATATGGTGTTAACATCTTAATGTGTCTTATTTTCTCATCAAACCACATACATGAACTATTTTTTACTAGTTTAGAATCTTGGCTACCCAGGACTCCTTTCTAATGACTTCATATCTCCATTGATATAAGCTTTCTCATATACACAGATGCTTAAGTTCTGATGACTTATTTCATCTTTACATTCAATAATTTAGAAAGTCAATTCACTCCTATGACACAATTAAGCCTGGTAAGGAAATTTCCAATAAGATTAGTCACTCTAGAAAAATCAGATCATTTCTGTGATTTACTTATTTATTTTTGTTAATTTTCTCATCTCCCTTTTTTAAACCACTCCCCTTTCTAAGAACTATAGACTAAGGGGAAGGAGTCAAGATGGCAGAGAAGTAATAAGCTGAGACTACTTCAGCTAGCAGGAGATCAGCTAGATAGCTTATCTAAAGGTTGCAAACACCTGCAAATCCAGCGGCAGATCGAAGAGAAGAAGAACAGCAATTCTAGAAACAGAAAAACAATCACTTTCTGAAAGGTAGGACTGGCGGAGAAGTGAATCCAAAGAGATGGTAAGATAGACCCCGGGAAGAGGGCCCAGCTCCCGGCAAGTAGCGGAGCAACAGAGCACAAAATCAGGACTTTTAAAAGTCTGTTCCGCTAAGGGACATCGCTCCAGAAGCTAAACCACACGGGGTTAGCGTGGCCTCAGGTCCCGCAGGGTCACAGAAGGATTGGGGGTGTCTGAGTGTTGCAGAGCTTGCAGGTATTGGAACGGGGAAGATGGCTACAGAGACAGAGCCGACAGTAAGCTCACAGCTCAGAGTTACCTTGAACCGGTTGCAGGCTCGGTGACCTCGGGGCAAGGTCGGAGATCAGGCAGACGGGAGTTACTGGGCGCTGTTCTCTGAGGGTGCACTGAGGAGTGGGGCCCAGGGCTCTTGGCTCCTCCGGGCCAGAGACCAGGAGGCTGCCATTTGTATTCCTGTCCTCTGGAGCTGTACAGAAAGCGCACAGGGAACAAAATCTCCTGAAAGCAAACCTAAGCAGATTACTCAGCCCTGCCCCTGGTAAGGGTGGTGCAATTCCTCCTGGGGCAAAGACACTTGAGAATCACTACAACAGGCCCCTCCCCCAGAATATCAACAAGAAATCCAGCCAAGACCAAGTTCACCTACCAAGGAGTGCAGTTTCAATACCAAGGAGAGCAGCAGAATTCCAGAGAAGGAGAAAGCAAAGCACGGAACTCATGGCTTTTGGCCTGTGAATTTTTAGTCTTGGAGTTAATTTATTTTTTTTTCTTTTTTTTTCGCTTCTTCTGCTAATTTTTTTTAATGTTTACCCTTTTCTTTTTTAACGTTTTTAACTAGTTTATCTAATATATATATTAATATATGTATTTTTTCTTTTTTATACTTTTCTTTATTCGTTTTCTTTTTTTAATTCTTTTCTTTTTTTTTTCTTTTTCTTTCTTTCTTTCTGAACCTCTTTTTATCCCCTTTCTCCCCCCTCACAATTTTGGATCTCTTCTGATATTTTCCTGGGGTTGTTGCCAACCTTTTAGTATTTTACTTGCTCCTTCATATACTCTTATCTGGACAAAATGACAAGGCAAAAATTCAACACAAAAAAAAGAACAAGAGGCAGTACCGAAGGCTAGGGACCTAATCAATACAGACATTGGTAATATGTCAGATCGAGAGTTCAGAATGACAATTCTCAAGGTCCTAGCCGGGCTCGAAAAAGGCATGGAAGATATTAGAGAAACCCTCTTGGGAGATATAAAAGCCCTTTCTGGAGAAATAAAGAACTAAAATCTAACCAAGTTGAAAAAAAAAGCTCTTAATGAGCTCTTAATGGAGGCTCTAACTGCTAGAATAAATGAGGCAGAAGAAAGAATTAGCGATATAGAAGACCAAATGACAGAGAATAAAGAAGCTGAGCAAAAGAGGGACAAACATCTACTGGACCACGACGGGAGAATTTGAGAGATAAGTGACACCATAGATGAAACAACATTAGAATAATTGGGATTCCAGAAGAAGAAGAAAGAGAGAGGGGAGCAGAAGGTATACTGGAGAGAATTATTGGGGAGAATTTCTCCAATATGGCAAAGGGAACAAGCATCAAAATTCAGGAGGTTCAGACAACGCCCCTCAAAATCAATAAGAATAGGCCCCACCCCATCACCTAATAGTAAAATTTACAAGTCTTAGTGACAAAGAGAAAACCCTGAAAGCAGCCCGGGAAAATAAGTCTGTAACATACAATGGTAAAATAATTAGATTGGCAGCAGACTTATCCACAGAGACCTGGCAGGCCAGAAAAGACTGGCATGATATATTCAGAGCACTAAACGAGAAAAACATGGAGCCAAGAATACTATATCCAGCTAGGCTTTCATTGAAAATGGAGAGATTAAAAGCTTCCAAGAAAAACAAAAACTGAAAGAATTTGCAAACACCAAACCAGCTCTACTGGAGATATTGAAAGGGGTCCTCTAAGCAAAGAGAGAGCCTACAAGTGGTAGATCAAAAAGGAACAGAGACAATATACAGTAACAGTCCATTACAAGCAATACAATGGCACTAAATTCATATCTCACAATAGTTACCCTGAATGTTAATGGACTAAAGGCCCCAATCAAAAAACACAGGGTATCAGAATGGATAAAAAAAGAAAACCCATCTATATGTTCCCTACAAGAAATTCATTATAAGCCTGAAGACACCCCCAGATTTAAAGTGAGGGGGTGGAAAAGAATTTACCATGCTAATGGACAGCAGAAGAAAGCAGGAGTAGCAATCCTTATATCAGATCAATTAGATTTTAAGCCAAAGACTATAAGAAGAGATGAGGAAGGACACTATATCATACTCAAAGGGTCTGTCCAAAAAGAAAATCTAACAATTTTAAATGTCTATACCCCCAACGTGGGAGCAGCCAAATATATAAACCAATTAATAACGAAATCAAATAAACACATCAACAATAATATAATAATAGTAGGGACTTTAACACTCCCTTCACTGAAATGAAAAGATCATCCAAGCAAAATATCATCAAGCAAATAAAGGCCTTAAACGACACACTGAACCAGATGGACACCACAGATATATTCAGAACATTTCATCCCAAAGCAACAGAATACACATTCTTCTCTAGTGCACATGGAACATTCTCCAGAATAGATCACATCCTCAGCCCTAATAATGACTCAACCGGTATCAAAAGATTGGGATAATTCCCTGCATATTTTCAGACCACAATGCTCTGAAGCTAGAAATCAGCCACAAGAGGAAGTTTGGAAAGAACCCAAATACATGGAGACTAAACAGCATCCTTCTAAAGAATGAATGGGTCAACCGGGAAATTAAAGAAGAATTGCAAAAAATCGTGGAAACAAATGATAATGAAAATACAACGGTTCAAAATCTGTGGGACACAACAAAGGCAGTCCTGAGAGGAAAATATATAGCGGTACAAGCCTTTCTCAAGAAACAAGAAAGGTCTCAGATACACAACCTAATCCTACACCTAAAGGAGCTGGAGAAAGAACAAGAAAGAAACACTAAGCCCAGAAGGAGAAGAGAAATCATAAAGAAGAGAGCAGAAATCAATGAAATAGAAACCAAAAAAACAATAGAACAAATCAATGAAACTAGGAGCTGGTTCTTTGAAAGAATTAATAAAATTGATAAACCCCTGGCCAGACTTATCAAGAAGAAAAGAGAACGGACCCAAATAAATAAAATCATGAATGAAAGAGGAGAGATCACAACTAACACCAAGGAAATACAAACAGTTATAAGAACATACTATTAGCAACTCTACACCAACAAATTTGACAGTCTGGAAGAAATGGATGCATTCCTAGATACAAATAAACTACTACAACTGAACCAGGATAAAACAGAAAGCCTGAACAGATCCATAACCAGTCAGGAGATTGAAACAGTCATTAAAAATCTCCAAACAAACAAAAGCCCACTGCTAGACAGCTTCCCGGGGGAATTCTACCAAACATTTAAAGAAGAACTAATTCCTATTCTCCTGAAACTGTCCCAAAAAATAGAAATGGAAGGAAAACTTCCAAACTCATTTTATGAGGCCAGCATCACCTTGATCCCCAAACCAGACAAGGATCCCATCAAAAAAGAGAGCTATAGACCAATATCCTTGATGAAAACAGATGCGAAAATTCTCACCAAAATACTAGCCAATAGGATTTAACAGTACATTAAAAGGATTATTCACCACGACCAAGTGGGATTTATTCCAGGGCTGCAAGGTTGGTTCAACATCCGCAAATCAATCAATGTCATACAACACATCAATAAAAGAAAGAACAAGAACCATAGGATACTCTCAATAGATGCTGAAAAATCATTTGACAAAGTTCCCCATCCCTTCCTGATCAAAACTCTTCAAAGTGTAGGGATAGAGGGCACATGCCTCAATTTTATCAAAGCGATTTATGAAAAACCCACCGCAAATATCATTCTCAATGGAGAAAAACTGAAAGCTTTTCTGCTAAGGTCAGGAACACAGCAGGGATGTCCATTATCACCACTGCTATTCAACATAGTACTAGAAGTTCTAGCCTCAGCAATCAGACAACAAAAGGAAATTAAAGGCATCCAAATCAGCAAAGAAGAAGTCAAACTATCACTCTTCATAGATGATATAATACTATATGTGGAAAACCCAAAAGGCTCCACTCCAAAACTGCTAGAACTTGTACAGGAATTCAGTAAAGGGTCAGGAAATAAAATCAATGCACAGAAATCAGTTGCATTTCTATACACCAACAACAAGAGAGAAGAAAGAGAAATTAAGGAGTCAATCCCATTTACAATTGCACCCCAAACCATAAGATACCTAGGAATAAACCTAACCAAAGAGGCATAGAATCTATACTCAGAAAACTATAAAGTACCCATGAAAGAAATTGAGGAAGACACAAAGAAATGGAAAAAATGTTCCATGCTCCTGGATTGGAAGAATAAATATTGTGAAAATGTCTATGCTACCTAAAGCAATCTACACATTTAATGCAATTCCTATCAAAGTACCATCCATCTTTTTCAAAGAAATGGAACAAATTATTTTAAAATATATATGGAACCAGAAAAGACCTCGAATAGCCAAAGGAATATTGAAAAGAAAGCCAACGTTGGTGGCATCATAATTCCAGACTTCAAGCTCTATTACAAAGCTGTCATCATCAAGACAGCATGGTACTGGCACAAAAACAGACACATAGATCAATGGAACAGAATAGAGAGCCCAGAAATAGACCCTCAACTCTATGGTCAACTAATCTTCAACAAAGCAGGAAAGAATGTCCAATGGAAAAAAGACAGCCTTTTTAATAAATGGCGTTGGGAAAATTGGACAGCTACATGCAGAAAAAAGAAATTGGACCATTTCCTTATACCATACACAAAAATAGACTCAAAATGGATGAAGGACCTCAATGTGAGAAAGGAATCCATCAAATCCTTGAGGAGAACACAGGCAGCAACCTCTTCGACCTCAGCCACAGCAACATCTTCCTAGGAACAACGCCAAAGGCAAGGGAAGCAAGGACAAAAATGAACTATTGGGAATTTATCAAGATCAAAAGCTTTTGCACAGCAAAGGAAACAGTCAACAAAACCAAAAGACAACTGAAAGAATGGGAGAAGATATTTGCAAACGCCATATCAGATAAAGGACTAGTGTCCAGAATCTATAAAGAACTTAGCAAACTCAACACCCAAAGAACAAATAACCCAATCAAGAAATGGGCAGAAGACATGAACAGACATTTCTGCAAAGAAGTCAACCAGATGACCAACAGACACATGAAAAAGTGCTCCATATCACTCGGCATCAGGGAAATACAAATCAAAACCACAATGAGATATCACCTCACACCAGTCAGAATGGCTAAAATCAACAAGTCAGGAAATGACAGATGCTGGCAAGGATGCGGAGAAAGTGGAACCCTCCTACACTTTTGGTGGGAATGCAAGCTGGTGCAGCCACTCTGGAAAACAGCATGGAGGTTCCTCAAAATGTTGAAAATAGAACTGCCCTATGACCCAGCAATTGCACTACTGTGTATTTACCCTAAAGATACAAACGTAGTGATCCAAAGGGGCACGTGCACCCGAATGTTTATAGCAGCAATGTCCACAATGGCCAAACTATGGAAAGAACCTAGATGTCCATCAACAGATGAATGGATCAAGAAGATGTGGTATATATACATAATGGAATACTATGCAGCCATCAAAAGAAATGAAATCTTGCCATTTGCGACAATGTGAATGGAACTAGAGCATATCATGCTTAGCAAAATAAGTCAAGCAGAGAAAGACAACTTTCATATGATCTCCCTGATATGAGGAAGTGGTAATGCAACATGGGGGCTTAATTGGGTAGGAGAAGAATAAATGAAACAAGATGGGATTGGGAGGGAGACAAACCATAAGTGACTCTTAATCTTCCAAAACAAACTGAGGGTTGCTGGGGGGAGGGGTTTTGGGAGAATGGGTTGGGATTATGGACATTGGGGAGGGTATGTGCTTTGGTGAGTGCTTTGAAGTGTGTAAACCTGGCGATTCACAGACCTGTACCCCTGGGGATAAAAAAATATTATATGTTTATAAAAACTAAAAAATTAAAAATTAATAAAATAAAATAAAATAAAAACACATCCATCCATAAACATAAATAAATAAATAAATAAATAAATGCTAAGCAATGTACTAAAAAAAAAAAAAAAGAAGAACTATAGACTAAGAAATAATTACATTAAAAAAAGCACCTAGAACACAAAATGGTATAACACAAAAATAGACCCCAAATTGATAAAAGACCTCAATGTGGGACAGGAGTCCGTCAAAATCCTTGAGGAGAACATGGGCAGCAACCTCTTTGATCTCAGCCACAGCAATGTCTTCCTAGAAACATTGCCAAAGTCAAAGGAAGGACGTACAAAAATGACCTATTGGGATTTCATCTAGATAAAAGGCTTTGCACAGTACAGGAAACAGTCAACAAAACCAAAAGACAACCAACAGAATGGGAGAAGATATTTCCAAATGGCATATCATATAAAGAGCTAGCTCCAAAATCTATAAAGAACTTAACAAACTCAACACCCCAAAACAAATAATCTAATCAAGAAATGAGCAGATTATGGGTCATGATCTCAGGGTCCTGGGATCGAGTCCTGCATTGGGCTCTCTGCTCAGCAGGGAGCCTGCTTCCCACACTCTCTCTCTGCTTGCCTCTCTGCCTACTTATGATCTCTGTCAAATAAATAAATAAAATCTTTTTAAAAAAAGAGCTGAAGACATGAACAGACAGTTCTGCAAAGAAGGCATCCAGATGGCCAACAGACACATGAAAAAGTGCTCTACATCACTCGGCATCAAATACAAATCAGAAGACATGAACAGACAGTTCTGCAAAGAAGACATCCAGATGGCCAACAGACACATGAAAAAGTGCTCCACATCACTCGGCATCAAATACAAATCAAAACCACAATGAGATAACACCTCACACCAGTCAGAATGGTTAAAATTAACAAGTCAGGTTATGACAGATACTGGAGAGGATGTGGAGAAGGGGGAACCCTCCTACACTGTTGGTGGGAATGCAAGCTTGTGCTTGCACCTGAATGTTTACAGCAGCAATGTCCAAACTACAGAAAGAACCTAGATGTCCATTAATAGATAAATGGATAAAAAAGATGTGGTATGTATACAAAATGGATACTATGAAGCCATCAAAAGAAACAAAATCTTGCCATTTGCAATGATGTGGCTGGAACTAGAGAGTATTATGCTAAGTGAAATATGTCAATCAGAAAAAGACAATTATCATATGATCTCTTGATATGAGAAATTTGAGAGGCAGGGAGGGTGATCATTGGGGGAAGGGAGGGAAAAAAATGAAACAAGATGGGACCAGGGAGGAAGACAAACCATAAGAGACTCTTAATCTCATGAAACAAACTGAGGGTTGCTGAAGGAGAGGGGGTTGAGACGGACAGGGTCACTAGGTTATGGATATTAGGAAGGATATGTGCTGTGGTGTGTGCTGTGAATTGGGTAAGACTGATGATTCATGGACCTCTACCCCTGAAACAAATAATACATTATATGTTAATAAAAAAATTCTAAATATATGTAGCTTGACTTCCTTTGTTATTGCCGTAGCCTAAATACTTCTAGTCAATTAAAGCAGCTAACTCTTTTCAGTTTTACTGCTTAAAGTTTTTCCACGGTAATAAGCTGGCAGGTAGCAAAAGACTATTATCCATATGTTTATGTTAACTTTTTTTTCCTAATAGTATCAAGGTCTTATGTCTTATAATTGTTATCTGAAATTAACAGCAAGTATTGTAAGGCTACATCTGATTCAAATACTATGTTTTTTTCTCAAGAGATTAGAAGCAATATAAAAAGGATATGTCCTGCTCAAGTATAACATAGAGATCTCTTTATATTTTTGTATTAATATATACAGTCAAACTTATACTAGTAATAAGTGCATATTAAGAACTCAATCAAGGACCTGTGTTGTGTTTTTATAACAAACTTTTCTAACCAAAATAAAGATGACATGTCTGATGATCATTAACACTCATTTACTAATACACTGCAAGTTTGTCATATTCCATATGCCTTGGCAAAGCAACTAACAGGAGTTTAAAGAAGATATGTGTTCACTGTCTTTATTAACATCTGAGAAGAATACTTTGGAAGAATCTTGATCAGAGGGATCAGACAATTATATAAGTTGTCTTTTATATGCTACTTTTAAAAAAACTACATTTACACAAAGGCCAAATTGCAAGGACAGTGATTAGCTCTTTGATCCAAATTTCTTGCTTTTATCCTTAAGTAAGAAGCTGTTCTTGCCAAAATATACGTGTTACAATGGCATTCTCCATTTAGAAATATAGATGATACCTAATGTGGGTGATAATGGAGTAACCAATTTTCTAGATGGTAACCAACATTTTAAAATCCATATATATAGAGATAGATATATAGATATAGATATATAGATATATAGATATGACTTAACTATATATAGTTATATATATATAACTATATAGTTTTAGATAGATAGATAGATAGATATAGATAGAGGACTTAACTATGACAGCTTAGGGTAAAGGGTGTCCATTTTTAAAAAATCAAAACAGCCAGGAAAACTGACTTTTCTTCTCAGATGATGTTCCTGGAATTCTACTCTTAAGTTTAATTCCTTTTACATTAGATAAAAATTTTCATTTATAACAGACTGAACCTTAATCAATCTTGTTTACTCGAATAGAGTATATTTTGACATAAGTAAACTGAAAAATCCAGGAGTCTTCTGGCTTCAAGTACAACTGAATTTTGGTAAAAATATTAACATTAGGTCTATATTTCTCTTTCTGTTCATATACTTGATCATAAAGAGAGGACCTCTTTCCAAATGGTAGTCAAGGAATGAATAATTATTTTGTGTCTTGACCCACTCTCATTCTTATACCCGAAACAATGACTATGATCAAGAGTACAGAAAGGTCCATTCTGGATTCAGTGTCTACCTCTAATGCAAGATAGAGAATCAACTCAACTGAATAACACCTCTTGTAAAGAATTTAGACTCAAACTACAATCAATTAGATATATTAGAATATAATTTGTAAACATTTTGCTTTTATCATGAACAATGAAATTTTTAAACTATCTAAAGTACAAAAAACAAAACAAACAAAACAACAACAACAAAAAAACTAAAGTACAAATGTTGCAAGGAGAAGCTAGACAATAAGCAGTGGATGTTACAGAAATATATAATATAATGCAAGTTTAATGTATAATTAGAATATTAAGTGGCTTCTGAGAATTACACTTTTTCATCTTTGAACCATTTCAAGGCAGTGAATTTCTCTATTCTCTTGGAAAATTTCTTTGGGAATAATGTTACAAGATTATTTTCAAATTTCCATGAAATTATTTAAATATCACTTATCCTTACTTTTTTTTTTCTGTTTCCTAAGAGACCTAGGCCTGTCAATTTCCAATGCTAAATATCACTGATCTTCCTAAAAACCAATATATTTGAATATAAAGATCAGAAATGAATTGAAGTCTATTATTAAGCAGTATTTTCAGAGCATTATATAAATGAACTTTCTTAGTTTTTTTTCCCCCCTCTCAGAATGGAGGGAAAAAAAAAATTCATTGAAACTGAAATTAGGAAAAACAAAAACAAATAAACAAAAAAACCCCCTCAGTTCCCCACCCCCTCCACCCCCTGAAATTGGGAAAAACACAGTTCTTCCCTGCTATGTGTCTTTATCCCTGTAAATGTCTCCTTTACTACTTACACAAATCACACTTCTGGTCACCAAATGTGGGGGGTTCCCCACAAGAACAAGCAATTCTCTGACACCAAATCGGGCATCAACTCAATTCTGACACTATGTACATGAAGATGGCATCAGATCCCACAGGTTAAAAGCTCAGTCCAAAAGACTGTGCTTCATTTCCCCTTACTTCAGATCCCAGTCACAATGATCAAACAACTATAGATTGGAGGTTCCAATGATGCTCTCCTCAGGTTTGATTAATTTGCTAAAGTGGCTCACAAGACTCAGGAAAAAAATGTATTTACATTCTCCAGTTTATTAAAGGCTATGATAAAGAATACAGATAAACAGTCAGATGAAGAGATTCATAAGATGAGTTTGGGGAGGTTCCTTGTATAGAAGCTACTGTTCCTATGGAGTTGAGGTGTGTGAATCCCCTGGTGTGTATGTGTTCACCAACCTGGAAGCGCTCTGAATCCAATTCCCTGCTCTTGGGATTTTCCTCACATATGCATGACCAATGAACTTCATTTCCAGTTCCTCTCTCTTCTGGAGGATGAGGGGTAGGGTGCTGAAAGTTCCAGGCTTCTTATCATAGTTGGGTCTTTCTTGGGATCAGCCCCCATCCAGGAGCCATCCAGGAACCATTCAGGAGCCATTTCAGAGTCACCTTAATGAACAAAAGCTGTTGTTAGTGCTCTTATCACGTAAGAAATTACAAGGGTTTTTGGAGGTCTGTGCCAGAAAGAAAATAACTTCCTTATTTGAATTAGAGAAATAAAAACAGACTTATATGAATGCTTGTTATTTTTTCAGCAATGGGTTAGAAAAAAATCTTACCCTTATCTCTAATCTATGTATGTGTAGTAAAAGTAATTTTTGTATGTTAATCTTTCATAGGGTTTCTGTGAGTCTGAAATTAGGTAGGAAGTGATTTACTGTCTACCAACTTCAGATTCTGAATCTTTATTTTGTTAATGGAATTGATAAGAAAAATGGGTCTCTTCTGGCTTTTTCTTCCTTTCCTATTTCTTTCCTACTTCACCCTGGCAGAGATTTATCTGTAGGCACAAAAAGGAGTATGTATATGAACTGCAGTTGTACTTATCTCCCTCTGAGATCAGTCTAGTGTATGCTTTTCCTTCTGTAACACTTAAAGAATAGATTGATTGTAGATGCATGATAATGAATGACGTGGAGGAAGCTATTATTTTTACAAGCTGCAAGCAGTATTTGGAGGCGGGTGATGATTACTCTAGTTAGATGATAAAAACCAAAGTAACTTAATCTTTAATTACAAAGATATGTGAACTTAAAAAGCAAAATTATAAATGTGCTATTTATTGAAATATCCCAAACTATCTTAGAATTAGCTAAGTCAAAGAAAATAAACTTTAAAAGAAAATGTAATCTTTAAATATACTGATATATCACATTTTGCCTTAAAAATTTCTACTTTAATTTAGACCAAAGACATTTTCTAAATGACCTAGTAGAATACAAGAAAAATAGAAAGCTTCCAGAAGTTCCCTCAGGCTGTTTTACTTCACCCTGCCATTTCCCCTTACTCAATGTAACTATCCCTTACCAAACTGCCAGATCTGGAATTAGTAGTCTCCCAAATTTTCAAATCATTTTGATTCCTTTTTGCATTGTTACACAATAAGATGCAAAAAAGAAAAGAAAATTAAATAAGAAAAGAATAGAAAAGAAAAAAAGCTGCATTTTTTAAAATTATGGATGGGTTTTATTTTGTTTATTTTTTAGAAGATCTTATTTATTTATTTATTTGACAAAGACAGCTGGAGAGAGAGAGAGAGCGAGAGAACAAGCAGGGAGGGGCAGCAGAGGGAGAGGGAGAAGCAGGCTCTCCACTGAGCAGGGAGCCTGATGTGGGGCTAGATCCCATGATCCTGGGATCATGACCAGAGGAGAAGGCTTAACACCTTAAAAACTGAGCCACCCAGGCACCCTAGAAGTTGCACTTTTCTATATAAATAGAAGGATTAGGCCTCAGTCACACTGTCACATTTAATAATTTAGTCTCTCTTCTTTGATTTAGAGAAAGAATAAGACAACTCTCAGTTGACAATAGTAGTATGTAATGGATTGTTGTACATTGTTGCCCTTACTTCAACTGGTGGTCTATATTTAAAATAATGAGATGTTTATTTAAATTGGAAACATGTAAATATTCTTCATCTTGGAATGTTTGAGGATATTATGGTACAGCCATAGGCTGGTATCACATGCATTCATGATTATTATAGTTAATAATTTTAAATAACTTTGAACACAGGTATTCTTAAATATTGCATAAAAATATCCAACATGAAAGATAAACTATATGATATTTACTTGACTATAAAACATACATATGTTTAAAATAAAACCTAGGAAGAAAAAAACAAAAATAATAATGGAATTTGTATCTAGGTTATATGATGAAGTTACTTTTATTTTTCTTTTTCATAAAGGGCACCTGGGTGGCTCAGTCAGTTATGTGGCCAATTCTTGGTTTTGGCTCAGGTCATACATGTTCTTAGGGTACTGGGATCGTCTTACATTGGGCCCCATCCTCAGTATGGAATCAGATTGAGATTCTCTCCCTCTCCTTCTGCCCCTACCCCTACTTGTGTTTTCCCTCTCCTCTATTTCAAATAAATAAATACATTTTTACAAAATTGGAATTATGCACACCATGTTAAATACACTAGAAATAAAGAAGACATTTGATACTCAGATATAGGAAAAGTTATGAAAAGTTGTTTAACTTATAGCATGCTATGATTTATATTTGGATATACAAGATGAAAATGTTGATGAAGGTTTTATCTTAATAGATCATTACAGATATTTTAATATAAATCTCATTTGATAAAAGAGTTAACTTTAATAAAGTTTATTAAATTGCCCAAAGTTAGATTGCTATTTGATGCTATAAATAGGAAAAAACAAAAACAAAAACTTGTTTTCTGGACTGCTTGAGTAATTCTGTATGTACTGTATTCAATTTAATTTGAATAAGAAGAATACAAAAAGGTAAATTGCAGCCTAGAGAATAATTCTTTATATTAATGAATTGCTGAAGCTATATTAATAAGATAGAATTCCTGAAGCTGAATAAAGTGTTTAATCATTTGTTTCAGAGAATTGTATTTTTATAGTGGACATGTTATATATTATAGTAGGAAGTTAATGGGTTTGAAATGAATTAAACTGATATGGGAAGCCCAATTATACTACTGAATATCAATGTGACCTTGAGTGAGTTACTAAGAGTCTCTGAAACTGTTTTACTTTGAAAATGAGCATGGTAATTCCTATCATGTGAGATATAGATGAGTATTAAATGACATACAAAGTTTCTTAATACATCTTGGAGATATTCCATAACTGTCAGTTTCCTTCCTAGTTCATTACCTTTTATGTATTCAGTGATTCATTCAAACACTTGTTTATTCATATATGCCAGACATTTTAATAGATTTTTAGAATACAACCCCAAAACGGGGGGCACCTGGGTTGTGACTGACCATTGATTTTAGCTCAGGTCATGATCTTAGAATTGTGAGATAGAGCCCTGCATCAGGCTGCATGCTCAGCAGGAGTCTGCTTGAGATTCTTTCCCTTTCCCTCTGCCCCTCCTCCCACTCAGGCTCAAAGAATCAAATGACATAGAAACTCTCTGGATTTTCTTTTCTTTCCATTGCTGATACTAGAATTTTAAACATTGCGATTTACATAATATGGCACAATTGATAGGCAGAATAAAAAATGAATAAAACTGAATAAAAATTAAGCAGTTAGATTCCATTTGACTACCTTAAAATACAAATTTTGTATATTCTTTGAAAAAGAAATATTTAATATCTCAAATATTGTTCTATATAATTGTGAATTTTAAAAGTGAATGAATCTAGAGTGAGTTTTGGAATGATGAAAGCTGCAATAACATTTATAATAACTAAAAATATTTTAGAAATAATCTTCATTAAAGAAAGTTTATGGTCAGTGATATTTACTTTAAGCTTGATGACATAAGTGCAAATCTTTACAAATATAATTCAAATCAGTATCCACAATCTCTCTCTGCCTCTTTATTTTTCTCTGAATTTGTTTCTCCAGAATTTTATTTCCTTGTTTTTATCTGCTTTAATTTATCTGAATGTAAATACCTATTTTTCTCTATCTTATTCCAAGTCCATGACTATTTATCTTTCTTTTTTATCTTTCTATTCCTCTCAACTTCTTGTTCATTTTGTATCTTACTCAATAGACAGCATTTTTGTCTCTGATTACCTTTCTTATTATTCTTGTGTTTCCCTTGTCCTCTTCTGTTCCTTGTCTCTTCATTATCTAATAAGTAATGATAACAGCTGATAGTTGTCATATAAAGAGCATTTACTATGTGTAAAAGGCTAAGAACATACATGAAATAATTTTAATTGTGTTTTATTATTTTTCCCTCTTCAGAGTTTTCAAATTAAGACTTAGAAAAGAAAGTGAACCAATTAATTTTACAGAATAATTAAGCAAGGAAGTGATGATGGCATAGTTGTCAGTTGAGAATATCCAACATCCTTCTTCAGTTGCATGCTGTGTGAAAGGACAAAAGTGTCATGGCATTTGCTCTTTTTTTCTATCCCCTATGCATTTAAAGACAGTAATGAGGTTTATTATAATTTGTCACTTGTAAATCGTGACAAAATAATGTTTTAAAATTGATGCTGATAATGGGCATTTGCAATGCAAAAGAATACATCCTGCTAAAAACACAATTTTCATTGTATTCCTTCGCTAACAGGAAATTAAGAGACTAAGGAGAAGAGAGACACAGACAGAGAGACTGACTTGAGGTAGAAAAATAAAATCTGCCACGAAGTCATATCAACTGAAAAGGCAAGAGGAAGCAAATACTAACACAAATCATCCCAAAGAAAAGAATGCTGATAGCAAGAGCAAGACTAAGCATTTAGCCAGTTGATAAAGCAGAGTGGCAGAACCTGAAACCCTCAGAGTAATTCAGAGGAGTTGGAAGGGGGGTACTGTGGTTCTGGTAAGGAGTGTTTAATATATTTAATATGCTTACTCTGTTTTATGTATTGATAAAATAAAATATTTGTACTGTGGTTATTAAAATAAAACTCACTTAAACATATTTTTGAAAACAACTACTCTCAAATGTGAGACTTACGTGTTCTTTGATGTTAAAAAGTGTTGTTTTTAATCTGAATCTGGTTTATATGCAGGTTTAATTATACTAGTTCCTTCTAATTTAGCTTGAGTTATTTGAATGCAAAACCTTTAGGGATAATTTGTGTTTGACACTGATGTAAATTGCTTCTAGGTTCCCCTCCTAGCAACTCTTTTTACACCCCTAACTTCTATTAGAAGCTATTAGGGCTAATTAAAGAAACAGACTTAATTTTCCTTCCAAACTCTGAATCAGTAGAAGCTCCAGGTGTTATTGCTACTGAATATTTCCTGTTATTATTGAAAAGGGAAAAAAGTTACTATCATAAGCAATATCATTAGATTTCAGTATATGATATAATCATGACTAAATTGTACCATTTGGAAGAAGTTTATATGAGCCTCTTTGTTGAAGAGGAATCAAATACCCCCATCATTTTTATTTCTTTTTTGCTAAGATTTTTTAAATGATAGATGTGGTTTATCAATTTGCCATAGCTACAGAAATCTGTCCTCGGCACAAACTAATTTGAAAGAATTCATAGCTTTTATCATGGATCATTATATTTTGAGTAAATTTTTAAAACAGAAAAAAAAAAAAAAACTTTTCAAGCAGTGATTTTAAATTGTTTTTACCAGAGTGCCAAACTAAATTTGTTCTACATAGATGAATGATTTTATGATGATTCTGTATCTTAACTTCTTTGCTGTAGAATAAGGGCAACTAGTGAAATCAGAATGAGGAAATAGGAAGTTGAATTCTCTCCTGGAGTCCAAATTTGAGCACTGAAAGTCTAGTTCAATATCATCAATAAAGAAATAGCAATAATTTGCCATCATCAACAGCTAGGAGAACCTGAAATTCACCTTTTAGGGCAAAAAGCTAGCATCAAAATCTTCCAGAAGATGATTTCATCCTAAACTTTTGTTATTATTTTTGTTATTATTACTTAACAAAGATTATATTGAAACTGTAAATCAATTTAGAGAATTTTGCCATGGCAAGAAAAGTCTTCTGATTCATAAATATGTGACACTTTCCCATTAGTTTGATATTTAAAAAAAAACATTATTTGAAGTTAAAAATTGAAAAATTTCAATTAAACATATTTTGTAGTTTTCAATGGACAAGATTTTTGCTATTTACTAAACTTATATTTTTGATACTATTATAAGTAGAATGGTTTCATTTTTGGATTTTTCATTGCTAATTTATAAAAATACAAATGATTTTTGGATATTGAACTTATTTTCTGTAAACTGACTGACTTATTAATCCTAATAGTGTTTTCGTGGCTTTCTTAGGATTTTCTATACACAAGTTAATATGCATCACATTATAGGTGGATAGAAATAGAGATAGCTTACTTCTTCCTTCCTAATCTGGAGGTTTTAAAAAATTTTTCTGCACAGTTTCTCTGTATAGAATTTCTAATACAATGTTAAACACAAGAGGTGGGAGTGGAAGTTTTTGTCTTGCTCTCTACTGACAGGGAGATTTTCAGTCTTTAAACATTTTTTGTTTTCTGTGGGTAATCTATTAAGGCCTTTCACTGGGTTAAGGAAATCTCCTATTTTTAGTTTGTTACCTGTTTATCAGTAAAAGGTGCTATATTTTGTCAAAACCTTTTTTTCCTGCATCTCTTGAGAAAATCATGAAGATCTTGTATTTTATTCTATAATATAGTGTATTACATTGACTGATTTTTAGGGGAGGTCAACTTGCATTTTTATGGTCAATTCTACTTCATCAAGAAATATCCCTCTGATACACTGCTGGATTTGGTTGCTAGCATCATGTTAGCATGCTGTCTCTATTCTTAAAAAATGTTGCTCTGTATTTTCCTCTTCTTTTTATAACTTTGTCTTGTTTTGGCATCAGGGTAATAATGGCCCATAAAATTAGTGGAAAACTGTTTACTGCTCTTATATTTTGGAGATATTTTGTACACTATTCATATTAAATATTCTTTGAATGTTTGTTATAGTAAACCATTGAAGGCATCTTGTGGAAATTTTCAAAATCATTAATTCAATTTCTTTACATTTTATAGAAATATTCAGATTTTCTATTTCTTAATGATTCAATTATGATAGTTTGTTTCTAGCATTTTTCTGTTTTCTCTTAGTTTTATATACATGTATTTTATAAATATGTATATTATAATTTTGAATACTATATATATGTATAAATTTGGTAAATTATTGTTTATAGTATTTCCTCATAGTTTTTATCTTTATCAAGTTAGTAAAGATGTTCCCTCTTTTATTCCCAATATGAGGAATTTAAATCTTTCCTTTTCTGTGGTCAGTCAAGCTAATATTTTGTCAATGTTGTTCATTTTTTCAAAGCTCTATTGATTTTATTGGTTTTCACTATTTTTTCTCTTTTCCATTTCATTTATTTTTGCCCTAATCAATTTTACTGCCTTTCTTCTGGTTGTTTTGAGTTTATCTTACTCTTTATTTTATATTTTGCTCAGGTGAAAAGGTTACATTTTTAATCTTTATTTTAGTACTGGTGTTTATAGCTGTTTCACTTTAAGAAACACTTAAGCTGCATTCCATAATTTTGGTATTTGTATTTTGGTATTTCGTTTTCTTTCATGAAAAATACAGCTGAATTTTCCCAAAGGTTTATTCACTGACCCATTAGGTTTTTAGTTTTTTAAAAATTACCACATATTTATGAGTTTCCCAAATTTCCTTTTGTTATTTAATACTATTATGGTGAGGCCACATATTTTAGATAATATCAATCCTTTTAAGATTATTGAGATTTATTATATTGTTTAGCATATGGTATATTCTAAAGAATCCCCCATATTGATTTGAGAAAACTGCATCTTCTGCTGTTGTTGGGTGAAATGTTCTCGGGTATCTCCTAGTTATATTTGATTTATAGTTTTGGTGAAGTCTTTTCTGACTTTGTATTCTTCCACCTATTTGTTCTACTCATTACTGAAAGCAGGATATTTAAACTCCAACTGTTGTTGAATTTTCCATGATTTTTTTTTCCAATTCTCTCGGTATTTGCTCTATGTATTTTAGAACCTTATTATTAACTGCATACTGTTCATAACTGCTATACTTTGATCCTTTTATTATTTAAAATGTCATCCTTTGGTACTAAAAACATTTTTATTTGGTCTTATATTAATATAGTCACTAAAGCTCTCTTTTGTTTCTTATTTGTATGGCATATATTTTTCTGCCCTTTAATTCAATCTATCATTCTCTACCCTCCCTTGTATTATCTTTGTCATACAATTACATCCCGCTAATGAATTTTTATAATTATTTGCTTTATGCAGTTGTTTTTTGAGTCAAATAGTTGAAGAAAATGTAAAATCTAAACACACACACATTGTCTTTCCTGTTTACTTATCTTTGTCTTTATGATATATCCTTTTTATTTTTTAATAGATTGAAGTTACTCTCATGTGTTATTCTAGCCTGAAGGACTCCTTTTAGAGTTTCTTATAATGCACATCTCCTAGCAATAAGTTCATTCATTTTTTTAAAATTTTATCTTTATTTTTATTTTTGAAGAATTGCTTGCTGGGTATAGAATTCTTTGTTGATGGTTCTTTTCTTTCAGCAGTTTGAATATGTCACCCCACTGCTTTCTGACTTCCATGACTTTTATAAATCTGCTATTCTTCTTACTGAGAATCCTTTACCTTCCTTTAGTCAGTTAGACATGATTATCTTCAGTTCTCTGAACATACTTTTGTTCCTTAAAATCTTCCTCTGATAAGTCCAACATCTGTCCTTCCTCATCAAGTTGTTCACTTGATAGGGGGAAAAAAAAAAGAACTAATAATTTCTAGTATTTTTTGAAAAGTGTTTTTTTAAAAGCTGAATTCACAAACAATGTAATTGGCAAGTATGGGTAATGCTCCCCCACCCCCGGTTTTATTGGTGTTGACTTTGTTGATATTTTTGCTGTTTCTTCAGTGACTTTCCTGAACTAATTCTATAAAGTCGGCATTCCCTGATATTTTTGGCTACTGAAGTTTCTGCTCATTTACATTAGTGGTTAGATAATGATTGGACAGATTTTCCTAAATGCCGTGAATCAATAAGTCTCCCAGATTTTGTCAACATGCTTTTTGATGGGGTCATGTTCAGTGCCTCTGTAGGCAGTTTGCAGCTCTGCTTTACCTTTCATTTCCTGCTTGCACAGAGCCTCAAACTTAGCCACAAGTGAAACATCCATGTATTTAGGATTTTCTGGGCATGCAACATCTTTGCATGTGCACATGGTCTTTTAGATATCTAGAAAGAATGAGGAGCTTTTCAAAACAACTATGGACATCTTATTGCTCATATTTTCCTTTAAAAAATATTTTATCTATTTATATGAGAAAGGGAGAGAGAAAGCATGAGTGGGTGTAGGGGGAGAGAGAGAAGCAGACACCTGCTGAGCATGGAGCTAAATGCAGGGCTTGATCTCAGGACCCCATGATCAGGACCTGAACTGAAGGCAGATGTTTAATGACTGAGCCACCCAAGCACCCCTCCTCATATTGTTCTTAAAATATTTTACTTCCTTTTTGTTTGGGTCAACATTGTTTGTCTTTGCTTTTGTCTACTCTGATGTTCAATAATTGTCACTATACTTTTTAATCACCTCCTTGAGGGAGAGAACTTTTTCCACTGAGCAATTCAGACTGGGCCTAAGAATGGGACTTTTAGGGTTCTGACATACATGTCAAATACTGCCCATTTTCTGGGGATGAGGATTTTGCATGAGCTGCATACTAGGCTTCTCCCCTCTGATTACTACAACCAATTACTAGTTTTCAAAGCTTTTAGGTCGTAAGGTTGAAATTTGAAAGGGTACTATGAACTTAGGGGAGGGGATTGGGATAGAACAAGTTAAAAATGTCAAAAACTGTCTCTTACAAAATATTAATTGTTAGTACTGAATAACTACTCCTCAGATTATTGAAAGCCTTTGGATAAATCCAGAGTCTTGAGTTGATTTCAACACTTTCTGTCAGTTTTGTCTTGGTTTTTATGGAGAAATAGATTTTTTTTTTGAGATGTAGATTTTGAAGGGCCTTCCTCTGCCATTCTGAAAATATTGCCTTTCTCCTGAACCTTTTATAACCGCATGTAACCTGAATAATTTCTGTTGAAATGTATGCCATTAAATGTTTTAAGGCTTTCTCTCCATTTTAAATTTAGATAGTATTTTTTTTCAGGAAATTTAATGTCTAAATTTTAAGAGTAATTCATTAGGTCCCCCACCCAAATTGCTCTTCACCAATATATAAATTTATGCAGGCAAAATAATACATTTATATTCAATATGAAATAATCTGTTACATACCTATGTATAATTCACCCATATATTTATTTTAAGCAAATATTTATTGAGCAATCAAAATATTCTAGACAATGGTCAAACCAGCTGTCATTGCCCAATAGATTTTATATTCTGTATTTTCAAGTAGATCATCGATGTTGGAAAATTCTTCTTTTGTCTAGTTTTTGTTTTTCATTTCATAGAAAGGTCAAGGTATAGCTTCATTTTCAGTTTTGATATTAAAGTTTAAAATATAAATGTTTTATATGCTCAGAAATTAAATGCTCACTATACAACAAATACATAATATATAATCCCTGTTGAGGCTGTATCCTATGTCAATGTCTCTTACAGGTATGACCTAATTAAATAATAATTAAATTATCGTGAACACTCTGTCCCACAAATAGTTTTATTGAAATATTAAATATAATAATACATTACATATAAACTCTCATGGTTTCTATGCAGCTATAAAAGCAAAACATATTTATATATTAAATATTAATATAAATATAGAAACAATTAAATTTAATTAGTTCATTAATTAAATGTTATGGAAGATGTGCTGAAGCCATATTCTTGATAGAAGCTCAATTATGATATTGATATCTACTGCACAAGGTTTTTTTTCAGGTTTGTCATATCTGGAATTATGAGTGACATGTGATGCTTCAATCCTTCTGCATTTTTATAAAAATTTGAAATATTGCAGTAGCTTCCTTTGTACACATGATAATATAACAAAGGCTTTATTTGACATAAAAACATTATTTTATGTCTTATTTTTACTGATCATTTATCATTTATGTTTGTAACTTAAAGTAGGACCACTTGTCTCCAAGATAGCTAACAGCATATCAAATATGAACACTGAAATTATATCGCAATGCTCAGTTATAATAAGCAGTTGATCCAGATTATTTTTTTAAAGATTTTATTTATTTATTTGACAGACAGAGATCACCAGTAGACAGAGAAGCAGGCAGAGAGAGAGAGGAGGAAGCAGGCTCTCTGCTCAGCAGAGATGCGGGGCTCGATTCCAGGACTCTGGGATCATGACCTGAGCCGAAAGCAGAGGCTTTCACCCACCTAGCCACCAAGGCGCCCCTTTGATCCAGATTATTATAGCAAATCTCAGAGAGAAGTCATCTCCTTCTCCATGCTATATCATAATATAAAACTTCTAAAAAAAATGAGCTGGATTTTTATCCATGGACATAGAGTGAGTCCCAAGAAATGTTGCTAACTGTAAAGGTAATATTGAGTAATATTAAGCTCTATTTAATTTTTACATAATATAATAATGTATTATATATTAGATATTATGTACATTATATATGAATAAATATTCACACACATAAAATATCTGTAAGGATAAGCTCCAATCTGTAAACTGCTTTTATTTTTTTTTATTTTTTATTTTTTTTAAGATTTTATTTATTTATTTGACAGAGAGAGATTACAAGTAGGCAGAGAGGCAGGCAGAGAGAGAGAGGAGGAAGCAGGCTCCCTGCTGAGCAGAGAGCCCGATGTGGGACTCGATCCCAGGACCCTGAGATCATGACCTGAGCCGAAGGCAGCGGCTTAACCCACTGATCCACCCAGGCGCCCCATCTTTTATTATTTTACTGTTAGAGAATGCAAGTGGATAGAGGAGCTGAAGAATTATTTTTATTTATTGTTTTTGTACAGTCAATGATTATTATCTGTTTATACTACAAATATCTATACATAGAGAAAGCATATGTTTTAACTTTATGGTATTAGGAAGTTTAGGACAGGTATTAGATATAATTTTTCTAAATACATATTGATAAAATTAGTACTCAAATAAGTGGTTAGATAGTAGACAGTAGTAAATAAAGAGAGATTTGAGATTTTGTATTAAATAAACCTCATGTGGAAAAGTACCAAATAACTGAACCTTAATACATCACAAAAAGCAACATTTTCCTTTCCTTTATTTTATTTTTTTAAAATATTCTATTATTTCTCAGAGAGAGAGCAAGCAAATGGGGGAGTAGTGGGCAGAAGGAGAAGCAAGCCTCCTGCTGAGCAAGGAGCCTGATATGGGACTTGATCCCAAACCCTGGAATCAAGACATGAGCCAAAGGCAGATGCTTAACCAACTGAGCCACCCAGGAATCCTTGTTTTCCTTTCCTTTAAAAATTAAACTATAAATTCAAATAATTGAAGTTTATTTTGAAATATAAAATAACTTTTAAAGAAAGTTAAAGTATAAATGAAAATAATTGAAATTTATTTTAGATTTCAGGTCTGGTACCATAGAAATACTCAGTGTGTTTGGTTCAGAATCTGAACATTTAATTAGTTTCAGGTAAGATAGAATAATCCCATGCAAAATTATTTATTAAGAAACCACAACTTCTAATACAAGAATATATGGTTTTGTGTCTTATGTGATAGAAAGAGCCCACTGCTTTACAGCTAGCGGGTGAACTCTTCCTCTGTTTAATATTGTCTTCATAAACTACTAGATCATTCTATTACCTGTCAGATTTCTTTGTCACAGAGAGTTTAAAACCTAAGTCACAACTTTTTGTTTTCATAATGTTCATGCAAACATGAGATAACTTAGCATAATACAACATATGTATAGATAACTATAACTTTGTGCTTCTTTTCCCAGCAAAATTAATTCCCGAATTTTTTTTCTTGAAAATGTACTCCCTATTTTATCTTTAAGTTATAATTTATAATATTTATATAATAATGCAAATTTTAACTATATATTTATGCATACAAAAGAGTTATCTTACTTTTATATTATTTACATACAAAAGTGGATATTTAGACCTTATATTCTCTCAAAACAACCCTTGAAAAGGAGCCCATTATTTCCTTCAGTCTTCTACATAGGAAAATCTTAACTTATTTTGATGAACTAAATTCCTAATATCAAAGTGAAAAATATAGAACCCTGGAAGCAAGACATAACACATTAGAATTCTCTATTCCTAGTAGAATTTTGATAGCTATTTCTTTATACAGGGAATAATTTGAATATCCAGAGCTTACATTTACACCATCTTTTGATGTTTTCTCTTAATTTAACTCAACATCCTCCAGCTTCCATGTGTATAAGACATAATGTACAAGGTCATTCAAAAACTGAAGAATAAATATTTATGTGATACAAAGTAAGTAAAATACTAAACTTTTAGTTTGATATTATACCCACCTATTTGCCCAATATTTTACTACAAAAATTTTTATAAATACAGAAAAGTTGAAGAAATAGTATGATAAACACTCTTCTACCATCTACCTATTTTACCTATATTTGATTACAATACATATTTTGATATATTGACTTCATTTCACTGTATAATGTAGTAGATTTTTTTGTTGTTACTGGACCACTTGAGAGTAAGTTGAAACATCAAGACATTTTACTACAATTTCCTCAAAATGTGTTTCTCTCTTTAAAAAAAAAATATTTTATATATGTATGCATGCATTTGAAGGGAGGGGGGCAGAGGGAGGAGTAAGGCAGAGAATCTCGAGAAGACTCTGAGATAAATATGGAACCCTACACAGAGCTCAGTCTCACAACCTTAGGATTATGACCTGAGTAGAAATCGAAAGTCAGATGCTTAGCTAACTGAACCACCCACCCAGGCACCCCACTCTCCTCCTTCACTCTGCCATTCATACAGATTTTCCAGTCGATGACAGTATTAACATCATGAACTGAATTCTTTCAGACAGTACAAAGAGACAATGTTCCCAAGATGTTTTAGTCTGAAAACAGATATCGTGAAAGTAGGCTACATAATTTAGGATTGACAAAGCAAAAATTAATAACCTAGGACTAAATGGACTAAAAACAAACTTGTAAAATTTGTAATAGTGTATGTGAAAGATCCACTTACATTTTCTTTATCTGCAACTCACAATTTATTGATTATGATGCAAACAGACGTTAAGTATTTATTTACATAATATCTCTTTCCAACTAAGACACAAAATTATTTTGCTAAAATTATTATTGATGTGATAAGTGAATGAATTCTCAGGAAAAACACTGAATACTTTAGTTAAGAATGAGGAGTCTTAATTGACTCTTTATAAAATAGTTCAAAAACTGTAGCAACAATATTTAAATGTTTTCCAACATGCCTCACAATTTCCATTACATTGTTTTGTTTATTTATTCATTTGTTTTGCTTCATAGACTTCATGTGAGTGAAATCATATGGCATTTGTCTTATGGAAATCTGACTTATTTCACTTAGCATAATACCTTCTAAGTCCATTGATGCTATTGTAAATGGCAGAAAAAAATTTCATCTATTTATGGCTTTATATATATATATATATATATATATACGACATCTTCTTTATCTGTTCATCTGTCAGTAGACATTTTGATTGCTTCTGTATTTTAACTATGGTAAGTAGTGCTACAGTAAACATAGTAATGTAGATATCTTTTTTAAAATAGTGTTTTCATTTCCTTTGGATAATACCCAGTAGTGGAATTGTTGAATCATATGGTATTTCTATATTATTTATTTATTATTTATTTAACAGATAATGTATTATTTTCCCCAGGAGTACAGATCTGTGAATCATCAGGCTTACACATTTCATAGCACTCACCATAGCACATACCTTCCCCAATGTCCATAACCGAGCCATCCTATCCCTACCCCCCCACCCCAAGCAACCCTCAGTTTGTTTTGTTGTATTAAGGGTCTCTTATGGTTGTTTCCCTCCCCATCCCATCTTGTTTCATCTTTTCCCTCTCTACCCCCCATAACCTTCTGCCCTGCCTTTCAAATTCCTTATATCAGAGAGATCATATGATAATTGTCTTTCTCTGATTGAATTATTTTGCTTAGCATAATACTCTCTAGTTCCATACACATCATTGCAAATGGCAAGATTTTGTTTCTTTTAATGGCTGCATAGTATTCCGTTATATATATATACCACATCTTCTTTATCCATTCATCTGTTGATGGACATCTAGGTTCTTTCTGTAGTTTGGCTATTGTGGGCATTGCTGCTATAAACATTCAGGTGCACATGCCCCTTTGGATCACTACATTTGTATCTTTAGGGTAAATACCCAGTAGTGCGATTGCTGGGTCATAGAGTAGCTCTATTTTCAACTTTTTGAGGAGCCTCCATGCTATTTTCCAGAGTGACTGTACCAACTTCCATTCCCACCAACAGTGTAGGAGGGTTCCCCTTTCTTGGCATCCTTGCCAGCATCTGTCATTCCCTGACTTGTTAATTTAGCTATTCTGACTGGTGTGAGGTGGTATCTCATTGTGGTTTTGATTTGTATTTCTCTAATGCCAAGTGATATGGAGCACTTTTCATGTGTCTGTTGGCCATCTGGATGTCTTCTTTGCAGAAATATCTGTTCATGTCCTCTGCCCATTTCTTGATTGGATTATTTATTCTTTCGGTGTTGAAATTGATAAGTTCTTTGTAGATTTTGGATACTAGCCCTTTATCTGATATGCCATTTGTGAATCTCTTCTCCCATTCTGTCGGTCATCTTTTGCTTTTGTTGACTGTTCCCTTGCTGTGCAAAAGCTTTTGGTCTTGATGAAGTCCCAGTAGTTCATTTTTGCCCTTGCTTCCCTTGCCATTGGCGATGTTTCTAGGAAGAAGTTGCTGTGGCTGAGGTTGAAGAGATTGCTGCCCATGTTCTTCTCAAGAACTTTGATGGATTCTTGTCCCACATTGAGGTCTTTCATCCATTTTGAGTCTATTTTTGTGTGTGGTATAAGAAAATGGTCCAATTTCATTCTTCTGCATGTGGCTGTCCAATTTTCCCAACACCATTTGTTGAAGAGACTGTCTTTTTTTCCATTGGACATTCTTGCCTGCTTTGTCAAAGATTAGTTGACCATAGAGCTGAGGGTCCATTTCTGGGCTCTCTATTCTGTTGTATTGAACTATATGTCCATTTTCATGCCAGTACCATACTGTCTTGGTGATTACAGCTTTGTAATAGAGCTTGAAATCTGGATTTATGATGCCACCAACTTTGGCTTTCTTTTTCAACATTTCTCTGGCTATTCAGGGTCTTTTCTTGTTCCACATAAATTTTAAGATTAAGGAGGGCATATATTGCATGCAGCACTGGGTGTGGTGCATAAACAATGAATTTTTGAACACATACACACAAATAAAATTAAATAAAATTAAAAAAAGAAGCTTAAAAATAAATTTTAGGATTATTACAATTGTACCCAAAACCATAAGATACCTAGATATAAGCTTAACCAAAGAGGCAAAGAATCTGTACTCAGAAAACTATGAAGTACTCATGAAAGAAGTTGAGGAAGACAAAAAGAAATGAAAAAAAAAATTCCATGCTCATGGATGGGAATAATAAATATTGTGAAAATTGCTCAGTATTTCTATTTTTAATATTTTGAGAAATCTCTAAGCTGTTTTCCATAGTGGCTGTATCAGTTTACATTCCCACCAACAGTGTAGGAGATTTCTTTTTTCTCCACATTCTAACCAACACTTGTTATTTTGTCTTTTTTATTTGAACAATTCTGACAGGTATAAGGTGATATTTCACTGTGGTTTTGATTTGCATTTCCCTGATGATTAATGATGTTCAATATCTTTTCATGTGTCTGTTGGCTGTATGTGTGTTTTCTTTAAAAAGAAAAAAAGTTTATTCAGGGGCTCTGCCTATTTTTTAATTAGATTGTTTGTTTTTAGTGTTGAGTTGTGTAAATTCTTTATATATTTTAGATATTAATCCATTATTAGATATATCATGTATAATTATCTTCTCCCATTCAGTAGGTTGCCTTCTTGACAAAAGAAGCAAGAATATACAATGAGGAAAAGATAGTTTCTTCCATAAGTGGTGCTGGGAAAACTGAACAGCTAAGTGTACAAGAATGAAACTGGGCCACCCTCTGATATCATACACAAAAATAAACTCAAAATGGATTAAAGACCTAAACCGGAGATAACCTGAAACCATAAAATCCTAGATGAAAAAAGCAGTGATTTCTTTGACATCAGCCACAGCAATATTTTTAAGATATGTCTCCTAAGGCAAGGAATACAAAGAAAAATCAACTATTGGGTGCATCAAAATAAAAAGCTTTTGTATAGCAAATGGAACCATTGATAAAACAAAAAAGCAACCTACCAAGTGGCAAAAGATATATTCCTTTACTTTTGATGACCGTGTAATTATTTGCTTCAGTTTAAGAATATATCCCTTTCCTCAAATGGCATTATTGGATATATCAAATATAACTAAATTTTTATATAGTGTAACTAAACTGTGTTAGAAATCCTATTAATTAGTATGAAACTTATCACTGTAAGATCTTACTACTCATTTAAAAATAATACTTATAAAATCTTACCAGGAAACTGGCCTATTATCTGCTTTATACTTAGTGGAATGGCAGGGTTAATGTATTAAAGAATATCATCTTCTGGCAGGACAAGGATATTGGCAACATTGATATTTTTTAAAGAAAAGAAAATACTTTTATAGGTATTGTAGGTGAAACAAGAAACATTGGTATCAATGGTTCTTGGCTTCTTATCTTTTTAATGTAACATTATGGCAAAAAGATATAAACACAATAGTAATAATTGAGCATTGTCATTTACATGACAGAAATTCCTGTACTACATTTACTATTGAACAAATACAATTTTTATTCTAATAGAATTTTCCTACATTAGTATAGAGTTCTGGTATCACATTTACAACTCCTTTAACCTATATAAAAATGCTGTTTTTATTAACCATTATTTGTCTTATTTATCAATAGGAGTAAAGAAAGTTTTGAGAATGTGAATGTGAGTATGACTTTAAGTGAAATTCTTTGAAGTCAGACAAGGGATAATCAATGTAATTGTGATTAAAATAGCCTGTTAGGCAAGCTGCTGAGTAGTAAGTCAGTTCTCCTAGGATTTCTAAAAGTAATCTCAAATCAAATTTGCAGCTTTCTTTCAATGTTACATACATAAAAATCTTGCTGAGTGATGAATACCATGGCTCTTTAGGTTTTTGCACCTGCTTTGAAAGGATAGTAAAGGCTCAAATAAAATTACTGTAGGCACTTGAAATTTCTCACCTGTGAAAGACAAAATGCTGCAGTAAGTAAGAGTCCTTGGAGACCACTATAAAAGGTTCATTTGCAAGTAAGCTCAAATGCGTAAGAGAGAACTTTTAAGGTATAGGAAAATTTTTGATATTTGAATTTTTTTTGTATTACCATAGCAGTTGTGAGAAAAAATGATTTTTCTTTTTGGATATTTCTTTAGGAAGTCACAATTCTTTAAAGATAAATAAAAATGAAAATTAAAGAAGAAACTAGAAAGTTTTAAGATAAAAAGTTCATTATATGACATCATTATTTTGAGTGCTTAATAGAATTTTGAGCTTTCTGGCCATTAACTCTCCATCTCTTCTAATGTCAAACATCTTACTTTTATTGCATGCAAGGTTTTCCATTATTAGGTCCATCCTTACATATTTGCTATATTTTTTAATTTATCCAATCTCAACTTTATGTTGCCTGCCAAATTTGTTTTCTCTTACTTCCACACTACTTTAATTCTCATTTATATTCTTTTTAGTACCCTTTATAAGACTTATTAAGATTAAATACCTAAATGCAGTTATCTGGTTAAGTCTGTTTCTACCTCAGAAATGTAAGTTCCCTCATGTTATAAGAACCTTTCTTTGCTAAAGCTTCTTCTAAATGCCAATCACATTCCCCTATGTACAGAGAATTCTTAAGATATCTCACATTAAGGATACATAGTTTTATCATCATACACAGATGTCCCATTGCAAAAGATATCCAGCAAAAATCACCAGAAATGAAGAAAGTGATACCTGTGAGACCCTTCCTTCTTTTATGGTAATAAAAGTTGGCTGGTGATTAGACTTTTTTTCACTTTGAGTAAAAATGTCTTATTTGTCTTTATTCGTTCAGCACAATTCAAAAATGCATATGCATTGAACATAAAAAAGAAGTATTTTAGCAGTGTTAGTTGTTAGTTAAGCTAATGATTAGGCTTATGTCAGCCATCTTCCTTATCTAGTTCCTGAGAGATGCCTATAATTGAGGGCAGTGTCACCCTCATATTACATGTAAGTGCTGATTTATGATATTGAGTAAAAAGAATAGCAATATTGAAAAGAATCCTAACTCCCTTCCTATTGATATTCCTTTAACTTTATAATGTATGCTTGTAAATGGGTACTTACTGCAATTTATATTTGTTATGGAACAGAAAATAAACTTATTAGAAATACATTATTCCTTTATTTTAAATCACCACAATAATAGAAGCTGACTGGCTTACATAAACTGGTAAGGTGCCTTTGCTATCAATAATTAGTCTTCTATATTTAAAGAAAACAAGTTGGAAGATAATAAGTGTTTTTTAAAATTATGTTATTTTTTTTTCTTAATTCACAAAATATACACTCTTTTATTTTTCCCATAGACCTAAAAGTTGTGTTTGATCTTTCTTAATTCCATTTTTTTTTTAATTTTTTATTTTTTATAAACATATATTTTTATCCCCAGGGGTACACGTCTGTGAATCACCAGGTTTACACACTTCACAGCACTCACCAAATCACATACCCTCCCCAATGTCCATAATCCCACCCCCTTCTCCCAAACCCCCTCCCCCCGGCAACCCTCAGTTTGTTTTGTGAGATTAAGAGTCACTTATGGTTTGTCTCCCTCCCAATCCCTTCTTGTTTCATTTATTCTTCTTCTACCCATTTAAGCCTCCATGTTGCATCACCACTTCCTCATATCAGGGAGATCATATGATAGTTGTCTTTCTCTGCTTGACTTATTTCACTAAGCATGATACGCTCTAGTTCCATCCATGTTGTCGCAAATGGCAAGATTTCATTTCTTTTGATGGCTGCATAGTATTCCATTGTGTATATATACCACATCTTCTTGATCCATTCATCTGTTGATGGACATCTAGGTTCTTTCCATAGTTTGGCTATTGTGGACATTGCTGCTATAAACATTCGGGTGCATGTGTCCCTTTGGATCACTACATTTGTATCTTTAGGGTAAATACCCAATAGTGCAATTGCTGGGTCATAGGGCAGTTCTATTTTCAACATTTTGAGGAACCTCCATGCTGTTTTCCAGAGTGGCTGCACCAGCTTGCATTCCCACCAACAGTGTAGGAGGGTTCCCCTTTCTCCTCATCCTCGCCAGCATCTGTCATTTCCTGACTTGTTGATTTTAGCCATTCTGACTGGTGTGAGGTGATATCTCATTGTGGTTTTGATTTGTATTTCCCTGATGCCGAGTGATATGGAGCACTTTTTCATGTGTCTGTTCGCCATCTGGATGTCTTCTTTGCAGAAATGTCTGTTCATGTCTTCTGCCCATTTCTTGATTGGATTATTTGTTCTTTGGGTGTTGAGTTTGCTAAGTTCTTTATAGATTCTGGACACTAGTCCTTTATCTGATATGTTGTTTGCAAATATCTTCTCCCATTCTGTCAGTTGTCTTTTGATTTTGTTAACTGTTTCCTTTGCTGTGCAAAAGCTTTTGATCTTGATGAAATCCCAGTAGTTCATTTTTTCCCTTGCTTCCCTTGCCTTTGGCGTTGTTCCTAGGAAGATGTTGCTGCGGCAGAGGTCGAAGAGGTTGCTGCCCGTGTTCTCCTCAAGGATTTTGATGGATTCCTTTTGTACATTGAGGTCCTTCATCCATTTTGAGTCTATTTTTGTGTGTGGTGTAAGGGAATGGTCCAATTTCATTTTTCTGCATGTGGCTGTCCAATTTTCCCAGCACCATTTATTGAAAAGGCTGTCTTTTTTCCATTGGACATTCTTTCCTGCTTTGTCGAAGATTAGTTGACCATAGATTTGAGGGTCTATTTCTGGGCTCTCTATTCTGTTCCATTGATCTATGTGTCTGTTTTTGTGCCAGTACCATGCTGTCTTGATGATGACAGCTTTGTAATAGAGCTTGAAGTCCGGAATTGTGATGCCACCAAAGTTGGCTTTCTTTTTCAATGAAATAGAAACCAAAAAAACAATAGAACAAATCAACGAAACTAGGAGCTGGTTCTTTGAAAGAATTAATAAAATTGATAAACCCCTGGCCTGACTTATCAAAAAGAAAAGAGAAAGGACCCAAATAAATAAAATCATGAATGAAAGAGGAGAGATCACAACTAACACCAAAGAAATACAAACTATTATAAGAACATACTATGAGCAACTCTACGGCAATAAATTTGACAATCTGGAAGAAATGGATGCATTCCTAGAAACATATAAACTACCACAACTGAACCAGGAAGAAATAGAAAGCCTGAACAGACCCATAACCAGTAAGGAGATTGAAACAGTCTTTAAAAATCTCCAAACAAACAAAAGCCCAGGGCCAGACGGCTTCCCGGGGGAATTCTACCAAACATTTAAAGAAGAACTAATTCCTATTCTCCTGAAACTGTTCCAAAAAATAGAAATGGAAGGAAAACTTCCAAACTCATTTTATGAGGCCAGCATCACCTTGATCCCAAAACCAGACAAGGATCCCACCAAAAAAGAGAGCTATAGACCAATATCCTTGATGAACACAGATGCAAAAGTACTCAACAAAATACTAGCCAATAAGATTCAACAGTACATTAAAAAGATTATTCACCACGACCAAGTGGGATTTATTCCAGGGCTGCAAGGTTGATTCAACATCCGCAAATCAGTCAATGTGATACAACACATCAATAAAAGTAAGAACAAGAACCATATGATACTCTCAATAGATGCTGAAAAAGCATTTGACAAAGTACAACATCCCTTCCTGATCAAAACTCTTCAAAGTGTAGGGATAGAGGGCACATACCTCAATATCATCAAAGCCATCTATGAAAAACCCACCGCAAATATCATTCTCAATGGAGAAAAACTGAAAGCTTTTCCACTAAGGTCAGGAACACGGCAGGGATGTCCATTATCACCACTGCTATTCAACATCGTACTAGAGGTCCTAGCCTCAGCAATTAGACAAAAAAAGGAAATTAAAGGCATCCAAATCGGCAAAGAAGAAGTCAAATTATCACTCTTCGCAGATGATATGATACTCTATGTGGAAAACCCAAAAGACTCCACTCCAAAACTGCTAGAACTTATACAGGAATTCAGTAAAGTGTCAGGATATAAAATCAATGCACAGAAATCAGTTGCATTTCTCTACACCAACAGCAAGACAGAAGAAAGAGATATTAAGGAGTCAATCCCATTTACAATTGCATCCAAAACTATAAGATACCTAGGAATAAACCTAACCAAAGAGACACAGAATCTATACTCAGAAAACTATAAAGTACTCAGGAAAGAAATTGAGGAAGACACAAAGAAATGGAAAAATGTTCCATGCTCCTGGATTGGAAGAATAAATATTGTGAAAATGTCTATGCTACCTAAAGCAATCTACACATTTAATGCAATTCCTATCAAAGTACCATCCATCTTTTTCAAAGAAATGGAACAAATAATTCTAAAATTTATATGGAACCAGAAAAGACCTCGAATAGCCAAAGGGATATTGAAAAATAAAATTATGTTATTTTAATAGATTGCTTCAAGGAAATTTGTCTGTCGAGTTGGTCTTTTCCATGGTGACATAACTTGAGTTATAGTTTGAAGTTTGATTACTGAGTCTAGTAATTGTATCTAGACTGGGACCTGAGCAGTGACCAGACTGACTCAGGAGTATCAAGTTACACTAAGCAAATACTAAAAGAACAATATATAGTATAATATATAGTACATGATTGTAAGGAGCCCAGAAACCTTTGGCTAGTGCTTCATAAATTATCACTCTGTTAAAAAAAAAAATTCACTGAAGTTTATATGACTATGAAATGTATTTGAAAAGCATTGACACAAGAAAAATATTAAGTGACATTAACCAATGCCAGCAATGATAACTTGAGAAAGCTGTCCCTTCAAGAGAATGCGACTGTACCATCTGGAGCAACTGAGCACGGCACTTCATCTCCCAAAGAGTACCAGACATCTATTGACAGGGCATTTTTTATAGAAAGTCCATTTTTGAGGCCCTGTGAATGCAATCGCATTTTTACTAATAAAAATTTTCCCTTAAAATGTATATTTATCATGAAATAAATGACACTGGCCTTGCAATTTGAGGATAGCTTAATAAAGAAACCTTTGAAAATGTTGCAGGTGGGAATATGAAAAACCAGTAATGAATAGAAAGGGAGCCTTGGTTTGCAATAAGGAAATCCACCCCACACCTGAAGTTATCAGAACCTGGACAGATTAGTGCTTTCATTAAAACAACTTAACCCATCTGCAGCAATCTTACAGGAATGGATTCAGGAGAAATATTCCGTGACTGACTAAATTCCTACCTGCTGATTTCTTGCTAGTACTTCTTGCTAGTTCAGTTAGATGCCAAGAGCAAGGATTTCCTTTGATGCATTCCATAAACATTTGTTTCCCTTGGCTCAGAGCACAGGAGAGAAGAGTACAAGGTGGATTCTGTGAAGCAGAGAGGTACACGGCCCATACAAATAAATCTGGTGAAGCTATACTTACTAAAATGATCATGTAAAACAGAGATTAAAATTTCCACAGCTTCACATTAGGAAGTCACACACACACACACACACACACACACACACACACTCTACACAAACCTAGAGTTTGCATATGTTTCATTCCAATATTCTGATTAGACAATTGTCCCTTTACTGTTTTTCCCCCCTTTATGTGAACAAATCCATTAGTCCGTCAGTCATCGACTGCCTACCTGTTTATATGTTCTCATTGTAGTGATTGCATTTCAAGCACAGCTGAATTTTGTTTTTCTTTGTAATGTCCTTCACTTTCCGGTTACTATTGGCTCTGCAGTGGTATCATTTTTCTGACAAACATGAGGCAATTGTGAATGCGGAGACAACATTTTCACTTCCACTATTCTAAACAAAGGATCAAAATCAACTTTGCTTTTAGTGGGATTTGAAGGAAGCGTTACCTTGCACTTTGTGTCTTGAAAATGCTACTAACCAGCTCACAAATGCTGTCATTACTGACAGAGTAGGTAATACACAGATGTGATGTTATCATTAACATTCAGTGATATTTTGCCAGGTGAGAATATATCTATAAAATGTAAGTTCTAAGAATAAGATAAATTTTCTTTCATTCTCGGTGACATTATTGATGACACAAGATATATTTGTGAATTTTTGTTAGCTTTGTTACTCCCTGCCTTTAGGAATCCACAGATATAGGGCTGCTCCTAATTTATTATTTCATCATTCGTACTCATCAACAGAAAACTTCTAACAAATACGGCTTATCTAAGGGATTTCTCATTCATCCTAACTTTCCCAGCTCCCCTTTCATGGGAAACCTGCCTAGGAAAGCCCATAATTAGCCACTGAACTGTGGTCCCATTTTTCTAAACAAGGGATGGTTAGTTTTCTTCCTAGGTGCACTGCTTCCTTTCGATAATTTTCCACCAGTTATTTCTGAAATCAGAGGCCATGGGAGCTCTGTTTAGCCCGCTTGCAACACTCCTTCATCTTGTTCTATAAAAGATGGATTTTGTATATCTTTGTTTCACATTCCTTGTGGTACTAGACAATTTGACACAAGGAAGGGATCATTCCATTTATATTCTACAATGTAACTACTAAATAAGTCTTTTTGGGGGGTGGGGGGGGGCTGTTGTTATCCTGTACTGAGTCCAGTAAAATAGGTCAGTACGTTAAGGCTAAAACTAACAATAAATGAAAAGTAAATGTGCGCAGTGCAGAAAATACTGTTCAGTATAGTCTTTTTCTTAGAGCAAAATCATCTTCAAATATGTAATCCAGGGATAACTAGAGAAAATTAGAGGAATAGGAGAGGGAGGAGACTCTCTGAATTGCAGAATGGAGAGTGGTAGAAACATGCAAAGTGGGTGTAGGTCAGGCTAAACTATGACATTTTTATTAACATACACAGCATAATTTTAGTTGTTTAACAAATAATTATTATCTAGATATTTTTGCATGACACTGATAAGGTAAATAAGAGATATAAAAGTGAAAATACCCTGTCTTTTAATGAGTTTTCAGTTAGTATGAGATATGAGCTAATTTTGTGAAAGGCAAAAAAATCCTTGTCATTAAAAAAAGAAAAGGATACACTGTGTTACATGCATCTTGAAGATGGAAAGAATGCTTTATTAAAGAGTTGGCTCTTGAAAGTACGAATTATTCAAAACAAGGAAGGATCAAAATGCTCCCAAAAGAAGAAAGAGCATGGGTGATGAGAAAATACATGGTGCACATATAAGAAGAAAGTAAATAACCTCAGCTGAAGCAGAGAAAATATGAAAGACAGTCATTGAAAAGAAGTTTGGATAGTTTAGTAGAAAATCTTGAAGTCCATGCAAAGTTATTTTATCCCTTTCTTTAGCCAGTGTTAAAAAAAAAATGCTACAAAATACAAAGGCAGTTTTAATTAATGAGGTAAATGAATAAGGTTTTCTTTGAACAATTCTGTTTCTAAATTATTTGCTTCTTTTTCAAAACTTCTGAAATAAAATAGACCCCAAAGTACCTTACTTGTACAGTTTTCCAGAGGATGATAATTTCCGCCTAGGTGCAATGTTAGGAATTCTAATTTTTTCGGTTTTCCATGGATCAACAAGAAGAAATGCTCTAAACTTTTGCTGTGTTGCTGCTCATCTCTTGAAGATATGTATGAAAATTCTTATGTTTTCACTCTGTTAGTACCTCCATTAGGGCTTTCCACGAATAATTATAAAAATTCTGACCATGCTGTGTAAAGTGTATATAATGGTGAATTTGCAGTGAAGCTAATAAAACTCAAACTTTGTGCCTTTCACTTGTGTAGGATTCTTCCAGAGCCCCGAATGAGCTCCGGGTATTTATTCAAACAATATTATGTTTGTTTTGTTTTGTTTTATTTCGTAAAATTTGCCAAAGTAAGATTTCAAATGCAGTTGTTAAAGTCTACCACCTCTTAATGGTTCATTTTACCATCTGTCATCTTTTTTTTTTTTTTTTTTTCACACTGGCTAATACCGGATTAAATGTGGGCACTTTTGAAGGCATCACTGAAGGAACATTGAATTGGGGAATCTTTGCTTTTGGTTTTGGAGGATATACCTCCAGTGTTTGCAATGTATGGTTGGCCACCTCCTGTTTAGGAACTGTCCCTCACTGTGCTGACTCGGCTAGCATTCTGCCAGAATTCACCATGCAAATGTGATCTACAGTACCTGGCTCTGGAGTTACATGAATAGTGTAGAACAACAACAAAAAAAAAAGATTATAGATATGGATCCAGAAATAGTGTCATGGAAAATTGATATAATCATGAGCTGTGTAAATATTAGGTGTGCTATTCACCATCGATCCTTAGAAGAAATAGTTTTTCCTGTGTGGTTATATATATCATTAATTCATTTTCACTATTATATGAGATACATAGGTAGGTCGGTAAAAAGATGATAGGTGTATAGATAGATGGTAAATAGATAATCTGAGAGTTTGTCAAGAATAGTGTGATACAGAAATCATCAAAATTCATGGGTTCCTGTGGCACAAACCATATTCAGTATTTCAAATAGTGAGTGTGCCTGTATATGGGAGTAACATATTATATACATTTCAATGTATATAATACATTTGATTGCATTTAGCATGCTTCATATGTTTCCCTGCCAAACTTTGGCACTCCCAAAAGGAACAGCATGCAAAATTGCTTCTGTAATGGAAAATGCCCTGAAGATACAAATACTACAGTGACAGAAGTCTTACACATATAAATAAACAAGCAAAAATACACAATATTTAAATAATTTTAATGTACATTTCTTAATGGATTTTTTTGTAGCTTAATACACAGTGGCAAATTATACATGCTTTGAACTATTCTTGTGCATGCCTTGGTTTCAGAATAATTTTAAATATTTTCAAATAATTTAGCCTAAAAAACTTAACTGAAAAGAATCATCCTAATGGAAGCCAAAAATATTAAGTTAAAGGCTGCCAGAAACATCAAAATATCAAATATTTATTGATTTTGTTTGTGTCTTTTAGCAAGCAGTTAACTTGATTTGACTCCAACAGACAACTGCCTTGTGAAGCAGCTCAAATCTAAGTTCAATTTTTTAATGCTTAGCTGCTTCGTATCTGTTCCATGTAAGTATAGCCCAAGGGTAACGCAGATATTTAGACAGAATTGATACACAGATTTCAGGGCTCTCCTTTGGCTCTCTTCTTGGGATTTCTCTCACCATTCAGCCCTGTAGTTGTCTCAAACTCTATATAATTTTGTTCATGCCAGAAAGACTTCACATTTTCTTTTGAAGATGTAGCCATCGCCTGCCTCAGGCTAAAAGCCGGAAAAACTAGAAACTCACCAAGAGACACTCCTTTCATTTAAGTGCTACACAGAGCCTGCCTGCATTTTGTTCACTCTCCAGTATCTTCAGATAGCTGCTTTTAGTATTTAATCTAGAGTTTATTAGTTATCTGCAAAAGGTTGCTCCTATAAGAGTTTTTATGACAAAAGTCTAAGGGTAGATTCTTCTCAGTCTTTTGATTAAGAGTCTAGCAGGTTTCTGTTCTCACTCTCTCTCTCTCTCTCTTTTTTAAGATTTTGCTTATTTATTTGGACAGAGAGAGAGAGGGAATACAAGCAGAGGGAGTGGTAGGCTTCCTACAGAGCGGGGAGCCCGGTGAGGGGCTCATTCCTAGGACCCTGGAATTAAGCCCTGAGCTGAAGGCTGAAGCTTCAGGACTGAGCCACCCAGGCACCCTGAGTCTAGCAGGTTTCTGATTCTTCAGAGTTAAGAGATTATAGAAGATTCCACTCTATCCCTCTGAAGCCTTGAATTTAACTCTTTGTCCTCATCCTACACATTTTCACAGTCTGATTTATGTCTTGAGGCAGGGACTCATTGTGCTTGTGCGGCCAGCATTTCCTGAGTCCCCTGCACCCTGATTTAACTGGCCGAAAAATTATCAAAAGGAAGCAGCACACCTAGGAAGAAAACTAACCATCCCTTGTTTAGAGAAAAGGGACCACAGTTCAGTGGCTGATTATGGGCTTCCCTAGGCAGGTTTCCCAGTGGACTTTGTTTCTTAAGCACTGTGAAACCATGAGTGATTTCACTTCGTCTTTCTGATCCTGACATCTAGCCTCACATGCCACCCTAAAATTCATTATATGTGCTGGAGTAAATCTGGCTTGTATTATGGGTTGACTAAGTTCCAAACTGTTAAGGTAGTCCCAGGTAATGTACAAACAATTACTCAGCAAAGAACATATATAGATAGGAAATAATCATAGGAAATTACGCTCAAATCATATATTAGGGAATTGCAAATTAAATAACAGTGAGATACCACTTCATGCCTATTAGAATGACCAAAACCCAAAACACTAATAACATCAAATACTAGTAAGGATGTGGAATGACAAGAACTCTTATTCATTATGCCAGTAGGAATACAAACTGGCTGCCACTTTGTATTGTCACAATACAAACTTTGCCAGAGGGAACGGACAATCTCTTATAAAGGTAAACATACTCTTACCCTATGATCCAGTAATTATCACAGAGTATATGATATGAGTTGAAATATCAAATTTTGGTATGAGTTGGTATGAAATATCAATATTTGATATGAGTTGAAATATCAATATTTGGTACGAGTTGAAAACTTAGGACCACACAAGAATCTACACATGATACTTACAGTAGCTTTATTCATAATTGCCCAAACTTGGAAGCCATCAAGATGTACTTCAATAGGTGAATGTGTAAACAAGCTACATACATCCACAGAGTGGAACATTATTCAGTAACTAAAACAAAACAAAACCAAACAAAAAAAAACAAAACAAAAAAATAAATACAGCTCTTGAGCCATGAGAAAGCATGGAGAAAACTTAAAAACCTATTGCTAAGTGAAAGAACCTCATCTGAAAAGGCTACATGCTATATGATTACAACTATATGATATACTGGAAAAGGCAAAACTATAGCAATAATAAAAAGATCAGTAGCTTCCAGAGGTTGTGGAAGAGAGGTAAGGAATGAATAGGTGAAAGACAGGGGATTTTTAGGGCAGTGAAACTATCCTGTGTAATGGTACTTCAGTGCTGAATTCACGACGTTATATATTGGGCAAAACCCACAGAACTGTACACCAGAGGTGAATCCTAAGGAAAACTATAGATTTCCATGAATAATGATGTATCGGTAATTGTTCAGCAGGTATAGCAAATGCACCACTCCAATTCAAGATGTTAATAATATGGGAAACTGGGCTGATAAAAGAGGACATAGAACTTACTCTATTCTTTTTTCCAATCCTTCTGTAGACCTAAAATTGCTCAAAGATAGAAAAATCTATGAATTAAAAAAATAGTAAACTGCAAAAAATTGATTTGTTGTATTTTTCCTACTTTATCAGGAATGTTCACCAATCACATCCTCCTACATCTTATTCATATGCGGAAGTCTCAAGTAAGAATTTGAAAGTGATACTTCAATAAGTTAACCTATGGTAGACTTCGAAGTCTTATTTTCTGCAAATCACATGGCTTGTACACAAGCACTGTGTAAGTACTCTTCACAAAATGAGAACAGACATTTGGAGTACCTGACTTTTTCACTGTTAAAATCTTACTGCATAATACTACCTAAAATATATTAATTTCAATACATGGAACATTAGGCGAGGAGTCTAGTTGTGTCTTGAATACTTAAATCTGAGGTTGTGATTATGTAGCATAGAAACAATATTAGGCATATACAGTTTTTTTTAATATACTTCAGTTTTTGTAAGTTTTGGATTTACAGAAAATTTGAGAAGAGAGTATAGAGTTCTCATTATAACCTTTACTATTTTCCCCTAATATCAACATCACATATTAGAATGTTACATTTGTTATAATCCTTTAACCCACATCAATATGCTATGATTAACTAAGGTCTGTAGTTCACTCAAATATCCTCGGTTCTTATTTACTGATCTTTTACTGTTTCAGGATTTTATGCAAGATACATCATAGATAGTTTTCACATCGTCTTGGGATCCTTTCGTATGTGAATGTTTCTCAAACATACTTGGTATTTTATGACCTTGACAATTTTAGTGCTGATCATATGTAGAAGTTATTTCTGTTGAAGTTTTTCTGATGTTTTCTTCTCATAACTATACGGAGATTGTGAGGCTTTGGGAGGAAGATCACTGAGGTAAAGTGCCATTTTCATCATATCATATTGGGGAAACATATTACCAACAGAATCTACAATTGTTGCTGTTGATTTTGATCACCTAACTGATGTAGTATTTGTTAGGTTTCTTCATTGCAAAGTTACTCTTCCCCCTATTCCTGGTTTTTTCATACTGTCCTCTTTGGAGGAAAGTCATGATGTGCAGCTTGCACTAAGAAATAGAGAGTTATGCTTTACTTACTTGAAGGTGAGGTATCTATATGAATTATTTTGAATTCTTCTGCATGAGAGATTTGTCTTTCCTCACTCATTTATTTATTTTTCAATGCTATTTATATCAGCATGTGTTCATGGATATTTAATTTATAACTTAGGTTAAAATCCAATGCACTTTATTTAATTTTTTTTTAAAGATGTTTGTTTGTTTGTTTAGAGACAACACAAGCAGGAAGTGGGACAGACAGAAGGGGGGAGAATTTCCAGCTGATTCAACACTGAGCACAGAGTACGATGCAGAGTACCTGGAAATCAGGACCTGAGCTGAAATCGAGAGTAGGACACCTAACCAACCGAGCCACCCATACTCCTCAACTTTAATCTTTGATCAAATTTTCACAGCTTGATTATTGAGAGCTCTTTCAGTTGTTCCTTGTGCCCCTTTGACTCTCTCCCCTCAGTGTCTTATTGTCATTTGTTTGGATCTTGAGTAATTATTTTCTGGCACTGTCAGATGCTCCCAGGCTCATTTTATCTATTCCCCATCCCAGATCCTAGACTGGGTTGTATCTCTAATAAATTCTGGTAACTTTTACTAGATAATGGAATTATAATCTAAAATCTGCCTGCTGGATGTGTTCATTGTTACTGGGGTGTCATATTTTTAAGTCATCTATAACATTTTTATATGAGTAACAAAAAAGATATTACTATAAAAATGAGTTATATTACTATAAAGATGATACAATATTAGAAGTAAAAGCCAAAATTTAAACTCAAGAATAAAACAAAATAAGGAGGTATGGAATAGCTAGTTGAGACACAGATTTTAGAGAAAGTCCTTTAGCTAATGAATGGGCAGCTGGGGAGTTGTTTGGGTCCTTGATTAGTGGGGTTTGTTTCATTTTAAAAGCAGAAACTGCATCAAACTTTGGGTACAGTGACATAAAGATAACACCTAAAATTAGATAATTGCTTTCTGCATTATAGTAAGATGACCCATTTTGCCAATAATTCTCTCTAGATGCCTAAGAGCAGAAATGCATATAGTTTGAAATTCTAAGAATCTGTCAGATCACCCGGATCATGTTATTTTTAATGCTAATTTGTTACCCAATCTATTCACTTTGAAACAAGAATGACTGAGATTATTCTGATCACTTTAATCACTTCTAAAGCATATGTAATTATCAAAAAATACACAAGTTGGTCAGTAATGTATTTAAGAAATGTATTACTAACAGATTAGTTTAGAAAATAAGGCAATGTTGGTTAAGTTTTTATGAATTATTTATTACATAACATTTATTTTCAATTCTTAGTAACAACTAATGCTAGAATGAAATTTTTTAAAAAAAGACACTTTCTAAAGCTGCTCAGTAAAATTGTTATAAATGAGAAAATGATTGCTGTATCACAATTTTAAATCTGGAAACCACCAAAATTGACTGATAAAAATAAAACTCACACTTGGAGAAAAAATAAATAGAAAATAAAACTGAAAGTGTATGAAAGTACATACTCTAAAATTAGAATTTGTTTAAAACTTAGAAGAATGAGAGGTTTTGATTGAATATATTATCTGTGAAATGTGATCCAGAAATAATAAACTTCTTTGGATGAATGAGCCCAAAATAATATTCACAATGGTACCAATTGTAACTGATCAAAATTGGCATGAATCAACACTTCTTATTGAATATTCATTTGAAAGTTAATTTGCAACTAAGTGATCCTAAATAACAAATTGGAGTAAAATTATGAAGAAAGTGAATTTAGATATTCTTAAGAAAAATATAAGCAAATCTACCTAATGGAATTTAGCTACAAAAAATAATTTTCCCGGGGCGCCTGGGTGGCTCAGAAGCCACTGCCTTCAGCTCAGGTCATGATCTCAGGGTCCTGGGATCGAGTCCCTCATCGGGCTCTCTGCTCAGCAGGGAGCCTGCTTCCCTCTCTCTCTCTTTCTGCCCGCCTCTCCATCTACTTGTGATTTCTCTCTGTCAAATAAATAAATAAAATCTTTAAAAAAATAATAATAATAATAATTTTCCCTCCAGCATTCAAACTGTTTACATTATTTTGAAAAACAAAACAAAACAAAACATTAGTTTTCATGTTTACATTAAACATTTTGTGCAACAAAACATTAAAGTCAATATGTCCACTAAAATGAAAAAAGTAGATTTTGAAACATTTTGGATTCAGAGCTGCCTATAGGTCAACAAAAAAATCCATTAAAGCTACATTATCTAAAGTGATTTTCCTCATTGGAGTAATTTCTCCACTCAGAATTTCTTAGTGCCATTGGTTTCATTTGGATTTTTGTTTCTAGAATCACAACATCTAGTTTAAACATGTTGAAATTAAAGAAAAATTACATTTATCTTAAGGAATTTAATATAAAACTTCTAGGGATCAACTTTAGAATAGAAATAAGTAAGGACTGAAGTAAATCTATCTATTTTGCATGTTATAAAGAATGAAATGAGACTGTTGGAGTGTACTGAAACAAATAGGTAAGAAAAATCCGGAATCATTTAGGATTTGGCTGAATTAAAAACAGCTTTAGCATTTAAACTTATAGGCAGAGCCTGGATTCATTCAAGAATATTACATGCATATTATTTATTTTCTAGGAACTGAGCAATTATGTTTATTAGCTATGCAGATATTTAGAAACAAAGATGGAAACTCATAATGAAAAATAAAATAATATTCTTGCATACATTTTTGTGATTTGTTCACTACTAAACAGTAGAAAGTCAGAAAAAAAAAAATTTCCCAAGAAGTTCATTCTATGATGTAATTTCTCTAGGAAGTATTCAAGCCATTATTTGTAAATACCATCAATTCATGTTTTTATTCAAACAATGTCATCTATTAATTTCTATGTGTATTATGTATCCTGCTTTAGTTACTAATTTAACAGAATGTTTTATTTTTAGTATACAAAAATGTATGCATGTAATGTGTTAAATGATGATTTCTCTTTCACTCTTCCAAAAAATACAGGCTTTTTAGCAAATATATATTCATTCTTGTTGTCATCAGTTAAACATGTTTATTCTTCCTCTTTAATTGCCAGTATATAACACATAGGCCTTGAGTGTGAGCTAAAGCGTTGTATTTTCTTAAACTCTTTACACACAAAGGAACATTATTTTCATAGTATTTAGAATAGTAATGAATCGCTATAATAAAGACAATTACACTTTCTGGGATTTTTTTTTTTTTTTTTTTTTTTTTTGGCAGTAGTTTCATAGGGCCATATGGATAGCTTTATTTTTTATTTCTTTAGCTTCAGCTTCTGTTGTTTCCCTTTTCCCCCTAAGGATGCATTAGATCTTGTTTATAATATTTCAAGCAGCTTTGGGTCCAATGAGCTATTGCAACTCTATAGCTCTGACAATAACTAAAACTTTCCTCACCTTGGAATGGCAGGTAAGTGTGAATATATATTCATGATCTAATGAATCTACAATCACGTTTATGTTCCAGCTGTTTGCTTTTTCTCTGCTGCTGTGATATATCTGGCTCTGAATTTTCTCTTGCTTTTATTAACTTTCTTGGAAAAATAAAAAAATAAAAAATAAAAAGGATGGGAGAAGTGTCTTCTGATAAATGTAAAGTTCTGATATTATAACATTACAAATATATATGTGCCATGATGAAACTCAATATTCTATGTACACCAAATACATCAACTACATTTATTTTTGTATACCAACTTATTTTAGATGAAGATTTTTGCAAATATGCAATTTGTTACTACAAATAAATAAAACTGACTATCATAAAAACATTTTGGTGTTTTCTTTAGTGCACAATCAAAGCTTACCTAAGTTATGCAGTTTCAGTATGTCCCTTATTCCATTTTCCAGAATCTACTTCTCTAATTTTCTGATCTCAACATCATACAGTTTCACAAATTTGCTAATATCTTAATAGAATATGCTGAAACCCCAGTAAATGCATTTGCTGTGTTTATTACAATTGAAATGGTAAAAATTAAAATGGAAGTGTTAATTTATTAGACCAAAACCTTGAAGATTAAACTAAAACCAGTTTGAGATCTACATATGGTTATTTAAAAATTATATATGTAAGTGTATTTGCTCAGATTCCCACCTAGCCCATGGACTGTGGAAATGTCACCTACCTACTCCAGAGTAAATTCTAGGAGGCTAACATTTTCATGGCTGCCTCAGTTTCTAGTGCATTAATTATACATTAATTAATTATATATTAATAGTTAGATAATAAATAAGATATTAATTAATTAGATAATAAATAAGAAAGCCAGCCACATGGAAATATAGTAGGTGCACTAAATCTCCCTCTCTTAGGATTTGGCAGCTGTGGTATAGTGAACATTGAACAACTGTCTCCTTGCTTCACTGGTTAGTAAAACACTTCCCAATACAAAAAGGGGGAAAAAATGGTTCTAAGTTGTCCATTAATTAATCCATTGATTCAATAAGATTTTAATGAACACCTGCTAAGGAAGATACTTTACAAGAATCTAAGAATTCAGTAGAGAGAACACAATAACTAATTCTCTTTCCTTGTGATCCAATGTGTGTCACAAACTTAAAAACTTAAAAAGAGTATCTTAATAACTATTTTCTATGGCTTGAATGGGTCCTGGAAATACAAGACCCACCAAATGACTTTCTTTCTTTTTTTTTTTTTTTAACATATATATATATATATATATATATATATATATATATATATATATTTTCTTCATAGGCTACCAATTTCACTTTATGAATTTTGAAAGTCCCTTTTTTCTGTTACCAATATTACTTATTTTCTATAGAAATCATTTTCACTCTGGTATTCACTTCAGGTGAATAATCTTCCTTCTACCTCCAATTCTTCAATTTTGTTTTTACTCTTTTACATTCTGAAACTGACTTTCTTTACACAAGAAATATGAGTAAATAATCATATGATTTTATTAATTTTGTTATAAATATTATGAAGAAAGAGTTAATGATATGGATACTTGACAAAGAATTAATTTGGCTTTCAGCTTATTTGATACCAATTTTTATTATATTTCATTTTCCAAATGTGTAACTGGAATTCCTTCATTGAATAACCCATCTATATATCTCAAGACACAATTTTTGAAATCAAGACACAAATTTTAAAATTGCAGGTGCTATATATAATGCAAGTTCAATTTTTAATATTTGTTTTCTAATTTAATCTAAACATATATAATTTTGATTATTTTGTTGGAATAGATTTTTAAAAGAGGTAATTTGAGATTATTTGACATTTAAAGCTTATTTTCTATAAAAGTGAGTATATGGCTTATGTTTTCACTAGCATCACATGGGAACGCCAATCTTATTCTTTCCAGGCTCTTATCTATATCATAAATTGATCCCAGTGTAATTTTAAAAACTCCAAACATTATTTGATTGCATGTGAATAAATAAATTTTCATGTAGTGTAGAATTTTTTATTTGGTATGTTATCTGTTTTCTTATTATTTTATATATAATGTAGTGATGTTTAAAAAAAAAATAGAATGGTTTTAACAAAATGCAGCTATTTCCCACTACTATTATCTTCCAACTCCTAATACTGCAACTTCTTTGGGGCACCTGGGTGGCTCAGTGGGTTAAGCCGCTGCCTTCGGCTGAGGTCATGATCCCAGCGTCCTGGGATCGAGTCCCACATCGGGCTCTCTGCTCAGTGGGGAGCCTGCTTCCTCCTCTTTCTCTGCCTGCCTCTCCGTCTACTTGTGATTTCTGTCTGTCAAATAAATAAATAAAATCTTAAAAAAAAAATACTGCAACTTCTTTTGATTTTTTCAGGTTAGTCTTCTGTTAGTTACCACTTTATATCAAATTAATGTGTTTTTTCACATGTGCTTGGCTTATCAATTTTAGATAGTAGTTATTGATTTACATTATAATAGATGAAAACTTTGCTCATCTGTATCATCTTGCACCCTTCCTTGTCCCAACCATCTTCCTACTGTATATTAATCCCGATTTTAATTTCTTTATTGGTTGCTCAAAAATTTTAAATAACATTAAATTCATATTTTTACTACTTTCAGCATCATTTGACTCTTATTTTGAAATATTATGAAAGACATTTTATGTGAAAGCTTTTACTGTGGATCCAAGTAACATATTTCAGAAATAAGTCTTTTCTTATAAACTTCTAAAGAGTTAATAATTTATGTTTTTAATGAAATACATATCTATATATTAGACAATTATTTTCCCAAACTTTTCAATTAATGCAGTCCTATTGAGTTTTCTCTATCTGCTGAAAACACCTCCCTTCACTCTCTAGACTTCTACTCCCATATGCTGTTTTCTTTCCTAGCCTATCAGCTGCCATTCCCTGTTGCCTTTCTAGTTTTGGACCCTAGTTTTCTCTTTTCTTGATTCATCCCTTCATTTGCTGTGGTATATCCTTACTGCAACAAATTTATGCGGTAAAACGTTTTGAGTCCTCTTAAGACTTAAAAATGCATGTTTTACCTATACAATTGATTGGCAAATTAGCTATGTATAACACTTTAAAATACAGTAATGTTTATAATAACTTGACACTTCTTGAACACTTAATTATCATCAGGCACCATCCTAAGTGTTTTACGTACATTAACTCATTTAACCTTCAAAACAACCTTCTGAAGTTGGGACTATTGTTGTCTTAAGTGTAAGACGTATAAACAGAAAATTTCAGTAATGTACTGAGGTTCCCATAACTAATAAATGGTATGCGAAAACTCTAGAAGTGTTATCCCAGAAACATTCATTCTCCCACATTCTCCATCATTCCATTACCCTCTTTGATAATGGCCCAGAGGATTTGTTTTGGCAGGATATACCCACTTCTATTCCTTCAACACATTTATTCAAACATGCTTTCTAACCAAAAATCTAGGGTTTTTAAAAAATTCTGAAATATGGTTTGATACTCTTCTCCATTTTTATACAACATTGCACGAAGATTTTGCTGCTTAGAGGCTGTAGAGAATGTGAGCGCTATGCTTTTCAATCCTTCTTGTTTATGTGTTTGTACATGTGAGTATAATACAACCAGTGTATACTGATACACACATCAATGTAGGCACGTATATTCGGTGTGTGTGTGTGTGTGTGTGCATGCGTGCATGTGTTACACACACTATATATAGCACTCAGGAGAACACATTGGTTAAAAAATACAAAAAAAAAAAAAAAATGGAGCACCTGGATGGCTCAGTAGGTTAAGGCCTCTGCCTTCAGCTCAGGTCATGATCCCAGGGTCCTGGGATTGAGCCCAGCATCAGGCTCTATGCTCAGTGGGGAGCCTGCTTCCCCCTTTCTCTCTCTGTCTGCTTGTGATCTCTCTCTGTCAAATAAATAAATAAAATCTTTAAAAAAAAATACAAAAAACACACCATTTCCAAACTTAAATAATAAAAATTAAACTACTAAAGAAGTTGCATCCTCTAAATATCATGTGAAACAGCAAACATTCTGAGAAATACAAATTTACACCTGATTAATCTGGTTTTGTCATATCACTTTATATCCCATTTACCAATGGCATTTTTTTTTAATTATACCATATAATCTTTCCAGAGAAAATTTGATTTGTGAGAAAAAAACAGTTTCTTTGGATATATTTAGCTTTCTCATCTCTGCATCTTTAATACTCTCAAGTCAAAAATGTTCTTTCTCAAGATTCAGAATCTATATTATGTATGTGAGATAAAAGGCAAGATAACTAATGCTGTTGTAAAGGTAGTGTGGTTAATAATTTCTATATTTCCCCTATTTTTTTATAGAATGCTAGCTCTCTTTTCTCCATTAGATTTTTCAAGATATTTGATTAGTCTTTTGGCATTCTACACATTTTTGCAAAAATGTGGGTGCATCTTAGTTTTATATGCTATTCAGGATATGTTCTGCTTCCTTTGGACTCATATCTTTTATGCATTTTCTTTTCTGGAGTAGGGGGCAAAGGGACATTGAAAATTCCAAGCAGGCTCCACGCCCAGTGCAGAACCCCATGAGGAGCTTGATCTCATGACCCTGAGATCATGAACTGAGTAGAACACGAGTTAGAGCTTAACCAACTGAGCCCAGGCACACCTCTTATGTGCATTTTCAATCTTTTCCTCTTAAAGGTTGAATAGTCCACAGCATTTTTTCCAATTTCTTTTCCTGAAAGTGTTTCTACATCCTCATATTATAATCATAATCAGTGAACTTGAATAAGTTTCATAAGGTTTGAAAAAAAAGTGGCATTGAAGAAATGTTAATTGACATTACCCAAATTGAAACAAAAAGGAAAATAGAAAAGAAAATGGAAAAGAAAAAAATACTTAAGAAGTAAATAAAAAATTATAGAACATATTGCTGCTACTCAATATCAAATGGTTTAACATGCATGCAACTGAAATTTCAGGAGTAAAAAAGTAATGGGCAGATTATCTGAAAAAATAATGACAGAAATTACAAAAATTATGAAAAACAGCTAACCATATTTCCAAGAAGCTCAGAGAGCATCAAGCATCTATTAATTTTTTTTTAAAGCGAAGAGAAAAAATTAAATTTCTTGGACACATTATATTCAACTCAAGAGAAAGAGAGAAAGAGATAGATTTAAAACATTCTGAAGGTAGCTAGGAAAAAAAAAACACCTTATATATGGAGGAACAAACATAAGAATTAAATTCTTCTTGTTAAAAATTATGCATGAAAAGTGAGTGAACTGAAACATTTAGTGTTGAAAAAAATAAAAGAAAATCTACTAACCTAAATTCCTTATTCAAATTTTCATCCTTCATTTTCTTTCTATCTTCCAAAAATGAAGGAGAAAAACAAGCTTTATCAGCTAAAGTAAAACAGGAAGAATTCATTATAGGCAAACATATACTGTAAGAAAAAATAACAAAATTTCTTTAGGCAGAAGGAATATAATCAACTTATATCACATGAATGATTGTGTGATAGAGTTCATCTACACAAGCCATGGAGCGTGCTAGAAAAGGCAAAAATATAAAAGGAGGAATAAATTCATTTTTAATGTTTAATCTTTCTAAAAGTTAACTGACTGTTAATTATTATCATTATTGCCAAAGCAATAATAAATTGGTGTTTACAGTATATCTAAAGATGTAACATACATCACTAGTACAAAAAGATGGGAAGCAGAAAGTGTGAGCTTGCTATTGTAAGGTTCTTAAACTATGTATGAAGCACCATAATATTATTTTAAAGTAAATTATGGTTAATTAAAGATGTATATTATATATCCTAAGGTTATATCTTAATTTTTTAAAGTTGTATAAATAATAAGCCAATAGTGGACAAGAAATATAATCATAAAAATACTTAATAAATCAAAATATATCATTTTCATAAATGAGATGAATAGTGGTACAGTACCTATAGAATCATTTCATAATCTCTGCAAAATCAAAGGGATTTAGGGATTTTTTTTTAAAAGATTTTATTTATTTATTTGACAGATGGAGATCACAAGTAGGCAGAGAAGCAGGCAGAGAGGACAAAGCAGACTCCCTGCTGAACAGAGAGTCTGATGTGGGGCTCAATCCCAGGACCCTGGGATCATGACCTGAGCTGAAGGCAGAGGCTTTAACCCACTGAGCCACCCAGGCGGATTTAGGGATTATTTTTAAGATAAATGTATCATGGTCACATTAAGTCATTAAAAAAGTCTCCTCAGAATTTTTTATTTATTTATTTTTTTTAATGAGAAAGAAACTAGCTTGCCATTCTTAGTTTTGGTTTAGGCATCCAGCACACAGACCAGTTCTATCTTTAATCTCCCTAGTCTTTTTCTTAGGTGTACTTCTTTTGCACTGACTGATGATAAATCGCTATCATTGTTCCTTTTGTTATTTATAAATGGGATTAGATTGAGCTATTTCTTCCAATGGAAACTCTAATTGCAATGAATGCAGTTTTCTGTTCTCCCAGAAATGACCTGAAGGATCTGTCTTTTTCCTTAATTGAAGACTTCAGGGCACCTGCCTTTGTCATGCAGTCACCAAAGCTGCACTCAGATGTCTATAGCTATTAGATCATAACACATACACAAAATAACCCTCTGTTGTTTATCACAGTAAATCTTCATTTAGTACACATAAAAGGCACTTATGTAATAATACCATTTTCTCTTACTCTATTCATTCTGTAAATGTAATGAAAATTCATCACTGTATGTTATAAAATTTGGAAAATACTTCATTATTTTGATTTAAAAAAAAACAAGTCAAATACAAACTAAGAATATAATAATAAATTCTATTTATGCCAAATCTTTATCTTCTCTGAAGCAAGATCAGATCTGGCCCAATATTTGTTCTGATTGATTGGATATTTATGCCAATATATACCTCAAAGGTGCCTGAAGAAGGTGTTAAGCGGAATGGAAAAAGGAACGATTCCACTTAAGGGAAGAATGAGTCAAAACAACTTGGAAGCTGGGTAGTAAAGATACAGCAAATCTATAGCAACCTACAGAAGCGAAATGGCAAGTAAAATAATTAGTCTAAACACATTTTAAACTTGCTTTTAAGTGGATATTTCCTATATTTCATTATGAAGTGAAAGTTTTAAAAGTTTACTTTTTTTTTAATTTCATGACTATTCAACACATTTTCTTTTAGTGCTATCTTATACTCTAGACCTGTAACAATCTAGTGATTATACATATATATAATATGCATTATATATAGTCACACACACTTACACATATGTGCATATATACTCATATTATGTAATTTATAGACTTTACACTAAAAATTTTAATAATACATATTATATATAATTATACATACCATCTATACATATGTCCAATTATAGACATTTTTAGCATTTACTGTGATACAAACCAAGGTGTTTTTTTTTTAATTATTCATCATCAAAAACCTGGATAGTATTTCTGCTTGTGTCATATCCTCCATTGCTTCCCAGAAATCTTTCTCTATAATGTCACCCTGAATAACCTCATCTGGACATTTTTTGATGCTGCACATATGAAACAAAATTCCTAATAATTCCAAATCCATATCTCATTCTGTCCTTGAAACCAAAGTCGTCTGACCTCTCCACTGAGATGTTGCACTAAAAGCTAAAATAAATATGTTTAAATTTGAAGACATTTTTTCTCTCCAAACGTCCACTCTCCCTGTATTTACCATGTTTGTGAATTGTCCGGTCTCTTCAATCATCCAGGTTAGAAACTCAGAAACCTTGATACCTTCATCTGTCACAAGCCTGATCATCTACCAGAATCTGTGAATTCTCTTCTTTATTTAATTTTGCATTCCTCTTCCTCCCTCCTTTTCCACTGTCCCAAGTCCTGTTATTCTCCTATTATTATCTAAATATACAGATTTGATTCCCAATTGCACTTCTTCCTTGTACTTTCACAAACCTTCAACCATCTACACATGACCAAAATAATTTCTCTAAGATAAAAACATATTTTAATATTTCAATAGCAGTACATTGTCATATTTAAGTACCTGACTTAAAACATAAAGCCTCTTATAAATTGACTGGTGCCATCTTCCAGTGACTCATTTGCCTTCATCTGTCCTTACTTCTTTCCTCACTGTTCATTCAGAAAAAGGTCCCATGTCATTTCGTGTCTCACTGACATTACATGTGCTCTTTTCTCTACCTGGATACCTGGATCACACTTCTTCCCTTCTTCATCCAACCGCTTGCAATCTATCTTTCAAAGCACCTACTGCAGTGATTCACCTTGACCCAGTCTGATGGCAAATCTTCTCTCCCTTCCTGAATACAGAGTACATAGTGTGACCTTATCACCCTACACACTTCACACTCTTGCAGTCATTGACATCTTTGTTTCCTTTTCTCTCCGGGATATAATATCCTTTAAGCCAGTATCTATCTTCTTCAATTATATCCTCTTAGCAACTAGCATAGTGCCTGACAGATGAAAAAGATGAAAAGATTTTAAAATAAATGCTGCAGGTTACAGACCATTTTCCTTACATTTTACATTAAACAAAACTTAGTCTCCTAGAAGCAATAATATGGCCAAGGTTACATTGTAAACAAATCGAAAAGCCTAATTTAAATGTAATTTTCTATGTGGCAAGTCCACAAAATTCTTGTCTACTGTTGTAAACAAAGTATTAAAGTAATATGCCCAATTAAAATGGACATTCTTTCTATACTTACTTATGATGATGCAGTTGACACTGATATTCCAGGTATTTCCTGCTTATGTGAAATTATTACAATGGGGAAAATTATTTTTGTAAATGTTATGAATACTGAGTGTTCACACTTTGTAGTTATTTTATCAGTAGTGGTTATTAACTACTGTATCCTAATGAATGGTTTATTTTAGTTATGAACACAAATGTTTGAGGGATAAAAAATAATGTTTCCTTTTATTTATTAAGCTCTGTAATTAAAATATGTAAGCTGAGTCCTGCTGTCATGGAGAAGTTTAGTGTTACCTTATACGGAGAAAGACAAATATCCTAATTCCCCTCACATGTGGAATCAGGAAAAAAAAAAAAAAGAATAAACAAACTAAAAGCAGAAACAGACTTATAAACACAGAGAACATGGGGGTGATGGGCAAAATGGGTGAAGGGAAGTGAGAGTTACAGGCCTCCAGTTATGGAATGAATAAGTAATGGGAATGAATGGCACAGCATAAGGAATATAATCTTTTGACTTCTGTGTTAAAACATTATTCTTGGGGTGCCTGGGTGGCTAAGTGGGTTAAAGCCTCTGTCTTCAGCTCATGTCATGATCTCAGGGTCTTGGGATTGAGGCCTGCATTGGGCTCTCTGCTCAGCAGGGATCCTGCTTCCCTATCTCTCTCTCTGCCTGCCTCTCTGCCTACTTGTGATCTCTCTTTAAAATAATATTCCTTATTTAGGCATATAAATGTTATATCTTTACCCACTTAGAAATGTTCTAAAATCATATACTAGCTGATTTATGTTGTGGTGCGCTTGGCTTAAATATATTCCTTTATGTACAATTTTTCTTTAGCATAGCTATGTGTTCAAATAAATATTCTCAAATTTCATTAATTTTTAAAATACACCATCACCATTGTTTTGATCAACAGATAAAAAACAGATAAATTATCTTATGAGATATTTTAGAAGATTTTATGTAATTTAGCAAATGTATTTTTATAATTTGACTGCATGTATAAATAGGAAATAATTTTATATAAAATATTAATCATAGATAAGGACATAGCTGCAAAATATAGTTTAAAGGAATATACCAAGCAAAGTAATCTGTGCACACCAACTTCAAAGGTAAGTCTAAACCTGTTTAAACAGATAAAAGAATTATATGTACTACTTTTTTATTCTGCCAGCTTTGACTGACAAATTTTTTAATGCATGGTAAGAATATAAAACAATCTCCGTAGAGAGATTAAATCTGGGAAGGAGGATGGAGTTAATAATAAAAAGAGGACACCCAACTTCTGCTTTATATGAAAGTAAGTGGTTGGTGGGTGGGAGGTGGAAATAACCTCTAAAGTAGACAAATAACACCAGAAGATACTTTGCTATGTCCCTGTTATTCCAATCTTTTTTCCCCAACTTTACTGAGATATTATGGACATAAAACATAGTATAAGTTTAGGGTGCACATGTAATGATTACAACAATAAACACAACCATCACCTAACATAGTTATAATTTTAGTGTGTTTATGTGATACGTGTTTTTAAATCTTTCTTTGAGCAACTTTCAAATATATAATACAGTATGTTTTCTGTGGTCATCATTCTCTTACAACTAGAATTCTGCACCTCTTGACTACCTTCACCCAAAATCCCTACCTTGTATATCTACCCACCCACTCTTGCCCTTGGCAATCACCAATCCGTATTTTGCAGTTAAACATGTCCTTATTAATTAATTGGAAGCAGTGTAGTTTCAATAGAGTTTGTGTTTACTTTCCAGTTTAATTAGATATGCTAGAAATTACATTATGTGTTTCCATTTTTTCAGACGGTGAGTTTATTCTGATGTCCTAAATATGTGGCTTGGCTTCTAGCTTTTGGTCTCAGGCTGTGGAAGCAGAGAAGAGAAAGTACATGATACAGACACATCTATCCTCCTCGATTTCATTGGTCCCTTGCTAACTAAGCACAACCTGCACCTAATGGCCAAGAAATACAGTCTCTGTTTTAGCGTCAACATTACCAACTACAATTCAGGGCTTTTTTAAAAACTAGAAGAAAGGAAATAAGAACAGATGCTAAGATGTAGGTAAAAATGCACCATAGCTTTTTGGAATGCTATTTAAGTAGATCTATTTCATCACTCTTCCCAGAGCTGAACTCCTCATGTCCCCTATGGGCAGTATCCAGCTTAATTTTTAGGATCTCCAAGTGATGTGCAGTAAGTGTTCTCTATTAGGTGATACTATGTCTACTTTTTCATTGATAACCTTAAAAAAAAATCTGTCCTTCCACAGCTAATGTACAAGGATGGAACAAAAATATAATTAACCTACTAAAGTTTCCTTTTGGAACAAGGAAGAATGCTGCAATAGTTATGAAGAGTTAATTTGCTCTGATAAAATGTCCCCATTGGAAAAGGGCTAAATTTACATTTTGCCTGCAGCATTAGCATTCTTCAACTGCTTTCATGGCAGAGGGTCTATGCTTTCACAAACTCAGATGTTCTGTCATTTTTAATATATGGTCCTGTAACATCAGGCTGCTATTAGCTGTGCCAGAAAGCCACAAAGTGGAAAGAGCTTGGAGTAATCTGTGGAAATTTTCTTGTGCCAGACTTAGACATTGTATCCCTCACTTCTGCTCACCTGTTAGCAGAGAAAACTTAATCACAAAGGAAGGCCTAACTGAAAATGAAGCTAGGAAATTTTAGCTGTCTTTAGTCAGGCATCCATATACTTAGCTTCCAAAGCTGAAGGGGTATAGGATTTTTGTTAGTCAACCAGGACTATCTTCCTGAATGGAATACATAATCAGTCTGTTGTCCACAACAGTCCAAAACTCCTGCCAGTCAGAAAATGCGGACAGTCCCAGACCTGAGAGAAGTAAATTCCTTGGTAACTCCATCTGCCCAGCACTGTTATGCCCTCTGTGAGGAATTTCTCTGGCCATCCTTTATTAGGAAGTCATTCTGTTGCATAGCTTATTTTCTGCCAGTGCAAGATTTGGAGTTCCTGAAAGGAAACCTCAAGATGAGGACTTGGGTCCAGAATGTTTAGGACAAAGTAATGCCAAGGAGTCCAAATGAGGAAAGTGAAACAAGGAAGTGAGAAAAGTAAAAAAGCATAGAAAAAGGAACACCATGGGAACTGTGAGCAACTGGGGCTCAGTTCCACCCTGGATTCCTGAGAAATTTTACCATCCACAAGGCTGGTCCCTAAATTGCCTTAACAGGAACTGTTTCACCAGAAGCATTTATCCTTTCAGACCCTAGGTGTTGAGCTTTTTGCTCTCAGGATCTCCAGACTTTTAATCCCACCTCCAGTTTCCTCCCATTCTTTATTGTTGCTATTCACTGCAGCGTCAGCTCCCAGTTTGTGGAGAGACAGTGCATGGTAAAGGAGTCTAGTGGAAATTGACTTCCATAGCTGCAAGTGAACTCAGAGATGGGGTAGGTATACGATCTGTCACACTGGCTTTCAGAATTGAAACTTGTGTTTTCTTTTGCAGTAAATTCCCTAAAACACTTACTACGGTTCTTATTGATTTGTTTCAAAATCTCTCCAAGTTAAAGTAATCATAACAAACAATTGCCAAATCTTGTATTAGAAGGGACTATACTCAGCCCGGCTGTGGCTCCCTTTTCCCTCTGATAGGAACACTTTATTCACATACTCCTATTGATCAGATTAAGAGACTCCATTCATATTTTAGCTGCCTATCAATTTCCTTGTGTTGTGGGGTGATTCTATTGGCTTATTGCTAATATTAAATCTCTACTTAATTCTTACTTTTTTCAAATTCCAGCAAAGATTGTGACATACGTGAGAGGCTTACTTTCCTTAGCATAATGACTAGGATCTCTACCCATGACCTCTACATGGAGCATGACTGGGATAATACTGACAAAGGGATGGGTTGCCTTTCTTAAGTAGTTTGCCCTGAAGACTTCTTAAGTCTCTATATAGCTGGCAGCAACATGAAGTCATCCATACTACTAAAGAAATAATGGAACCTAGTAAAATCTTCTTTACATACCATGATCATATTGCCCTGTTCATCAGAGTTTAAGATGCATTGTCATATACTTTGGCCTTATTAAAAGATACTGTCTTATTATTTTAAAATTCTCGATGTTCTTGGGAAAGAAACCAAGTGCTGTGGTTTCAGAGGGATCACCAATCAATTATATCCCTTCATCTTATGTATGATGGTAATATTTAATGTAAAAGGTCAGTGACTTCACATCTTAAAAAAGTATACTTCTTCTTATTATTAGTCCTCACTCCATTTCCTAACAAGGAGACAATAACACTAAACAAAGAAACGTATATTAAGACAAGAACTGAAGATTAAGATACAATGAATAACTAAATTTTCTGTCCCAAATGGTATAATCTCTGTCTTTTTTAACTGTTACCAAATTGATTGGGTTCATAGGTTATGGATTTTGAACAATTGAAGAGGAATGATTGATGTTGGCTACCACTCTTTTCTGTTATGGTCTTTGATAGTTCTAAGCAATAAATTCTTGGAACAAACTTTGACTCATTTAAACTTTTAAGCTTGAGAATACTTTGGGGAAGTATATGTATAGTTTTCTGTCTGTAATATCAGTGGTGTGACAAAATGTGTCACATTAACTCTATGGACTTTAAAAAATTGTATGAAGTCAGAGGGATGGATTCTAAATTTTGAGACTCTAAAGGAATCATACCATCTCGATGAGGAAGAGCAAGGCTCAAGAGGCTGGAGAGACCCTAACACTACCTAGGTATCAGATGTCTCATTTTTCAAATGCAGACCTTGAAGGAATTAAGATAAAGCTAATTATTCCTATTTTTAATTAGCTTTCTTAGTTTTTTTTTAATTTAATTTTTCAGTTTGGGATCATATAAGAGAAATAAAATCATGCTAAAAAAATAAATAACCCGAAGCATTGGTAATAAAATAAGAGAGAAATTAGGTAATGATCCCTAGGAAAGGTCATCAAATGCATCCTTTTACTGATATCTGTGAGTTCTATCAATTTATCAATAGAGAAGTTATTGCAAACATGAGTGCATAGAATAAAATCTCTTATATAGTAAAAAGTCATTGCTGCATGGTATACTTATAACTTGTAATTATGTGAATATTTTCTCTGTAATTTAAATGTCAGGATAAATAGGAAAATGCATGTATAATTATCTAAATAATACATCTGAATAAATTTAAGATTTTAAATTATAATTAACATAACACAACTCAATTGCACAAAACAAAATGAAACCAAAACAAATGAATAAAAACCAAGCAAAGGACCCAAATAACATTTTTCTAAAAAAGACATACGAATGGTCAACAGATATATGGAAAAGTGCTCAACATCACTAATCATCAGGAAGTACAAATCAACATCACAGTGAAATATCACCTCACATTTGTTAGGCTAGCTAGCATTAAAAAAATAATAATGAACAAATGTTGACAAAGATAAGGAGAAAAAGGAACCCTCTACACTGTTGATGGGAATATAAGTTGATACAGTTATATGGAGAACAGGATGTAAGTTTCTCAAAACATTAAAAACAGAGCTATCATATGACCCAGCATTCCCTCTTCTAGGTGTATGTACAAAGGAAAAGAAAGAAATACTTCAAAGAGATAACTGCACTCCCATGTTTATTTCAGTATTATTCACAATGGCCAAGATAGGGAAACCTACATGTCTGTTGACAGATGAATAAAGAACTGAACTTGTGGTGTATATATATATATATATATATATATATATATATATATCTACACACACACACACACACAATTCTTTATCAAAAAAGCAAGAGATGCTGCCATTTGCAACAACATGGATAAAACTGGAGGACACTATGCTAAGACTATGCCAAGTGAAACAAGGCAAACACGGGGAAAAACAAAAATTGTATCATCTCACTTATATGTAGAATCTAAGCGATACATAGAAATAAAGCAGAATTATGGTTATCAGGAGAGAAGAGGTAGAAGAAGTGTGGAGATGTTGATCAAAGAGAATAAAATTGCAGTTACGAGGGATCAATAAGCCTAGAAATCTATTTCCTTCTGCCTAAGGAAATCACTTGTAATTCTACCATGAGAGATAACAACAGATACTATTTTGATACATGGCCTTTCAGACGTTTTTAATGCACACACACACACACACACACACGCATGTGCATCGAGTATATATATATATATATATACATATATATATAATAATATTTTATATCATATATATAATCATAGTAATGCTATTTTCACGTTATCATCTATTTCAAAAATACCGTCTTCATAAATAGCCCCATTGAATTCCATTTTATAGATATGGCCCAATGTCATCAGCTTGAACCCAATTTTGTCATTGTTGTTTATACCTTTAGATTCTCTTCACTCATTTCTCCTACCTGCCATCCCCTTTCTCTGGTAATCTCTGTATCTATGAGCTTATCTTGTTTTTAAAAAGCCCACATACAAGAGAGATCATGTGGTATTTATCTTTCTCTGTCTGACTTATTTCACTGAGCAGGTTCACCTATGTTGTCACAAATGTCAAAATTTTATTATTTTTTAATGGCTGAATAATATCTCATTGTATATATAAATTTATATATCCTAATTTCTTTCTTCCTTTATCCATTGAACAGAGTCCTTTCTTCTGAACTGTGTCCACCGAACTGAATCCTCTTAACAATGAATTGAGTCTTCTCTCCCTTTCTTGTGTGAGTCTAGCGAAAGGACTGTCAATTTTGTTTATTTGAAGAACCAGCTCTTGGTTTCATTGATTTTCTCTATTGACTTTTATATCCTTATTTCATTTAGGTTTTTTTTTTTCTGTTCTTTGTTATTTCCTTCTTTCTACTAACTTTAGGTTTCATTTGTTCTTCTTTTCTATTTCTTGAGGTGTGAAGATTGATTGTTTATTTGAGACTTCTTGTTTCTTGAGGTATTTACCACTGTGTACTTTCCTCTTAAGAACTGCTTCTGCTGCACCCCATAAATATTAGCATGTTACATTTTCACTTTTGTTTGTCTTAATGTATTTTATGACTTTTATAATTTCTTCTTTGATCCACTGGTCGAAGTTCAGTAGCATATTGCTCAGTAGCATGTTGTTTAATGACCACATACTTGTGAATTTTCCAACTTTCTTCATTTAATTAATTTCAGGTTTCATAACATTGTGGTTGGAAAAGATGCTTGACATTTTCAATCCTCTTAAATTCATTGGCGTAGCCTAACCTGTGATGTATTCTGGAAAATATTCCAGGTACACTTGAGAACAGTGTATATTCTGTTGCTTTTAGATTGAATGTTCTATAAATATCTGTTAAGTACATCTGGTCTAATGTATAAGCTGATGTTTCCTTATTGATTTTCTGTCTGAAGAATCTATACATTGATGCAAGTGGGATATTAAAATTCCCTGCTATTATTGTATTGCTGTCTATTTCTTCATTATTCACAATAGCCAAGATACGGAAAACTTCTCCATTAACAGAAAGAGGCAGCACTACAATGAGTCTGTTAATAGCTGCTTTCTAAATTTAGGTGCTCCTCTGTTGGATGCACAAATATTTAGACATATACATCCTTTTGTTACATTGCCTCTTGCTTAATTGACCCCTTTATCATTATGTGCTGCCTATCTTTGTCTTTTATTACAGTCTTTGTTTTAAAGTCTATTGTACCTAAGTATATCTACACCAACTATACTAATGTACAGCATGGTGACTATGTATCAAAACATCATGTTACACACCTTAAATATATATAATTTCTATTAAAAATAACATTAAAAATAAACCATGACATCTTTGAATCAGTCTATGTCTACAAATATTTTTCTTGTATACAATATCAAGGATTATAAAAATAAGGAAAAAAAGAGTAGCGCACTAGAATAAATAAGTTCATTTGATCTTTATTTTAAAACTGAGTGGAAAAAAATATCCATTTTAGGAAAAATTGGGCAGTAATTTGGAGCAAATTATACTGGATGTGTGTTAAATATTCAGATCAGTATGAATAGAGTACACTATTCAATGCATAATCTCTTTAGACTTCTTTCCTATCTGTAGTCATTGCCCCAAATTCCATTTTCCTTCCCATTCTCTCCTGTTACGCTATTTTTTCCACCAGTCTCAAATGAAGCCCAACTTTTCCCTTTTATTTAGAACCTGACTTTTAATTTAGAACATGTGAGGTTTCTCTTGCTCTTTCAGCAATAACTCAATGACATTTGTCTATAAACTATCAAAATATTGTTTTGTTTATATTATTCATAGTCACAACACCCATAATTCTCCTAATACTATGTAATTCATATTGGAAAAATGTGAAACTTGATACATTCACAAAAGATATTAAACAATGGTTAATAAATGCTATTAAACATAAATTTGGCACCATTGTTTATAAGTATCTATTAAGTTTCCTTATTTTTTTTTTAAAGATTTTATTTATTTGACAGAGAGAAAGATCACAAGTAGGCAGAGAGGCAGGCAGAGAGAGAGGGGGAAGCAGGCTCCCTGCTGAGCAGAGAGCTGTGGGGCTCGACCCCAGGACCCTGGGATCATGAATCCCGTGGATTGAATAGAGCCAATAAAATACAATGTTTTTATACAGAAAAGACAAAATAATATGAAAATAACACTTTCTGAGGTACTAAATAGAAAATGTTAGCACTTACTTCTTTAAATAAAAGTGATATTAATGATAAAGAAAAAGGTGATTACAACTACACTTTTAAGATTTTGAAACATATTTTGATACTATAATAGATATGTGTGAAGTCTTTGAATATAAATTAAGATAATTATGTGACAATACATATTTTTAAATTTGCAAAACATCAGCCTTCGCTAAGAATACCTAAGGGAAAATGCTATAACAAAGTCACATTTAGTAAAATGCAAGATACATTAAAACTAACAAAAAGCAGTAATAAAATAAATCAGTATATAATCAGGATAATTCTGGCCAATGGTCTAGTAGATATAAGGTTTTCTATGATTTTATCTTGCTCAATTCAAGTATCATTATAACTTCATTGTTTTCAATTTAATTTTTTTCCATATAATCAAAATGATTTGCATAATGGTTTTCTTTTATTCTCTTTTCTTTCTTTTCCCTTTACCTGTTTTTATTTTAAAATTGCTGCCTCCCAGAAGCAAAAATTGCAAATATAGAATATATATATTTTTTTGGCAACTGTGATATTGTATGGCTTGTATAGGCACCAAAGGAGTAAGAAAACTATATATAGGTATATGTATGTATAATAATTTTCTTTACTGTTAAGTGAACTGTGTGTATACATATATGTTATACACACACACATTATCCTCTCTTGTGACTTTACTAATAGGGACCCTCAGCAATTCATTATTAAAGGGTTAATCTTTTTTTTAATTTTTATTAAGATATAATGTATTATTTGTTTCAGGAATAATCTTTTTGACTGTTGTTTGTTATTTTGACATTTCCATTTCCCAGAAAATATTCCTATACTAAAGACTCTGCCAAACAATATGCTTATATTGCTTCTATTTCTTTTTCTGTTCAGTGCCTCTCTTACCTTTCTTTTTCTATTCTTTTATTTTTTAAAAAATTCTATTTATTTATTTGAGAGACAGAGGACAAGCCAGGGAGGGACAGGACAAACAGACTCATGCTGAGCTTAAAGCCTTATGTGGGACTGGATACCAGGACCCTGAGATCAGGACCTGAACCAAAAATCAAGATTCCATCCATAACCAACTGAGCCACCCAGGCACCCCACTCACTTACCTTTCTAGTCACCGTCTTTGCTCCATTTGCTGTTGCATCCTCAAAAAAGAGTTATCGTAGTGTATTCTGGTGAAAAAATGTCTAGTTTTTCTCTCCTGTTTTGGACTAAAAGGGGTTCTTAGAAAAAACCCCTCCTTAGGATTTGAAAGGTTCTATTTTTTGATGATGAGTCTGGAAATTTAGGGAAACTACAGAACCCATATATCTACTTTCAAAATAGGGGGTAAAAGCAGCATTGTTTTTAGTGTTAAATGAAAATGGCATTTTATCTATCTTCTGTAGTCTTCCTACTGTTTTGTTTTTGTTTTTGTTTTTTGTGTTTTGTTTTTGTTTTTGTTTTTTGAATCCTGATTTCTGATTTTCGAAACCATGATCTGTGGTTTATGGATCATAAGAATTGTTGTGTGTTTCAAATTATGCAACTATGTGTGCAACTGAAGCACTTTTTAGTTGTGAGCATTAATTTTTTGCTTTTTACTTTGCCTCTGGATTAACTGTAATTCTTTATATCATGGTTAATGCCAACTTAATTTTTAACATTGTGTACATTGTGTCTATTTTTTCTAAGGCTTAAGATAGTGAAAATTGATGATTACCAAGCCAACACCAGGATGATTCAGACATCATCAAAAGAAAAAAAAATAGAAATAAACAACTATTTATTATTAATAAATAAATAACCATTTACTAATGGCATATGGAAGAACACATACAACTGGATTAGAGAATTAAAAAAAAAAACACAGCAGAGCATATTGGACAATCTGCAGAATAGAATTTATTATTAGACCTGGTGGAGCAGAGCATAAGAAAGCACATATGGATACAGAAACCCCCAGATCCAGGATAAGACATATAATCATTTCTAAATCAATCAAAAGATTTGTCATCTCCCCAAAAGACACAAATTGTCTGTTGAAAATAGTGACTGCAGAATTAGCTTGGGCACACTACAGGGACCAACAAATAATTATCATATTGTTCTTTTGATTAATCTTAGAAACTGAGTAAAGTTACATTTCCTGATTAAGAGGTCATGACAAAATGCCCTATGGACAAACACAAAGGGACATTTTAATAACAAATATCTTGACCTTTTACACTTCCGTGCTAATTCTGAGGTTTTTACCAATAGCCATATTCTCTCAGGTTTATCAAGTGTGTTGAATCATGGGAAAGGAAAGGAAAGAAAGAAGGAAAGAAACAGAAAGAAAGAAAGAGAAGGAGTTAAGAAGAAAGGCAACGGGGTGCCTGGGTGGCTCAGTGGATTAAAGCCTTTGTCTTCAGCTCAAGTCATGATCCCAGGATCCTGGGATCGAGCCCCACATCGGGCTCTCTGCTCAGTGGCAAACCTGCTTCCCCCCTCTCACTCTGCCTGCCTCTCTGCCTAATTGTGATCTCTCTCTGTCAAATAAATAAATAAAATCTTTTAAAAAATTAAAAAAAAAAAGAGAATGGCAAGAAGGAAGGTAAGAAAGAAAAGAAAAAAGAAAAAAGAAAAATCTCTTTCTAACTTTAAGGAACTTTGATTTAAAAAGTGAAGATTCAAGTAATTTTTATTTCTATGAACATTATAATGAAACTGGAGAAAATATGGAACTAAAGATTGTTATCTTTTTCAAATAAAAACTAAACATTGCTCCTCTATCTGAATGGTTGGCACACAACACAGATATAAATTTTGGGTAAATCCCACTTACTCTATAAACTTTTTTTTTAATCTTATTTATTTATTTATTTATTTATTTATTTATTTTTATTTGTCAGAAATCGAGACAGAGACAAAGAAAGAGAAGAAGCAGGGTGAGTGGCAGGCAGAGAGAGAAGAAGGCTCTCCATTGAACAAGGAGCTCACTGGGGAACTTATCTCAGGAAGCTGGGATCATGACCTGAGCCAAAGGCAAATACTTAACCAACTGAACCAGCCAGACGTCCTACTCTATAAACTTCTTACCAAATAAATGGAGAGCTTCACTTGCTAAATAGCCTGCGTATCTTGTATGCAGCCTTGTATGTAGCCTGAGATCAGACCGGAGCCAAAATAAAAAAAAACAGATGCTCAACTGAATGACCTGCCCAGGCACCCTTATTTCTCTCCTTTTAAAAAGCTTACATAATTTATCATATCAATACAAATAATATAATCTATAAAATATAAATAATATATATCGTACTTTAATTTTTGACCATTGTTTTATATATGATATATTATTATAATTATTTTTTATTGCATTTCTAATTCTGAAATATATACTTAAATAATTATGTTAAGTTCTCTGTAGGTCTAATACATGAATTCAGCAAAGTTGCAGGATATAAAATATATGGGCAGAAATCTATTGCATTTCTAAATACCATTAATAAAGCAGCAGAAAAATCAAAGAATCAATCCCATTTGCAATTGTATCAAAAGCCATAAAATACCTAGGAATAATCCTGATCAAAGAAGTGAAAGACCTATGTGCTGAAAACTATGGAACGCTTATGAAAGAAATTGGAGAAGATGGAAAGAAATGGAAAAACCCTCTATGGTCATGGATTAGGAGAAAAAATATTGTAAAAATGTCTATACTTCCCAAAGTAATCTATACATTCAATACAATCCCTATCAAAATAACACCAGTATTTTTTATAGAGCTAGAACAAACAATTCTAAAATTTGTGTGGAACCAAAAAAGATCCCAAATAGCCAAAGGAATGTTGAAAAAGAAAAGTAAAGTGCAAGGCATCATAATTCCAGACTTCAATCTGCATTACCAACCTATAGTGATCAAGACAGTTTGGTACTGGCACAAAAACAGACACATAGATCAGTGGAGCAGACTAGAGAACCCAGAAATGGACCCAGAGCTATATGGTCTACTAATCTTTAACAAAGAAGGAAAGAATACCCAATGGAAAAAAGACAGTCTCCCAAATGGTGTTGGGAAAACTAGACAGTGACATACAGAAGAATAAAATTGGACCATATCCAAGAATAAATTCAAAATGGATTAAAGACCTAAACATGAGACAGAAAACCACAAAATCCTACAGAAGAAAAATGCAGTAACCTCTTTGACCTCGGCCTCAGCAACTTCTTATTAGACATGTCTCCAGAGGCAAGTGAAACAAAGCAAAAATGAACTACTGGGACTTCATCAAGATAAGAAATTTCTGCACAGTGAAAAAGACTAAAGAAGCAATCGACAGAATGGGAGAAGATATTTGCAAATGACATAGCTAATAAAGGGTTAGTATCTAAAATCTATAAAGAACTTATCAAAATCAACACCAAAAAAACCCAAATAATTCAGTTAAGAAATGGACAGAAGACAAGAATAGACTTATTTTCCCAAAGAATGCATCTGAGAGCTAACAGACACATAAAAAGATACCCAACATTATTCATCATCAGGGAAATATAAATCAAAACCATGATGAGTTACCACTTCACACTGGTCAGAGTGGCTAAAATTAACACAAGAAACAACAGGTATTGGTGCACAGAAAGGGGAATCCTCTTGCACTGTTGGTGCAAATGCAAACTGGTACAACCAATGTGGAGAACTGCACGGCCGTTCCTCAAAAAGTTCAAAAAGAGAACTACCTTTTGATCCAGAAATTGCACTACTAAGTATTTACCCAAAGGATTAAAAATAAAAAAACAGATTTGTAGGTGTACATGCCCCCCAATGTTTATAGCAGCATTATCAACAATAGCTAAACTATTGAGATAGCCCAATGTCCATTAGCTGATGAATCAATATGTGGAAATCACCCAGGCATTTAAAAAAAAAGAAATCTTGACATTTGCAGCAATACGGTTGGAGCTAGGACGATGTTATTCTAAGTGAAATAAGCCCATCAGAGAAAGACAAATACCATACAACCTCACTCATATGTGAAATTTAGGAAAGAAAACAGATGAACATATGGGAAGCAGGAAAAGAAAAAAAGAAGAGAGGGAGGTGAGGGAGGGACTAGATGGGTGATGGTTATTACAGAAGGCACTTGTGATAAGCACTGGTTGTTTTATGCAAGTGATGAATCACTGAATTCTACTCCAGAAACCAGTATTGTACTCTATGTTAACTAATTAAAGTAAAACATAAAAAAGATCCCTATTTAGCAATGCCAGTTGTCTCCACTTTATAAGACAAGGCCATTATTAACATACAAGTTCTCACATTCTACATTCTCACTTTTGCATCTCACTTTTAGTAAAAGCTACACTTTTACTTTTGCCTCCATGGTAGTATTCCTCTAGTATTTTCTTCATAAGTTGATCTATATTTCAAAATAAATAACAGGAAAAATTACACTATTTTGGTCTTTTTTTTTATATATAATTTTTTATTTTTTATAAACATATATTTTTATCCCCAGGGGTACAGGTCTGTGAATCACCAGGTTTACACACTTCACAGCACTCACCAAAGCACATACCCTCCCCAATGTCCATAATACCACCCCCTTCTCCCAAACCACCCCCCCCCAGCAACCCTCAGTTTGTTTTGTGAGATTAAGAGTCACTTATGGTTTGTCTCCCTCCCAATCCCATCTTGTTTCATTGATTCTTCTCCTACCCACTTAAGCCCCCATGTTGCATCACCACTTCCTCATATCAGGGAGATCATATGATAGCTGTCTTTCTCCGCCTGACTTATTTCGCTAAGCATGATACGCTCTAGTTTCATCCATGTTGTCGCAAATGGCAAGATTTCATTTCTTTTGATGGCTGCATAGTATTCCATTGCGTATATATACCACATCTTCTTGATCCATTCATCTGTTGATGGACATCTAGGTTCTTTCCATAGTTTGGCTATTGTGGACATTGCTGCTATAAACATTCGAGCACACGTGCCCCTTTGGATCACTACGTTTGTATCTTTAGGGTAAATACCCAATAGTGCAGTTGCTGGGTCATAGGGCAGTTCTATTTTCAACATTTTGAGGAACCTCCATGCTGTTTTCCAGAGTGGCTGCACCAGCTTGCATTCCCACCAACAGTGTAGGAGGGTTCCCCTTTCTCCGCATCCTCGCCAGCATCTGTCATTTCCTGACTTGTTGATTTTAGCCATTCTGACTGGTGTGAGGTGATATCTCATTGTGGTTTTGATTTGTATTTCCCTGATGCCGAGTGATATGGAGCACTTTTTCATGTGTCTGTTCGCCATCTGGATGTCTTCTTTGCAGAAATGTCTGTTCATGTCCTCTGCCCATTTCTTGATTGGATTATTTGTTCTTTGGGTGTTGAGTTTGCTAAGTTCTTTATAGATTCTGGACACTAGTCCTTTATCTGATATGTCGTTTGCAAATATCTTCTCCCATCCTGTCAGTTGTCTTTTCATTTTGTTAACTGTTTCCTTGGCTGTGCAAAAGCTTTTGATCTTGATGAAATCCTAATAGTTCATTTTTGCCCTTGCTTCCCATGCCTTTGGCGTTGTTCCTAGGAAGATGTTGCTCGGCTGAGGTCAAAGAGGTTGCTGCCTGTGTTCTCCTCAAGGATTTTGATGGATTCCTTTCGCACATTGAGGTCCTTCATCCATTTTGAGTCTATTTTTGTGTGTGGTGTAAGGAAATGGTCCAATTTCATTTTTCTGCATGTGGCTGTCCAATTTTCCCAGCACCATTTATTGAAGAGGCTGTCTTTTTTCCATTGGACATTCTTTCCTGCTTTGTCGAAGATTAGTTGACCATAGAGTTGAGAGTCTATTTCTGGGCTCTCTATTCTGTTCCATTGATCTATGGGTCTGTTTTTGTGCCAGTACCATGCTGTCTTGATGATGACAGCTTTGTAATAGAGCTTGAAGTCCGGGATTGTGATGCCACCAACGTTGGCTTTCTTTTTCAATATCCCTTTAGCTATTCGAGATCTTTTCTGGTTCCATATAAATTTTAGAATTATTTGTTCCATTTCTTTGAAAAAGATGGATGGTACTTTGATAGGAATTGCATTAAATGTGTAGATTGCTTTAGGTAGCATAGACATTTTCACAATATTTATTCTTCCAATCCAGGAGCATGGAACATTTTTCCATTTCTTTGTGTCTTCCTCAATTTCTTTCATGAGTACTTCATAGTTTTCTGAGTATAGATTCTGTGTCTCTTTGGTTAGGTTTATTCCTAGGTATCTTATAGTTTTGGGTGCAATTGTAAATGGGATTGACTCCTTAATTTCCCTTTCTTCTGTCTTGCTGTTGGTGTAGAGAAATGCAACTGATTTCTGTGCATTGATTTTATATCCTGACACTTTACTGAATTCCTGTATAAGTTCTAGCAGTTTTGGAGTGGAGCCTTTTGGGTTTTCCACATATAGTATCATATCATCTGTGAAGAGTGATAATTTGACTTCTTCTTTGCCGATTTGGAATAAATCCCACTTGGTCGTGGTGAATAATCTTTTTAATGTACTGTTGAATCTTATTGGCTAGTATTTTGTTGAGTACTTTTGCATCTGTGTTCATCAAGGATATTGGTCTATAGCTCTCTTTTTTGGTGGGATCCTTGTCTGGTTTTGGGATCAAGGTGATCCTGGCCTCATAAAATGAGTTTGGAAGTTTTCCTTCCATTTCTATTTTTTGGAACAGTTTTAGGAGAATAGGAATTAGTTCTTCTTTAAATGTTTGGTAGAAATCCCCTGGGAAGCTGTCTGGCCCTGGGCTTTTGTTTGTTTGGAGATTTTTAATGAGTGTTTCAATCTCCTTACTGGTTATGGGTCTGTTCAGGCTTTCTATTTCTTCCTGGTTCAGTTGTGGTAGTTTATATGTTTCTAGGAATGCATCCATTTCTTCCAGATTGTCAAATTTATTGCCGTAGAGTTGCTCATATTATGTTCTTATAATAGTTTGTATTTCTTTGGTGTTAGTTGTGATCTCTCCTCTTTCATTCATGATTTTATTTATTTGGGTCCTTTCTCTTTTCTTTTTGATAAGTCGGGCCTGGGGTTTATCAAGTTTATTAATTCTTTCAAAGAACCAGCTCCTACTTTCGTTGATTTGTTCTAATGTTTTTTTGGTTTCTATTTCATTGATTTCTGCTCTGATCTTTATGATTTCTTATCTCCTGCTAGGCTTAGGGTTTCTTTCTTGTTCTTTCTCCAGCTCCTTTAGTTGTAGCGTTAGATTGTGTACCTGAGACCTTTCTTGTTTCTTGAGAAAGGCTTGTACCGCTATATATTTTCCTCTCAGGACTGCCTTTGTTGTGTCCCACAGATTTAGAACTGTTGTATTTTCATTATCATTTGTTTCCATGATTTTTTGCAATTCTTCTTTAATTTCCCGGTTGACCCATTCATTCTTGAGAAGGATGCTGTTTAGTCTCCATGTATTTTGGTTCTTTTCAAACTTCCTTTTGTGGTTGAGTTCTAGCTTTAGAGCATTGTAGTCTGAAAATATGCAGGGAATGATCCCAATCTTTTGATACCGGTTGAGTCCTGATTTAGGACCAAGGATGTGATCTATTCTGGAGAATGTTCCATGTGCACTAGAGAAGAATGTGTATTCTGTTGCTTTGGGATGAAATGTTCTGAATATATCTGTGATGTCCATCTGGTCCAGTGTGTCGTTTAAGGCCTTTATTTCCTTGCTGATCTTTTGCTTGGATGATCTGTCCATTTCAGTGAGGGGAGTGTTAAAGTCCCCTACTATTATTGTATTATTGTTGATGTGTTTCTTTGATTTTCTTATTAATTGGTTTATAGAGTTGGCTGCTCCCACGTTGGGGGCATAGATATTTAAAATTGTTAAATATTCTTGTTGGACAGAACCTTTGAGTATGATATAGTGTCCTTCCTCATCTCTTATTATAGTCTTTGGCTTAAAATCTAATTGATCTGATATAAGGATTGCCACTCCTGCTTTCTTCTGATGTCCATTAGCATGGTAAATTCTTTTCCACCCCCTCACTTTAAATCTGGAGGTGTCTTCGGGCTTAAAATGAGTTTCTTGGAGGCAACATATAGATGGGTTTTGTTTTTTTATCCATTCTGATACCCTGTGTCTTTTGACAGGGGCATTTAGTCCATTAACATTCAGGGTAACTATTGAGAGATATGAATTTAGTGCCATTGTATTGCCTATAAGGTGACTGTTACTGTATATGGTCTCTGTTCCTTTCTGATCTACCACTTGTAGGCTCTCTCTTTGCTTAGAGGACCCTTTTCAAGATTTCCTGTAGAGCTGGTTTGGTGTTTGCAAATTCTTTCAGTTGTTGTTTGTCCTGGAAGCTTTTAATCTCTCCTTCTATTTTCAATGATAGCCTAGCTGGATATAGTATTCTGGGCTGCATGTTTTTCTCATTTAGTGCTCTGAAAATATCATGCCAGCTCTTTCTGGCCTGCCAGGTCTCTGTGGATAAGTCAGCTGGCAATCTAATATTTTTACCATTGTATGTTACAGACTTCTTTTCCCGGGCTGCTTTCAGGATTTTCTCTTTGTCACTGAGACTTGTAAATTTTACTATTAGGTGACGGGTTGTGGGCCTATTCTTATTGATTTTGAGGGGCGTTCTCTGAACCTCCTGAATTTTGATGCTCGTTCCCTTTGCCATATTGGGGAAATTCTCCCCAATAATTCTCTCTAGTATACCTTCTGCTCCCCTCTTTCTTCTTCTTCTGGAATCCCAATTATTCTAATGTTGTTTCGTCTTATGGTGTCACTTATCTCTCGAATTCTCCCCTTGTGGTCGAGTAGCTGTTTGTCCCTCTTTTGCTCAGCTTCTTTATTCTCTGTCATTTGGTCTTCTATATCACTATTTCTTTCTTCTGCCTCATTTATCCTAGCAGTGAGAGCCTCCATTTTTGATTGCACCTCATTAATAGCTTTTTTGATTTCAACTTGGTTAGATTTTAGTTCTTTTATTTCTCCAGAAAGGGCTTTTATATCTCTCGAGAGGGTTTCTCTAATATCTTCCATGCCTTTTTCGAGCCCGGCTAGAACCTTGAGAATTGTCATTCTGAACTCTAGGTCTGACATATTACCAATGTCTGTATTGATTAGGTCCCTAGCCTTCGGTACTGCCTCTTGTTCTTTTTTTTTGTGTTGAATTTTTCCGTCTTGTCATTTTGTCCTTTCAGAAAGTGGTTGTTTTTCTGTTTCCAGAATTGCTGTTCTTCTTCTCTTCGATCTCCGATGGATTTTCAGGTGTTTGCAATCTTTAGATAAGCTATCTAGCTGATCTCTGGCTAGCTGAAGTAGTCTCAGGCTGCTACTTCTCCGCCATCTTGACTCCTCCTCTCCACTATTTTGGTCTTAATTGTCTCATATTCTACTCATAGATTGTTCTGAAGATAGTAGTAGTAAAAGTAGTAGTAATGGGGTAATAATGTTGATATTGTTTTCTGCTGATCCTATATAACTTTTGACTTCTTTACTTTCATCATGTCTTTGTTTTATTTTCTGCTCATGTAATCAAACTTTCTTATTTACTGAGTTCATTTATTATCCTTTTGAGAGAATTTTCTTTCAGTCTCCATTCTTATGAAAACTTGGTTCTCCCAACCTGCAATTGGATTGTCGCCCTGAAATTACTGATAATTTAAGTCACTGTTACCTGATTTGTAAGACTATTTCTCTCTTGATTTTAGTCTTAGTTTTCCAAAATACATCTTCAACTATTTTTTTTTTAAGATTTATGTATTTATTTCACCGAGACAAAAAGCCAGGGTTGGGGAGACGGTAAAGGGAGAGGGTGAGACAGGATCTCAAGCAAACTCCCTGTTGAATGTGGAGCAAAATGTGGGGCTCAATCTCAAGACCCTGGGACCATGACCAAACCAGAAGCAAGAGTCCTGGCTGAGCCACCCAGATGCCCCTCAAATATCTTTTTAACAAAGGCTGTTACAAGATAAAGTTTCTAAATTCTTACATATCTTCCATTCTTTTTAAAACTTCTTGCATATGAATGGTAGTTTGATTGAGTTTATACATACCTCATAGAAAATAATTTTGCCTATAAAGTTAAAAGAGCTATTGCTATTCCTTTCTAGCAATGGTATTACTGTTAAAAATCCCATTGACAATCTAGTTTGTATATTTTTCCTGAACACTTGTTTTGTTTTATTTTGTTTTGGGGTGTGTGTGTGTGTGTGTGTGTGTGTGTGTGTATTTATTTAATTTTATTATTTTTAATCATCCCTAAGTACTTAGTGAGCCATTTCCATCTGACTACTTGGACATTTCTCAGTTTGGAGTGCGTAGAGGTAAAGGGGAATCATATTTTTAAGTAATAATGGTAAATTTAACCAAAATTTGCATATAAAAGAATTATAGAGGGTTAATTCAAATTGTGAATATTACTTCTAAGACAAGGCTTTCAAGCTTTAAGAACACTAAGATCTGGAGAGTAGTGAAAGGAAACCAAGAGACAATGAATCAGAAGAGAAGTTCATAACTATAAAAGGAGTACCAAGAGGGAAAATACCATTGAAGAGGAAGGAAGAAAAATTTACAAGTAATGAGTGATCAGTGGCACCAAATGCTTCAGAGGAATTAGGCAAGAGAAGTTTCTTGTAAAAGATTGGAGACATCCAATCTTTTTACTTGTAAATTTCAGGACACCTTTGTGTAGAGCAGTGTAAGAGTAGAAGCAAAATAGAAGAAAATGAAAATAGGGATCACATGCAGGTTATAATTAAGCCTCATTTAAAGAAGTTTGAATGAGAGATTAGTCCTGAAAGCGCATTTTAAATTAATCATTTAAAAATATTAGCAACTTAAGAATATTTTAAGATATAAAGGAAGGATTTTTTTTTTTTCCCAAGAGCTTGAACATCTTAGAAACAAAGTGCATTTCCATACAGCTAAAGCCTCAGATGTGTTAAAGGTTGATAACCTGAGACCATTTATGATTTTAACTTGATTTACAAATGGGAGGTTTATATTCATTGCTGTACTGAGATGAGGATATGTGAAAAACTCAGCTTCTATTAGGTATGAAGCAACCTATATTATTATTAATAATAGCTCATATTATTAATAACATTATTAAGTGGGAGGTCAAGTAGGAATGAGCTGAAATTGGGAACTTAAATAAAATGAATCTTTGCAATATAGCATCAGTGGGTCAGACATGATGGACTCAATTATAAGTAAGTAAAAGGCTAGCTAAGTCTCAATAAGGATAAGTTTGAATAACTATTTGACTTCAGGAAAAATTATTAAGAAAATATGCATATATATTTAATCAGGTTTTCATTCAAACTAGCTCAAATATCTAAAAGTTTTATATGATACGGTTTTTTTCTATAAGCTCTCATATGTACACTTAAATATTTAATTAATTATAACTATAAATCTCTTTCTTTGTCTCTTCTTTGATTAGTATCATATCCATTCCAGGGAAATTGGAGCAACCTATAATAAAGGATTGAGCTACAAAACTCTAAAGCAAATTAAGCTTTGGGAGAGAGTAACATAGTTTCTGTAATTAAAATAATGAGAATTCTAAGAATAATAGTATTTAGATCTTTTCTCTTCTCTATAAATGGAATCCTATTTGAACCCAAACAGCTAATCAAAACGCAAACTGCGATTGTATATTTAGAAATTCCATCTTTATGCCTATATGCGAAATTATTTTTCTTTGTAAAAATGATTAGCTTTGGACATAGGTAAATTTGACATTAGCCAAAAATCCTGGCCTCTGCAAAATGTCAATGTTAAACTTTCTTGACTTTGTTTTATATGTAAATGCAGGAAGTTTTATTTATTTTTTTAAATCATATTCAATCTTAGAATTTATTTATTTACTTATTTATAATTTTTTATATCTTATCAATAATTTTTGATTATCTTATGTTCAAAATTTAATTAATTTTGGGATGTTTGAACTTTACTTTTGTTTTTGGACATAAAGCATAAAAGTCTTTTTATAATGTTGGTATAGTGCTGGTGACAACCTTACAACATTGGTATAATGTTGGTGACAACCTTACATTTAGATAGTATGATCAAAGGCCTTAGACGGTAAAACACTATATATAACATGATCATAAGAGTGTGTCATGGATGAATAATACAGCATGGCATGATGAAAACCATTTTTCAGTGACGGATTCAGTGACTGTTAACAATGGAAACCCAGGGAAGAAGTTAAAAAAATGGTACAATAAGGACTTTACTTTTACCTGTCACAAGTTGTTCTTCTCATGTAAGGTAAAAATGATATAAACATGATATAAATGGTATGAATAAGCATAGGACAAGTTGATAATTACAATAACTGGTATATGATAAGTTAGAAAAATACATTGAGATTTCCTAAAATATGGAATTTCTTGTGTTGGTAACCACATTAGAACAGTTTAACATGATTTTAAGTAGACATAAAATACATGTGTGTAGTCAAGCCTTTTTTCTGAGGAATGGAGTGAGTGATGATGTGTACTACAAATTCTGAATTTCCTGGGGAACTTCCAGGAAGGATGATTTTAAGGTGACACAAAAGATAAATGCAAACAGATCCAATATTGTATTAAGAATAAATCTCCAATTTTCCTGTGCATCTTAGTAGTTCCAACAATGTACTTAACATTACAGTTATCTACATACACATTTTATTTTATTTATTGTTACCCTTATTGTTATTATTATTTTTTATTAATTTAAAGAGAGAGAGCACAGGTCAGGGAAGGGAAAGGGAGAGACGGAATCTTAAGCGGGCTCAATGCCCAGCAGTGCCCCATGCAGGGTTTGATTTCACAACCTGAGATAAAATCAAGAGTCTGATGCTTAAACTACTGAGCCACCCTGGCACCCCTGAATACACATTTTAAATCCCAGTATCACTCATGGATATCAGTGGAAACCGTGTTTGTGAACATGAACTTTCTTGACTCTACACATCGATTAAACCCAAGGTAAGAGCACATAACAGACACACTTCCAGGAGGCTATGGTCCGAATCTCAACAAGCAGTGTGGAAATGTTTTCTCTCCAAACATCTTAAACCCACTTTGCTTATTTTAATTAATTTTTAAAAATCTTAAAAATGTGAAATTTTAGCTATGATGCCTTGCATTTTGCACTTTGTGGAACACATGTGAAAAGAAAAGATGCTTCTCAGTTTTCAAGGTAACATTTTATGAGGAGTTGCATTGTGGATAATAAAAACCACAGTACTTTCTGAGGCTCATTTATGGAATGAAAACAAATACCTCTCCCAGAACAGTCATGGACATTCATGTAGTACAGTGCAGAAACAGGAAAATATGTAGAGGTTATTGCTGTGCTGGTTTTCCACATGATCCCTAACTTCCTAAGCTTTTATTTTCTGAGCACTTTCATTCATCACAGTTACCAGGTGGCAAATATATGTGGGAACTGAAAAAAAAAGTTGCATGCAAATATTGAGAGTTGTACCTCTTATTTCTGACCTCTAGACTCACTATATCAGTCTTCAGTGATTTTTCTTAACTGCTTGATGTTTTGCATAAGAAATATTCGTAATCAGTGGAAAGGAGGCTAGGTTGCCAACTTAACAAAAGGTTTAAGGAGAAAGAAGGAGGCACTAGATGGAGGAGAACACACTCTTGTGAAATGAGATGGATATTTTTGAGTTGAGATTAAGTTAGATAAGAAGCTTCAGAAGATATGTGTCAAAAAGGTAGAGAAAGGTAAATTCTGAAAAAATTGACATAGATTTTGAGTTAGGTATACATTTTATTAATCTTTCATAGATATAGGCAAAGTATATAATTCCATTTTAATTCTTTTCTGTATGCTTCTTTAGAAGTAATTAATAATAGAGGTATAGACATTGGCCCCCTCAGGTTTATTAGTTTTTTGTTTGTTTGTTTTTGTTTTTTTTCTGGGTATTTATCTTTCATTTTAGATCTTAGGTGTAATATCAACCTATTGATTAAACTTTTGTTTTTTAATAATTCAGAAGTCTAAATTATCTCCCTCATAAAATAGCAAACTGGTTATTTTCCCCCACAATTTCAAGAACATAAATTCATTTAAGAATTTGGACTTCTTGGGACGCCTGGGTGGCTCAGTTGGTTAAGCAGCTGCCTTCGGCTCAGGTCATTATCCCAGCGTCCTGGGACCAAGTCCCACATCAGGCTCCTTGCTCAGCAGGGAGCCTGCTTCTCCCTCTGCCTCTGCCTGCCATTCTGTCTGCCTGTGCTCGCTCTCTCCGTCCCCCCTCTCTGATAAATAAATAAAATCTTAAAAAAATAATAAAAAGAATTTGGACTTCTTTTTGGATGATGAAATAAGGTCAATATTTAAGATAATTTTAGTTTTCTGCCCGGCTTTGTCAGTCAATACTGTAAATTCTAGGATTTGAGAAGATGCTATGGAAATCATGATGAAGTTACCAGTATTGTTATTAGAAATCTGTGTAGGAGTGCCTGGCTGAAAGTTAGTGGAGCATGCAAATTTTGAGCTTGGGGGTCCTGATTTCCAGCTGCACATAGGGTCTACCTAGAAAAACAAAAAACAAAAAAGACCCAAAACTTTAGGTAAGTGTTATTACATGATGTACCATGAATTGCATGAATTGATATGTGTGTATACTACTATGGTTAGGAAATAGTTTTGCAATTGTTTACATATGAGCTAGTTTAGAACATAAAAATTAAATAAGGTCCATGGTAGTGGATGTTCATAGATTTGAGGCCACAAAATGTGTTTTATATGTAACACATTTTACTCACTGGTTCAGGAAGTACATATAATTCTATTTAAGTGATAGTAAATCCAAAAACTGTTTGTCATCATTCTTTTCCACATTCCTACTCTGAAGTGTCTAGAAGTGTGTTAAAAGTGGAAAATAAATGATTGCAATTTTGGTGGAATTTACAAGAAGAATTTATTATCACATGCTGAAGGAAGAGCTCAGACAAACACTATCAGGGATCATATTTAGCAATGAGGATTATAAGAATAAAGTTATTGACAAATTGCCGGGGTGGGGGCCAGGTCCCTGCTCTCTCAGGATCTTTTGGAGAGGCATGTTTGGGCCAGACTTCTTGAAACAACATTATGTTCTAAGAAAGAAATTTTCCTAAAATATGTGATATACACCTTTTATACAGAAAGTATATGAGTGTTCCTAAAAATGGTAAAATGATAGTCTGAACTTGGGTACCAGGTTCTCAGTAGTTGCAGTGATATCACTCAAAAATCTAGAAGGATGCTAAGATTCTTTACAGATTCTCCTATTCCCTGGTAATAGAACAAGCTGACATTACTGCATAATACAAAGAGAGCTGTGATGGTCATTAATCTTACAGAAAACTTTGTCTTTTCCCAGTCAACCCCTAATATTGAAGAATAATCAAATATAAACTCTTTTTATTAGGAAGTATAATTAATTGAATTAAGAATAAGAAAAGAGAGTGAAAGATTATATCCTCTATCCAATTCCTGGGGTTGGCCATGTTTGACTAATCCATTTTGATTTTATTCCTCACTGACTATTAACCTTCTTTCATACCTAGAACACAACATGCTTTTACCATATGTGATCTCTGAAAACACAAGAGGGTAGTTTTGGAGTCACCTAAAATGAAATCAGTGTCCAGCTTGTTTTCATTCCTCTAGCTTTCATCTAAACATTGGAAACCATACATCTACTGCCTAATTTTTTCAAAGAAGTTATGTAAACAGAGAGGGAGAAATAAACTATTCCTCAGGATTCTCCACCCTCACAAATCATAGGTTTTTATTTTTGTCAGAGTAGAGGATCTGAATATGGACTGCCTTTCTCTGGTGGACTTTCACACTAGCATTTTTGTAGCAATGATTACTCTTTTGAAGCCATCAGCAAAGATCATAACAAGCAATTCCAGCTGCCATTTTGGCACATTCACACTGAGCCAACAGAACAGCGGTTACTCTCCACCCCAAGGAACTTTGTATAGTAGATATTTGGAATGCCAATCAACAGTTTTGGTTTTGAAGACGCAGTCCTCTCTGGTGACTACTCTTTCCAATCTCCTAGTTAGTTACTTCTAAAAATTATCCATTTTGCTACTATAACCAACAACATGCTCATCCTTATAAAACTTAGCCTTACTCAGTTCTCTTATTTTCCTGCAGTCTCCATCCCAGAGAATTAGCTATTTGGAAATTCCCAAGGAAACTATACCACACTAAGGATCATTCCAGTAACTCTCCTCAGCCCCATCCACCTTCTTTACATGTTCTTTCAGGCCAATTGGCTTCCATGGGTTTCTCCCATAGAGAAGGCTATCAATAAGATTCTGGGCACCATGCTTGTGAGGAATAAATAGGGCAAGCAAGTGGGAGCACACTACAAAGATACAGTGCTCAATACTCCTAGCTTTGTTGAGCTCAGCTTTCACATAATTTCAAACCTAAAGTATTTAGCTAAATTTAGATAACTAAAATAAGTTAGCTATCTCATCCACTGGATTCTTAAAGGTAAGGACCTGTGGATGGAAGGAAACATTTTCCATATTCTTGACCTGATTTCCTGTATCTGGGGAAGAGTTGAAGTTTGGGAATGTAACCACTAATTTTCTCTCTGTGAACAGGATATAGTGCCACAGAGAAACTACTTTGGATTTTTGGCCCATCAACACTGGTTATATTGATACCAGTATCATGAAGTCATAAATTCTTTGGAGGCTAAACATGGTTTTGCTCTTGCTTTGGTTGAAATAAATAAGTTTATCCAATGGCCATCAGTATACGAATCATGTACCTCCTTATGTCTGAGTTGTTTACTTCTAGGAGAAAAGTATATATATATAAATTTTATAGTTTTCTTGTTCATTCCTCAGCAAGTCTACTACCACTACTAGTCTCCAAGTTTTACCTAAGTGATTCTCATGGACCAGTCAAATTCTTCTGGTAGTATTATTAAAGGTACCCCAGGGAAATCATTCAAAATCTCAGTAGGAAGACAAACATGAATGTGAAGGAGCTAGAATATAAAGAGAATAGTCTTTGGGTGATGCATTTAAATGTGAAACATCTCTGTGTTTGCATACTGGCTAATAGAAAAGAGTGCTGATAGAGAAATTAATATGATATTCAAATATTTAACAACTGATAGAATATGAACATCACAGTGACAAAGCTGGTTCTCAAAGTTTTATTTTATGCTAACTCATTGACTCCTTAATAATAATAATATTAAGCATGTCAAAACCCTTGTTTTGAGTCAGATTATTGTATACACTTTCCTCTTATTATGCTCTAAAATAAAATTAACCAATGGAAATCAAACAGTAGTATGTATAGTTTATACCTATGTTGACTACTAAAAGTGATTTCTTATAATATGAATTAAGACATGAATGTGATCTTTAAATAATTTTCAGCAAGAATGCAATCAAGAAGAGGTTGTCCTATATCATAGATTAGTCTTGAAATTTGATCTAAGTGACCTAAGAAGCTTTGGGTTGTCATTTTATAATAACATTATTAAAAAGTAGTAGTCAAATCATTGGATTTTTCTAGGAATTTTTACTTAAATTTTTTAATGAAAACATAATGAATCATACATGAAAATAAGAAGTTCAGTTTATTTTTTGGATATTCCTAATCATCAAAGAGATTACACTTGCTTTAAAACCAAAAAAATAAAAATGTAGATAACTGGATCCTCATCCCTTATTAGCAGTTATGTTTGACTAGGTACATGTGTTTTTTATCCTTTGTAATTTCATTGATTTTAAGACAAGAGATATATAGAAGTCACTTTTTTTTTTTACATTTTTGTATTATTGATCAATGTACTTTTAGAATACTTAAATCATGTTAGATCATTCCTACAACCTGGATTTAACTTTTATTTTGGTTTATCTTCTGCAAACAAAGTCAAATTGTTTTTTAATGTGTATAAATGGGTATAAATAAAAATAATACCACCACCACTGGCATCTGCAAAACAGTTACCTCTGTTTTGCTCTTTCTCATGCAATATGCCAACATATCATTCAGCACAACATTTTCATGGTTATTTAGAACACAAGAATCAATTTTATTTTTTTACCATTAAAATATATCTTATAACCCAATGGAAACCACACATTTAAAAAAGAAAATAACCTCTGCAGGTAGTTTGGCTGAGGTGCTGTCTATGAACTTCAGGAGGGAATCCCATCATCTGTCACACAATTAAAAACTATCTAGACTCTGTTGGCACCAAATGTTTTTATAATTTGCTCGCCCTAACTAGGGATCCTCAACTGAATAAGAAAAGGGTTGGTGTAGGTATTGGTAGGTAGGATTCAACCAGAGAACCAGAACTAATGGGGTAAAGATTTAGGATATTTATGATATAGATATGCAATTTTACATGGATTACAAGAGATTGTCGTATGTAATTGTGAGCTTTAGCTAAGAAAATTAAAAATTCACAGGATTGTTTGCAGACTGAAGTCCTTGCTCTTTTCTTTATTTGTAATCATATTTCCAAGTATATACCTAGATTCTTCTTTATATGAATAATAGCTCTGTGAGGATATGCAAGTTCTAGGTTTCAATCTTCAGTTTACTTCAAAGTTATCAGAAAACTGCAACAGTTTAAGAACTCTGATTTCTGGAGGCTGAGTCAAGATGGTGGAGAAGTAGCAGGCTGAGACTACTTCAGCTAGCCAGAGATCAGCTAGATAGCTTATCTAAAGATTGCAAACACCTGCAAATCCATCGGCAGATTGAAGAGAAGAAGAACAGCAATTCTGGAAACAGAAAAACCACCACTTTCTGAAAGGTAGGACCAGCGGAGAAGTGAATGCAAAGCGACGGGAAGATAGACCCCGGGGGGAGGGGCCGGCTCGCGGCAAGCGGTAGAGCAATGGTGCAAAAAATCAGGACTTTTAAAAGACTGTTCCGCTGAGGGACATCGCTCCAGAGGCTAAACCAGGGCTAAGCCCACGTGGGGTCAGCGTGGCCTCAGGTCCCGCAGGGTCACAGAAGGATTGGGGGTGTCTGAGTGTCGCAGAGCTTGCGGGTATTGGAACGGGAAAGCCAGCTACAGAGACAGAGCCGACAGTAAGCTCACAGCTCGGTGTTACCTTGAACCGGTCGCAGGCTCGGTGAGCTCGGAGCCTGGCCGCAGGTCAGGCAGACGGGAGTAACTGGGCGCTGTTCTTTGAGGGCGCACTGAGGAGTGGGGCCCTGGGCTCTCGGCTCCTCTGGGCCAGAGACCAGGAGGCCTCCATTTGTATTCCCGTCCTCCGGAACTCTACGGAAAGCACGCTCAAGGAACAAAAGCTCCTGAAAACAAACCCGAGCCAATTACTCACCCTGGCCCCTGTTAAGGGCGGTGCAATTCCGCCTGGGGCAAAGACACTTGAGAATCACTACAACAGGCCCCTCCCCCAGAAGATCAACAAGAAATCCAGCTGAGACCAAGTTCACCTACCAAGGACTGTGGTTTCAATACCAAGGAGAGCAGCAGAATTCCAGAGGAGGAGAAAGCAAAGCACGGGACTCATGGCTTTCACCCTGTGATTTTCTTTAGTCTTGCAGTTAATTTGATTTTTTTCTTTTTCATTTTTTTGTTTTTTTTTTTTCTCGCCTTCTGGTAAATTTTTGTTTTTTTAACTTTTACCTTTTTCTTTTTTAACGTTTTTTAACTAGTTTATCCAATATATATATTTTTTCTTTTTTATATTTTTCTTATTTGTTTTCTTTTTTAAATTCTTTTCTTTTCTATTTTTTTTATCTTTTTTTTTTCTTTCTTCCTTTTTGAAACTCTTTTTATCCCCTTTCTCCCCACTCAGGATTTGGGAACTCTTCTAATTTGGTTAAAGCATTTTTTCCTGGGGTTATTGCCACCCTTTTAGTATTTTACTTGCTCCTTCATATACTCTAATCTGGACAAAATGACAAGACGGAAAAGTTCAACACAAAAAAAAAAAGAACAAGAGGCAGTACCGAAGGCTAGGGACCTAATCAATACAGACATTGGTAATATGTCAGATCTAGAGTTCAGAATGACAATTCTCAAGGTTCTAGCCGGGCTCGAAAAAGGCATGGAAGATATTAGAGAAACCCTCTCGAGAGATATAAAAGCCCTTTCTGGAGAAATAAAAGAACTAAAATCTAACCAAGTTGAAATAAAAAAAGCTATTATTGAAGTGCAATCAAAAATGGAGGCTCTCACTGCTAGGATAAATGAGGCAGAAGAAAGAATTAGTGATATAGAAGACCAAATGACAGAGAATAAAGAAGCTGAGCAAAAGAGGGACAAACAGCTACTCGACCACAAGGGGAGAATTCGAGAGATAAGTGACACCATAAGACGAAACAACATTAGAATAATTGGGATTCCAAAAGAAGAAGAAAGAGAGAGAGGAGCAGAAGGTATACTGGAGAGAATTATTGGAGAGAATTTACCTAATATGGCAAAGGGAACAAGCATCAAAATCCAGGAGAACCCCCCTAAAAATCAATAAGAATAGGCCCACACCCCATCACCTAATAGTAAAATTTACAAGTCTCAGTGACAAAGAGAAAATCCTGAAAGCAGCCCGGGAAAAGAAGTCTGTAACATACAATGGTAAAAATATTAGATTGCCAGCTGACTTATCCACAGAGACCTGGCAGGCCAGAAAGAGCTGGCATGATATTTTCAGAGCACTAAACGAGAAAAACATGCAGCCAAGAATACTATATCCAGCTAGGCTATCATTGAAAATAGAAGGAGAGATTAAAAGCTTCCAGGACAAACAAAAACTAAAAGAAATTGCAAACACCAAACCAGCTGTACAGGATATATTGAAAGGGGTCCTCTAAGCAAAGAGGGAGCCTATAAGTGGTAGATCAGAAAGGAACAGAGACCATATACAGTAACAGTCACCTTATAGGCAATACAATGGCACTAAATTCATATCTCTCAATAGTTACCCTGAATGTTAATGGGCTAAATGCCCCTGTCAAAAGACACAGGGTATCAGAATGGATAAAAAAACAAAACCCATCTATATGTTGCCTCAAAGAAACTCATTTTAAGCCGAAGAAACCTCCAGATTTAAAGTGAGGGGGTAGAAAAGAACTTGCCATGCTAATGGAAATCAAAAGAAAGCAGGAGTGGCAATCCTTATATCAGATCAATTAGATTTTAAGCCAAAGACTATAATAAGAGATGAGGAAGGACACTATATCATACTCCAAGGATCTGTCCAACAAGAAGATTGAACAATTTTAAATATCTATGCCCCCAACGCAGCCAACTCTATAAACCAATTAATAACAAAATCAAAGGAACACATCAACAATAATCCAATAATAGTAGGGGACTTTAACACTCCCCTCACTGAAATGGACAGTTCATCCAAGCAAAAGATCAGCAAGGAAATAAAGGCCTTAAATGACACACTGGACCAGATGGACATCACAGATACATTCAGAACATTTCATCCCAAAGCAACAGAATACACATTCTTCTCTAGTGCACATGGAACATTCTCCAGAATAGATCACATCCTCTGTCCTAAATCAGGACTCAACCGGTATCAAAAGATTGGGATCATTCCCTGCATATTTTCAGACCACAATGTTCTAAAGCTAGAACTCAACCACAAAAGGAAGTTTGAAAAGAACCCAAATACATGGAGACTAAATAGTATCCTTCTAAAGAATGAATGGGTCAATCAGGAAATTAAAGAAGAATTGAAAAAAATCATGGAAACAAATGATAATAAAAATACAATGGTTCGAAATCTGTGGGACACAAAAAGGCAGTCCTGAGAGGGAAATATATAGCGGTACAAGCCTTTCTCAAGAAACAAGAAAGGTCTCAGGTACACAACCTAACCCTTCACATAAAGGAGATGGAGAAATAACAAGAAAGAAACCCTAAGCCCAGCAGGAGAAGAGAAATCATAAATATCAGAGCAGAAATCAATGAAATAGAAACCAAAAAGACAATAGAGCAAATCAACGAAACTAGGAGCTGGTTCTTTGAAAGAATTAATAAACTTGATAAACCCCTGGCCCGACTTATCAAAAAGAAAAGAGAAAGGACCCAAATAAATAAAATCATGAATGAAAGAGGAGAGATCACAACTAACACCAAAGAAATACAAACTATTATAAGAACATACTATGAGCAACTCTACGCCAACAAATTTGACAATCTGGAAGAAATGGATGCATTCCTAGAAACATATAAACTACCACAACTGAACCAGGAAGAAATAGAAAGCCTGAACAGACCCATAACCAGTAAGGAGATTGAAACAGTCATTAAAAATCTCCAAACAAACAAAAGCCCAGGGCCAGACGGCTTCCCGGGGGAATTCTACCAACATTTAAAGAAGAACTAATTCCTATTCTCCTGAAACTGTTCCAAAAAATAGAAATGGAAGGAAAACTTCCAAACTCATTTTATGAGGCCAGCATCACCTTGATCCCAAAACCAGACAAGGATCCCATCAAAAAAGAGAGCTATAGATCAATATCCTCGATGAACACATATGCGAAAATACTCAACCAAATACTAGCCAATAGGTTTCAACAGTACATTAAAAAGATTATTCACCACGACCAAGTGGGATTTATTCCAGGGCTGCAAGGTCGGTTCAACATCCGCAAATCAGTCAATGTGATACAACACATCAATAAAAGAAAGAACAAGAACCATATGATACTTTCAATAGATGCTGAAAAAGCATTTGACAAAGTACAGCATCCCTTCCTGATCAAAACTCTTCAAAGTGTAGGGATAGAGGGCACATACCTCAATATCATCAAAGCCATCTATGAAAAACCCACTGCAAATATCATTCTCAATGGAGAAAAACTGAAAGCTTTTCCGCTAAGGTCAGGAACACGGCAGGGATGTCCATTATCACCACTGCTATTCAACATAGTTCTAGATGTCCTAGCCTCAGCAATCAGACAACAAAAGGAAATTAAAGGCATCCAAATCGGCAAAGAAGAAGTTAAATTATCACTCTTTGCAGATGATATGATACTATATGTGAAAACCCAAAAGACTCCACTCCAAAACTGCTAGAACTTATACAGGAATTCAGTAAAGTGTCAGGATTAAAATCAATGCAGAGAAATCAGTTGCATTTCTCTACACCAACAGCAAGACAGAAGAAAGAGAAATTAAAGAGTCAATCCCATTTACAATTGCACCCCAAACCATAAGATACCTCGGAATAAATCTCACCAAAGAGGCACAGGATCTATACTCAGAAAACTATAAAGTACTCATGAAAGAAATTGAGGAACACACAGAGAAATGGAAAAATGTTCCATGCTCCTGGATTGGAAGAATAAATATTGTGAAAATGTCTATGCTACCTAAAGCAATCTACACATTTAATGCAATTCCTATCAAAGTACCATCCATCTTTTTCAAAGAAATGGAACAAATAATTCTAAAATTTATATAGAACCAGAAAAGACCTCGAATAGCCAAAGGGATATTGAAAAAGAAAGCCAACGTTGGTGGCATCACAATTCCGGACTTCAAGCTCTATTACAAAGCTGTCATCATCAAGACAGCATGGTACTGGCACAAAAACAGACACATAGATCAATGGAACAGAATAGAGAGCCCAGAAATAGACCCTCAACTCTACAGTCAACTAATCTTCTACAAAGCAGGAAAGAATGTCCAGTGGAAAAAAGACAGCCTCTTCAATAAATGGTGCTGGGAAAATTGGACAGCCACATGCAGAAAAATGAAATTGGACCATTTCCTTACAACACACACAAAAATAGACTCTAAAATGGATGAAGGACCTCAATGTGATAAAGGAATCCATCAAAATCCTTGAGGAGAACACAGGCAGCAACCTCTTCGACCTCATTCGCAGCAACATCTTCCTAGGAACAACGCCAAAGGCAAGGGAAGCAAGGGCAAAATTGAACTATTGGGATTTCATCAAGATCAAAAGCTTTTGCACAGCAAAGGAAACAGTTAACAAAATGAAAAGACAACTGACAGAATGGGAGAAGATATTTGCAAACGACATATCAGATAAAGGACTAGTGCCCCAAATCTATAAAGAACTTAGCAAACTCAACACCCAAAGAACAAATAATCCAATCAAGAAATGGGCAGAGGACATGAACAGACATTTCTGCAAAGAAGATATCCAGATGTCCAACAGACTCATGAAAAAGTGCTCCATATCAAAACCACAATGAGATATCACCTCATACCAGTCAGAATGGCTAAGATATTTGTCTTTTAAACTCTTCACCTATTTAGTAATTCTACTTGAATTAAGAAAGCTGGAATTCATAATTGTGTGTTGTATTACCCAGAAAAATTCTTCTCAGAATAGAGGTGAATGTGGTAATATATGTTTGTGAGAGCAATTCTTGAATATATAAATCTGATCTTGTTTGCTGGACCCACATGGAGGACAGTGTTGCTTTATGATTATATTATAAACTTTAGAGCAGGAGAGACATGGTTTCAAGTAATGGATCTTTTTCACATTAGTTGCCTGATCATGTACAAATCACTTGTGCCCCGTGATCCATTTCCCATTGTAAAATAAAAAGGAATAATACCTGTTGTTCAGGATGATCTGAAAATTAAGCAGGATACTTATTTTAACTGTGCCCAGAAGAGAGGATGTAACTGTTATATGATAATTTTATTGTGATGTGCATTAAAATTGTAAACTTAATAGACACCAAAAACTTGGGAAGTGGACAAATGTATAGTCTAATGAAAATCCAATAGGCTTTAAAGTTTGGGGTTCAAATTACCTGGACTAGTTGCATAACTTTTGCCAAGTCATTTTAATTTTCTGGTCTTCACTTTTCCTAAATTGTATGATAAAGATAACTATATATTTCTCAGGTTTGCTGGGAAGATTAGACAAAATAATAATGAAGTAATGATAGTAAGCACTTTATTGAGTATACTGTAGAAGCTTAAAGTTTTATATATTATTTAATACAGAAATCACTTATGGTAGCGATAGTATTATTTCCATTTTACATTTGAAGGAATGGTGTTTGAAGTTAAAAAAAACTTGCTTAAGGCCACCATACAAGCTAGCTCAAATTTGAATTATGTCTGACTCCAAAGCCTGTGGATTTAAGCCATTCACTAACATTGCTGGCACACTATACTTGATATTTGATGAGAACCTGGCATTTGGTAAGAACTTAATTATTTTTATTAGCTTTATCTTTTCCCTAATTAACTTCATGTCCAAAAAAAAAAAAAATCTCCTGTGTTTATTGGAAATATTGATCTCTCATTATGCTGAGAAAAGAACAACATAGCAGACTATTTTTCTGTGGCTGAAAAAATAGTATTTTAATTGTTAGCTTTGTACACATACACAAAGATTCATAAATTGAATGAATGAATTCAAACTTAACTATTTCTTCTGCACGGAGAGAAACACTTGGTTTGGGTTTACCTTCACCCTTTAATTTGTTCAATTGTGGTGGCAATGATTATTTTTCTATCATAAATAATGCCATATATTTTATTTCAAAGTCAGCCTCCTTATTTTTTTTTAAGATATTACTTATTTATTTGACAGAGAGAGAGAGAGAGAGAGAGAGCATGCACGAGTAGGCAGAGAGGGAGGGAGTAGCAGGCTCCCGGCTGAGCAGAGAGCCCGATGTGGTGCTCGATCCCAGGACCTTGGGATCATGACCCGAGCCGAAGGCAGAAGCTCTAACCCACTGAGCCACCCAGGCACCCTCAGCCTCCTTATTTTTAATACTTTATATATTAGGAAACCAAAATAAAGCGGAACATGAGTAGGGATAGATGCATTTAAAATTCATTTATAGATAAATATGCTTTCATTTCTTTAACATATTTCTGGAAGCCAACATAAAACAAGTTTCTATAATCTTTACTAACACATGGCATCTCTTTGAGTTATATTGTATAACCAACTTATTTTTACATATTTAGTGGCACTTTACCAAACACAGCAAATGAACAAACAGTATTGAAAAAAGGCAATTAGGATATATTTGACTCTAACCCTTCATTTAGATTTTACAGCTGTTCTGTGTTTGACCAGAGCAAGTCTTTTGATGGATGTAACTTTGAAAAATAAGGCATTGACTTTTTTGGTTGGTGTTTTATTTACTTATTTATTTATTTTCAGTTGGTGTTTTAGTTTTGTTTTCTTTTTACACCAAAAGTGGCTCCCTCAAGTGAAAAATGTAAAATGGCTGGACTCTCTGAGGATCCAAAGGAAATTATATGTGGCACAAAGTGTGGTGATAAAACACTTTTGCTTTTTATCAAGATGTAATCCAAGAAGTCTGTGGGGACGCGTATGCTTTTGCCATTGCTATTAAAACATACAGCAAAATATCACAGTGACCAACTATTTATATGCAACTCTATAAAGAGACCAAAGAGAGTGGACTTTCCTGAGGTCCCTAGGTTTCCAAATTGCTCTAGAAATATAACCATATTCCACAGAGGAATGAAAAAGACTCCTTTGATATCTCAGTATTTTAAGACCTTGGAAATAACACATTTAGAAAATTTTAACTAAAATATAACTTGACATTTATGAGATGCTACATTTGAACACTGTAATTTTTACTGAAATAAAGTTTCTCCTGTAAAAAACTAAGTAATTGTCTACTTTACATCTGTAGTTTTATAGCTGTTACAACACACCTCAGTTTTCTCTATATAGAGTGTGACAGAGCTTCCCAAATTGGCATGTTTAGAAGGATATTGCATCATATTCTTTACGTTATTAAAAAAATTATACTTTTGTGGAAAAAGAGACTGAATGAAGGCCTACTTAGTATGATTGTTCTTCAGAAACATGATTTTAATTTCGTGGTTTGCTGAGGCAGTTTTGGATTTCAAAATATTTCTATAGTTTCTGGCTACTAGTGTGAAGATGAGGACAAAAATAACAGCAATTCTAATTAACTGTATCATGAAGTTAAGATTTTACATTATTCAAGCAATTGCATAGTGATAGATGCTACTTTACGTACTCCTTATATCGCCCTGAAAGGCAATAGTATAAGGTGAAGAGTATCATAATTCACATTTTTATAACAATGAAACAGAAGCAGTGAGATTTTAAATAAATTTAAACCACAGAGTAAATAAATTGCAAAATTTGCTTTCATAACCCATCCAGGCTTCGTAGTTTCTACTTTCCACCTTAAGCTACCTCAGTGTGGAACAGTGTGTGTGATAGTTGTTTAGGTGTAATTAGTGTCCCCATCATCTATTTTCCTGGTGTTGAAAATCTATTCCATATTATTTATGTGAAGATAACCCTACTCACTGTCCATACCATCTAGCCAGACAGTCAAGATCTGCCTAGTTCTTTCACAGATGTTTTGATATATTTACCCAGATAAATAAAAGGTCTTTCTTTCTTGAAGATGAATACTTGTGTCAGTAAGAGGATTGCCACAGATTTCCCTGGTCTGATGAAGGAGTCAGAAAGAAAGAACATGCAGAGAAAAGCAGAGTTGACGGATGGACAGAGGAAAATATAAGCCAAAAATATGGCATGTTCAGTCTCTAAATCCAGGTATACCTAAAGTCAGAGTAGCACTATGTTTTTGTTTCGTGAATAATGTTTTTCTACTTAGTTTAAGGTTAAGGGGGTGCTTACCAGCATCACACCATCCTTCTACTGATGAGGAGGTGAATTAAGAAATACCAATGTTAAAAAAAGAAAAAAAATGCCAACATTAGCTCCACCATCAACTCTTTATTTTATTTTTTTAATAATTTTTAATTTTTTAATAAACATATAATGTATTATGAACCTTTGGGGTACAGGTCTGTGAATCGCCAGGTTTACATACTTCACAGCACTTACCATAGCATATACCATCCCCAATGTCCATAACCCAACCACCCTCTCCCCCAACCAGGAACCCCCTCAGTTTGTTTTGTGAGATTAAGAATCTCTTATGGTTTGTCTCCCTCCCAATCCCATCTTGTTTCATTTATTCTTTTCCTACTCCCCAAACTCCCCATGTTGCATCTCCACTTTCTCATATTAGGGAGATCATATGATAGTTGTCTTTCTCTGATTGACTTATTTCGCTAAGCCTAACATCCTCTAGTTCCATCCACGTCATCACAAATGGCAAGATTTCTTTTTTTGATGACTGCATAATATATATATATATATATATATATATATATATATATATATATATATAAAACTTCTTCTTTATCCATTAATCTGTTGATGCACATATAGGTTCTTTCCATACTTTGGATATTGTGGACATTGCTGCAGTAAACATTCAGGTGCACGTGCCCTTTCAGATCACTTCATTTGTATCCTTAAGGTAAATACCCAGTAGTGCAAGTGCTGGGTCATAGGGTAGCTCTATTTTCAACTTTTTGAGGAACCTCCATGCTGTTTTCCAGAGCAGTTGCACCAGCTTGCATTCCCACCAACAGTGTAGGAGGGTTTCCCTTTCTCCACATCCTCACCAGCATCTGTCATTTCCTGACTTGATAATTTTAGCCATTCTGACTGGTGTGAGGTGGCATCTCATTGTGGTTTTGATTTGTATTTCTCTAATGCTGAGTGATGTGGAGCACTTTTTCATGTGTCTGTTGGCCATCTGGATATCTTCTTTGCAGAAATGTCTGTTCATGCCCTCTGCCCATTTCTTGATTGGATTATTTGTTCCTTGGGTGTTGAGTTTGATAAGCTCTTTATAAATTTTTGGATATTAGCCTTTTATCTGATGATATCATTTGCAAGTATCTTCTCCCATTCTTTCAGTTGTCTTTTGGTTTTGTTGACTGTTTCCTTTGCTCTGCAAAAGCTTTTGATCTTGATGAAGTCCCAATAGTTCATTTTTACCATTGCTTCCCTTGCCTTTGGCGATGTTCCTAGGAAGAAGTTGCTGCAGCTGAGGTTGAAGAGGTTGCTGCCTGTGTTCTCCTCAAGGATTTTGATGGATTCCTTTCTCACATTGAGGTCCTTCATCCATTTTGAGTCTATTCTCATGTGTGGTGTGAGGAAATGGTCCAATTTCATTTTTCTGCATGTGGCTGTCCAATTTTCCCAGCACCATTTGTTGAAGAGGCTGTCTTTTTTCCATTGGATATTCTTTCCTGCTTTGTCGAAGATTAGTGGACCCTAGAGTTGAGGGTCTATTTCTGGGCTCTCTATTCTGTTCTAATAATCTATGTGTCTGTTTTTCTCCCAGTACCATACTGTCTTGATAATGACAGTTTTGTAATAGGGCTTGAAGTCTGGAATTGTGATGCCACCAACTTTGGCTTTCTTTTTCAATAATCCACTGGCTATTCAAGTCTTTTCTGGTTCCATATAAATTTTAGGATTATTTGTTCCATTTCTTTTAAAAAGATGGATGGGATTTTGATAGGGATTGCATTGAATGTGTGGAATGCTTTAGGTAGCATAGACATTATCACAATAAAATTTTTCCATTTCTTTGTGTCTTCCTCAATTTCTCTCATGAGTACTTTATAGTTTTCTGAGTATAGATTCTTTGCCTCTTTGGTTAAGTTTATTCCTAGGTATCTTCTGGTTTTGGGTGCAATTGTAAATGGGATTAACTCCTTAATTTCTCTTTCTTCTGTCTTATTGGTGTAAAGAAATGCAACTGATTTCTGTGCATTGATTTTATATCCCATCAGCTCTGTAAAGGCAGGGATTATGCTCTGTTGAACTCTGACATATCAGCACAAGAAGTAACTAAAAAATATCTGTGGAGTGAGGGAAGGAAGGAAGGATGAGCTCAAAGCTACTATTTGCCACTGTCATAATAGACAAAGTGAGATCAGCCAAGCCCTGACTTCCAATGCTGTCAGTAATTGATTACTATGATACTGTCACTTTAATACTTGCTAGAAATTATATTGAATATTTTTATCATCATCATCTTTTTAACAACATTGAGATATCACTTACATATAATGAAATTAAGAATTATTAGGGCCAAACTGTTAATTTCTGACAAATACTCCCATCCATTCAACTCATATCATAATACTGAACATTCTCTCACCATAAATTTCTGGTGAGAGAAGTTATCAATCCCTATCACTAAAGTTATCTATTTTGATTTTCTCCAGAGATTTCATTTGGTCTGCCACATATCAACTGTTTTGTGTCTGATTTTTTTTTTTCTTTCCAAATACTATTAATAACCCTCTTTCAAAGGGAAAGAAGATAATAAAGAGAATAAACAACTAGTGGCTAATTATTATGAGATGGAAGTCATCCAGACAATACATGTCAGAGTTCAGGTTCAAACTTAGCAATTTGATTCCAGAGTCTGTGTCTTTATTGTATGTACAATAGCCTCCAACTCAAGCTTCCAAGTATTTATGTTTCATAATCAAATATATTGTCAAATGTTTAAGGTTTGAATTATTATGCTATATGTGTTCTATATTTTAAATAGGTATAATATGTATAGCTGACATGTAGAATATACTTTTTAAAGTACCTAGCTAATATTAAATCATGTTTTTTTTCTCTTATGTTACTATAACATACTTTACATATACCAATGAATACAAAACCAAAACGACAACAAAAAATTGCCTTCAACTGAATTATCTTACTGTTTGAGGAACTGTATCTGTGAAGGTGTTGAAAATTAGTCTGTAAATATTCTATTACACACTGCATATGTAGACCAGACTTTGTAGGAGAGTACTATAAATAAAAAAAAGAGTTAAATTATGTGTTAAAAAGATAAATGTATATCACAATATAATTTACAATGACATTAATAATCTCACTAGTTGAATTCATTCTGACTGAAGCATTGATAAAACAAAATTATTAAAAACAATTGGATTCAACAACATATTATTGTGGGAAGATATTTTAAAAGACTTCCATTAATTAATTGATGCTATAAAGATCAAGAAAACTGTTTACAGAGGTATTTTCTTATTGAATTATTTGAGTAAAATTACTTGACAAAATTTTTGGTATAATGATGCCATCAAATATTGTCTGGGAATGTATTGCTGCAAACTCTTCCCGAGTTCCCAAATGGAAGAACATTCTTTATTGAAATTTAAAGCTTCTCATTAAGAACTCAGAAGAAAATTATTGACATGCTGTGGGACTTTCCAGGGTGAAGAGAAAATTATCTGTTTTTCTTCAACAGTGTATAAAAAGACATATAGAATGAAACAGATGTGAATGAGGATAATAATGAATGCACAAAGCTGTTTTTTAGGGAATGAATTATTCCTTTCAATATTTAATCCTTTAACTACTTTTATTATGGTCATTGTCCATTATATGTAGATTCATTTAGGTAATATTTTTAGGCACTAAATTATGTCCTACCCAAGGGTAATCTGAAACTCTATCACCTCCCCCACAAACTGCCCTCTCATCTCCTGCCTGACCCTAGTAAACAAGATGGCATTTTAAATTGGTAAAAGTAATGATGTTTATATAATACATGTGTTAATTAATTGGCAAAGATAGATTTTGTTTTTATATAAGCCATATTATATAATGTGATTTTTACCTTACCAAAGGAATTATTTAAACCACACATTCTTAAAGGGAGTCCTATCATCTTTAAGGGAATAAGACTTAGTTCACTGAAGCCATTGTATCTTAAATATTATTATGGTTTATGGCCTTCCAAAGGACCACAGTACATAAACAGATATACAAAATATCTATGGTATATTGTATATAGTATAAAGTAAATTGGATATACAATATCCCTGTGGTATTAAAATTTCATGATGGAAACTGGATAACTAGGAAAAAGCACTTATAAAAAGGCTCTGTAGGCTACAGGACTGGTAATGGACTTTTGCTGCAAAACACTGGACAATGATAGTATGTCAAATATAGCAGGGTTGATTCAATAATTGTGACCAAATTTAATTTTTGTGTGTGAATATAGCTACAGATATAATGAAGTTAGATTGCCTGGTGCTGTTGACTGTTTGTTTGTGCTCCTCTCCATTCATATGTTGAAGTCTAATCCCCAATGTGATGGTATTTGGAGGTAGAGACTTTGATATATAATTAAGTCATGAAGGTGGTACCCTTGTGAATGGGATTAGTGTCTTTTTATTTTTTTACTTTTTTAAGTTATTTTATTTATTTACTTATTTATTTGAGAGAGAGAGAGAGAGAACACATGAGGGGTGGGCAGAGGGAGAGGGAAAGAGAGTCTCAAGCTGACTGTACTGAGTGCAGAGCCTGTCCTAGGGCTAGAACTCATAAGCCTGAAATCATGACCTGAGCCAAAACCAAGAGTCATACACTTAATCAACTGTGCCACCCAGACACCCCAACATTAGTGCCTTTTTAGAAGAGATCCTTGAGATTCCCCTTATCTATCTACCATATGAAGACACAAAAGGAATGAGATAATCTATGAATTGGGAAGTTAGCTCTCACTAGATACTGAAGGTCCCAGTGACTTGATCTTAGATTTCCCAGCCTCCAGAACTGTGAGAAATAAATTTTGGTTGTTTATAAGCCACCCAGTCTATGGCATTTCTGTTAGAACAGCCAGAATGAATTAAGACTTTTGGTATGGAGTTGGGACAGTGGGCAGGGATAATCAAAGTCCAAGCAGAGTAGCGCAGGGGAAGCATGTTGGGCCCATCAAAATCCAACTGCTTAAGTTACTTGTCCACAAAATGGCAAAACTAAATACATATTTGCAAATATCTCGTTTATTTTCAATAACATACCATGCATTATACTTGAAGAAATCTACATCAAATTATTTTTGTCAATATGTCTTTATGAGCCAATTAAGATTAAAAACTGTCTCTTAACCTATGCTATTACCTTGATTTTAAGTGGGTATAGAAAATGCTGGATGAAAAAGAAGTTTGAAATAATTCCCACACTAAGGGCAGTTTTTAAACTGTTTCTTTATAAAATTATCATAAGAAGTTTTGGTTTTATAAAAAATACATTGGCAATTTTTAGCCTTTAGACAGAGGTCAAATTGGGCCACATCTCTCTTAATTCCCAAAAGGAGTCATCAAAGAAAGATTGTAGAATTAAATAAGTAAGAAAGACTTTAAAGACTATTGCAATAGGGAAGAAATATTGCATCTAATTCTGCTGAAACAAAAGGCAGGAGAATTTTTAAGTACTGGGATGAGCTAGTGGAAAAGAACAGGAGGACATTAGAGGGAGGTTGGTCAATGTGATTAGGTCATCTGTTTTGCTAATTGAAACTTACCAAATTTAGGCTCCTACTCTCCATTAAACAGGGAGACAGGGGTCCTATTTTCTTGATGATTACATTAAGGGATTTGTTCCCAAATCTTTGAGAAAGACATAATTGTATGGTAAAACTAGCAAGAGGCTAGGAGAAGATTTACATCTCAAAAAAGCATTAAAAGAATTTATATTCGCAAGATTTCTTAAATAAAAGCCCTAAGAAAATGGATATCAGGGCCTGTAATCAGGAACAAAACTGTCTAAAGTTGAGTCAGATTGAAGCTAATATTAAGGCCATGTTGGTCAAAAGTCTATTAATTATGAGATCTATGACCTAATTAGATCATATTTAACACAGGGATGGTGTTACCATTCTGAGAAAAAAGTCTAAAGTTAATTCTGTTTGTGGTTTTCACTCTCTTTTTGAGATCATATTTGCTGGTTAATTTATTCTAATCTCCTAACATGGTTAAATGAATCTGAAGATTTTTTTGTGTTTTATTTTTTTCTTTGTTTTGTTTGCTTTTTTCATTTCCTTGTTTCTCCTCATTGACTAACACAACTCTGCCTTATGGCTTCGTAATAAATACTTTTTCCTTTGGTACATAAATTTTTAGATTATAGTTTTCTTATGCCTAAGATTTGTCAAGAATTTAGTAAAAAGAAAAAAAAAATAGTGAAAAGGCATCAAAATGTCATTCTGTTGGATTTTTCATAAAGGCCTAAGTATATACATAATGGAATACTATTCAGCCATCAAAAAAATGAAATCTTGCCATTTGCAATGATGTGGATGGAACTAGATTGTATTTATTATCCTAAGTGAAATAAGCCAGAGAAAGACAAATACCTTGTGATTTCACTCATATGTGGAATTCAAGAAACAAAATAAATGAACATGGGGGGGGAAAAAAAGAGAGGGGCAAACCATAAGAGACTCCATGACAGAGAACAAACTGAAGGTTGCTGGAGGGAGGTGGGCAGAGGCTGGGCTAAATGGGTGACAGGTTTTAAGGAGAACACTTGTGATGATCGCTAGGTATTCTATGTAAGTGATAGATCACTAAATTCTACTCCTGAAACCAAAATTCCATATACATTAACAAACTAGAATTAAAACAAACAACAGCAACAAAAACAACAACAAAAAAACTTGAAACAATGACAAAAAGATAAAAAGGATACCTCTACAATAAATTTTCCTAATTACAGGGTAGGGAATTCAAGTGAAAAGAAAGGAAAGTTATGTCCCAGGAGAGGCCAAGTTTAACTAGCATACCAAATACAGATGTTGTAGAAGGGGGTAGTCATGACATCCAAACCTCCTCTAACCCCACAACAGTTTTATAGGGATTCATGTTGTGTCAAAAGTAATTTTGAATTCCTTCAGTCTATTAATTGTTCAGTTCTCCTCTCCAATTTAATATGAATTAAATTATCATATTAACACTTTCTAAACTGTGTTTCACCAGTTAAGAATTATGAGACAAAGGAATACCTGTGTGGCTCAGTCTGTTAAGTGTCTGACTCTTGATTCTGGCTTATGTCATGATCTCAGGCTGGTAAGATCCAGCCCTTGTCAGTCTCCATGCTGGGCAAGGAGCCTGGTTTAGACTCCCTGTCTCTGTCACTCTCTGCCTCTCCCTACTGCTATCCCCCACCCCCACTCAAGTATGCTCTGTCACTAAGAAAAAGAAAAAAAAAAGGTGAAATGAAAATAAGGAAGGAGAAACCTTGAATTGCATAAAATTATTACTATTATTATTTTTTTTAACTGAAGGACATCTGGGATATTTTATACTGTGTTCATCCTAAATCTTCATGATGGTTAACATAATGTGTTGGATTAACATACTTGACTTTTTTTTTTCATGAAACAATGCAAATAGGGATGCCTGGGTGGCTCAGTTGGTTAAGCAGCTGCCTTCAGCTCAGGTCATGATCCCAGCGTCCTGGGATCGAGTCCCACATCCGGCTCCTTTCCCTCCGCAGGGAGCCTGCTTCTCCCTCTGACTCTGCCTTCCACTCTGTCTGCCTATGCTAGCTCTCGCTCACTCTCTCTGACAAATAAATAAATAAAATCTTTAAAAAAAAAAATAAAATAAAAAAAAAAAAAGAAACAATGCAAATAGCTCAACACTATTAAATTCATATGCTGCATACTCCATTTAATTTGAATTTAAATTAATTAGATTTTCAGTTACAGGTTGTAAGTGGTTAGAGATAGTACTTCCATATTTTAAGAGTATTTTATATATTAAAGTAAAAAAAAAAAGGTTATACATTCTTGGCATATTTTAAGGTTCCTCACAAAAGCCTTATCTGCCTATTATTTGTCATGAACCTACCTTCAAACTTTTCAAATATCCTATTGTCGTCAAATTCAATTGACTTGACTATTGGAAAAGTGTAATGTGGATTTATTAATATAAGATGATTTTTTTCTTTCTTTTAAAAATTTACTTTTGATTTAGAGCTAGAAATACTAAGTACTTTACAGTTATATAACCCAACCTATCCTTCATAGCTTTCAAAAGAAATTTTAATATAAATCACGTGTTTATATTCAGTGAATTTTACCCTCAACACAGGTTTTTTTGTATTTATACACAAGATATAGTTCTTGATTATGGCAATTATGAAAATAATCATGGAAGAAAACAAAACCAACCCAATTCTAGAGTATCCCTTAAAAATCTCATGATTTAGTTTCAAATGTCAGTTAGCTTTCATGAGGTAATCAATACCTTTAAGAGAATTAGAATGTACATTCACTCAGTTGATAAATTTCAAATAAATCCCAGGAAGACTTCAGATCAAAATGAACAAATGCAGATGTCTGCCATTAATTACCTTTTCCCCAAACCAAACTTCTTGTTATTAATCTCATCATTATCCATCTCTTTAATGAAATTACAGAACATTAATTGTTCACGTTATGAAAAAGGATTACTACATGTGAGGTACTCTGGCCCCTAATGTTGAGTGCTTCCAATCTGTTTCATAGAATTTAACATACTTTCTTTTTATTTTTTTTTACTTTGGATCACTTAAGTTTGTAAAATATTTTGAAGGAACTTTTTTTTTTTTAAAAGATTTTATTTATTTATTTGACAGAGAGAGATCACAAGTAGGCAGAGAGGCAGGCAGAGAGAGAGAGGAGGAAGCAGGCTCCCCACTGAGCAGAGAACCCTATGCGGGGCTTGATCCCAGGACCCTGAGATCATGACCTGAGCCGAAGGCAGCGGCTTAACCCACTGAGCCACCCAAGCACCCCTGAAGGAACTTTTACTTAACTTAGTCCTTCTTCAAAATTGACAAAACTTTTAAGGGAGAGCAAAGAGTCTTCTATTAAAAATTGAATGAGTTGAATAGAGTCCTTTCTTTAGATATCCCTGGATGTTCTAGAGCTCTTTCTTTAAATTTTTTAAATTTCCTAATATGCAGAATTTCTCAATAATTTTTCTGACTTTGCTTTTCTGACTTTGTTCTTTAGAAATGTGATGATCAGTTGAATGTTAGAAAGATAACATGCTTATTCGTGAATAAATTTGGTTGTGGCCATAATTTTTGGAAGTAAGAAAAGTCACCCTCCAAAGCCATAAGGAAATCTTATCAGATGATGATATATACCTAACAGATTTCAGAGTATGTTGCAAAGTCTTTTTCTTTAAATATTCCTTTGAGTAAGCTCTGAAGCCATAAAATATCTACCTCAACTAAGTGTCAAGAAACTCTCCATCTTTTTCAAATCCTTAAAAATACTAGGTCTTCCAGTATTTTTATATGACTCTTCTCCCTTACTTAGCTGATCCTGGTTCTCCCACAGTGGATCAGATGTAGAAATCATGGGAATGTTTCAGGTTTTTTTCAGGTCTATCAAATCTTAAAATATTTTCAAACTTAAAAGCTACTCGAATTTCAGGTCCATCTGGTGCATAAATACTTCTTATGGATAAATCTTCATTTCTCGTGTTATTTTTGAACATCTATTTCATCTGAACTTTTTGCATTATAAAAGTAACAGAGTGCTTGTCTGTCTTTGTTTCCCTACAAAAGACTTGTGGAGGGGCGCCTGGGTGGCTCAGTGGGTTGGGCTGCTGCCTTTGGCTCAGGTCATGATCTCAGGGTCCTGGGATCGAGTCCCACATCGGGCTCTCTGCTCGGCAGGAAGCCTGCTTCCCTCTCTCTCTCTCTCTCTGCCTGCCTCTCCATCTACTTGTGATTTCTCTCTGTCAAATAAATAAATAAAATCTTAAAAAAAAAAAAAAAAAAAGACTTGTGGAGACTTCCCTTTCCTATATTGGCATGGGTTAGGACACTGACGTTGGGAGGAAGTAAGGAAAGTGGACTAAGTTCCCAGAAAGGAGGGAGGGAAATTTTTAGCCTTTAAAATACTCTCCCTAGAGGGTACTGTGTGGCTCAGTTGGTTGAGCAACTGCCTTTGGCTCAGGTCATGATCCTGGAGTCCCAGAATCAAGTCCCAGGATCAAGTCCTGCATCCGGCTCCCTGCTCAGCAGGGAAGTCTGCTTATTCCTCTGACCTTCCGCCTTCTCTTGTTCTCTTGTTCTCTCTCTTGTTCTCTCTCTCTCTCAAATAAATAAATAAAATATTAAAAAGAGAAAAGAAAAGTCTCTCCCTAGACAGATGCTTTGAATATATCCAAAGTGAGGACACCGTCCCTCCCAGCTTAATGAGATGAAGAGGACTAGAAAGTACCTCTGTCGGCAGCTTTCAACTACTTGTGGGGTGGTGGGGAGAGGTGTCTTCCTAGGATTATCACTTTATTTCAAGTCAGGAAAGTGAGTATATTTTTTGGTGGTTTAAACATGGAACTCTTAGTTGCTCCTTGTCTTTGGATCCCAGGAATCGCACATTCCATCCAAATCTCCTCTTTTATATGCCTACATCATGTTCCGCAGCACATTTTGCCACATCTTGAAGCTCAGTAACCTGAAGTTCTGTGACTAACCTGTCATTTCAGGTGTTTCTACTAAACTTTCCCACAAAGTCCACTGATAGACTGAGCAAGGTTAGATTGGGAGCGTGGGAACTCTTTGTAGTAACGTTTGGAGCACTCGGGGAATTTGAGCATGGTTATTAGGGTCTGAATTCTAAGGTAGGTAGGGTTGGATCCACATGACTATCCACCATTTCCCTCACTCTTTTAAACAGAATCCCCATCATAAAGTTGTAAATTTTGTCTAATAGAGGTTAACCTTAACAATGTGGGTGATTCTTGCTAATTTTAACAAATTACACATGCTCAAAATCTTTTTTTTATTGGGATAGGTAGAAGCCAAGAACCTCAAAATAGAGAATATATTTTTCTTCCTATTACAATCCCATCAAAGTTTCTTGGTCCTATCCTAGACCAAAACTGTACAGGTTCCAATTCTCTTCAAAGAAAGGGGGGGGGGAGTGCTGGTGCATGTTAATTCTAGGAGCTTTTTAGTTTGAAAATATTTTAAATAGGTGATCTTAGTGTGAAAATTTTTCTGCTGAAGCTAAGTTGAACAAAATTTTGCTGAGCATTTGCAGCCACATAGGATGAGAAAAATAACATCTTTATGATTTCTTCCTTTTGTTCTTTCTCAAAATGTCCAAAGTACCCTGCATGATCACTTAGGATCATAGGGCAATTTTTAGCCCATTTAAAGAATATCTTTCTTAGCCCATTTAAAGAATATAGTAAAAGTCCACAATTTGTATTTGCATAAGTCTTTATGAATTTTATAAAAATCTTTATAAATCGTGTATGTATGGGGAATATTTACACATTTCAAATTTCATATTTCAAACTTCTAGCCAGGTGCTGTCACTATGCATACTTCCATTACTCTCTTCAATTCTATCTTTTCCCACTGATCAAACCTTAATCCAGTTTTGGAAAACTTTTATTCCTATCGGCAGTGCTTTAGGGCTATGTAATTTATATCTACTGTGGCTGCAGCCTCTAAGTAAAGCCATAGTTTGTCAGACGGGGTTCTTTGAATATTTGGATTTGTTCCTCTCTTACTCACCCACATCCCACTCTTGGAATAAGAAAGAATACCTTTCCTGTGGTGTCATATTCAATTATTTGAAAACTAATAGTGATTGTGTTGCAAGTATTGATACTTTCTTCTTTTGTACTGAACATAAACAGAAAATAAGAAATGTGACTGACTATCACTCCCTTACCCATATACAACCAGAACTAATCAAATTATAATTTTCTGATAGATAAGCTTAAGGAGTTTATCCCATGAGCTGCAAATTTAATGGGAATGGATTAGAGTCAGTAGGGGAATTTAACTCTAATGCTGTGTGGGATTCATTGTACATGACATACTAAGATATTTACCCTCAATCCTACATCCATCCCAATAATAAGAAGAGATGGTTTAAAATAGTAAAGAGGGATGTGGTCCTATGGAAGGCCAAGACTGAAATGGTAGGGGATATCTTCCTTTCTTTGGTGCAGGCAACAAAGGTGTTACATATTTTATAGAGAATTTGTGAACACAAATCAAACCAACTGAACATTGGTTGGCTTTGTATTTTCAGCATGTGCTGGCAATTTTAAATAAAGTAAATGACAAAATTAATGTGCCATTTTAAAACAAACACATATATACTTATATATGTACATATACTTGTGTGTGTTTATTTTAAATAATGCATTTATTTTATTACATATGTCTGGAAAATTCCCAGTTATAGTTTGTCTTCTATTCATACCTATTCACACCTATATAAAAGTATGCTCTTTAAAAGAGTAAATTCATCAATGGGCACCTGGATTGCTCAGTTGGTTAAGCATCTGAGTTTGGCTCAGTTGGTTAAGCATCTATCAGGTCATGATCCTGGGTCCTGGGATTGAGTCCCATATTGGGGCTCCCCATTCAGTGTGGAGTCTGCTTATCCCTCTCTCTTTCTCTCTCTGCTCCTCTCTCCTCCCCTGCCTGTGCTCTCTCTCTCTCTCACTTATTCTCTCTCTAAAAAAAATAAATAAAATCTTAAAAAAAAGAATAAATTAATAAGATTTGAATTTGTTTTGGCTCACTTAAGACTGACTTTTTTCTCCAACCCTTTGGTGTTAAATTTTCCTGCATTTAAAAGGTGGCTTTAAAGTAAATAATGATAATCCAATGATTCCAAAGACAAGGAAACAGAACTTGAGTTATTTCTATAGAATATACTGGAGTATATTCTATGGAGAGACCACTTGGAAATTATGTTTAAAGTTTAAAACCATTAATAAGATTTTGGATTATGAAGTATAATAAATTTTTTAGGTAAGCACACAATTTTAGATCATATGTTTAATCTATTTATGTAATCTATGAATGGTGAGCTTGTCTGTATTGCTCACTGCTTATTCCCAGAACTCCACACAATGCCTGCCATGTAATAGATTCTCCATAAATATTTACTGAATGAACAAATAAATGATTGAATGAATGAGTGTCTCTTTGTTCTTCTAAGTGTCTATCCTGCTAAATATTTTAAAAAGACTAAGATATAATGCTAGGACAGTGTGACAATTTAAGCCTTTAATTTTGTGTCTATTTCATTGTCTTTTAGTAAACTAAGATATTTTACTTTGAAATCCTATGAGATTATATTCTATGTCAGTAAAAATACATGAGGAAGAGAATTAACACATATTTAGAGCTTGTTATTCTTAAGAGATTATAGAGAACATTTAAAATCCATGTTTTATTCCAATTTTCACTATAACCTTAGGATATAACCACTACTGCCCCCTTCTTATAAATGATGGAAGTGAAACTGAGCATTGAGTAATAAGTGTCCATGTTTTTTCTTCAGTGATTTTGAAACAATTTTGGGGCCTACTAGGTATAGCCAATACTCAGAGAACGTTGATGAAGTCCAAAAGGCACAGTGAGAATGGTAAAACAAAGTGCATCTATGTTTTAGTGAAAGCGGCAGATACATGTTTTGAACTTACAATGAAAATTCATTTGAAGAAAGGTAGAGATAGCTTTAAAATAGTCAAATGACAGTACCATGACATTTCTATCTTCCCACGCAATCTTCAACAATCCAGACAATTTCAAAACAACTTAACTGTTTCTAGATGAGTTCTCTACTCTCCAGTAAATCCTACCCATGCACAAAGATCTTGAAAGACAAAAAGAGGAGGAGCAAGAAGCTGCAGATATGACACAGATCCCAGATACTCCAGGTAATTTTCTATGGACTTAAAGAAAATATACTGATAAATACTAATATCCTTTGAATGCTGGTTTGGCTATTCACTTCTTTTCTATATTAATTATTAATAAAACCAACAAAAGAACAAGGGGACAAAAAGGATCTGATGGAGGAAGATTTCTGAACTTATAAGCATTTGAATAAAAATCTTCTTAAGCGATGCATTTTATTGCTGTGTATTTCTAAAATAAAGCAGCACCAGCACATTTGTGCCATTCATTTCCATACAATTTGTAAAGTTATTACCTATTTGGACTATTACCTACTTTTCTTCATGTACAACATAAAAATTTATGATGGATACCCTTTAAATGTGTATCTAAAAGTATGTATTACAATAAAGTATGATTTGTGATGAGAATAAGCATTGCATCTTCATTTTTAATTACCTTTCTCTTACAGATGAGCTCAGGAAAGTATCAAAGTAAAATGTATCCTATCATAGATGAACACATCAGAATGACTTGAATACTATATCAAATATTCTCCATATTAATGATCAGAATTATTCCTCTACTAAATAACCACACAAGTCTGAGTTCAGCTGTTTGTTTTTTTTTATGGAGATGATTATTGAATTACACAATCTATATTCCTTTACTCATTATTCTGTGATATAGTATTCCACAAAACAGAAATATTTGTAGGATTTAAAATATGCCCACTGAGTTCTGAGAGATTCTTTTATGTGTTTTCTATTATCTTAGATGACAATTATGTTCATATATTCTCAGACACTAAATGATTCATAACTGCACTATCCTAAGATATTTTATTTTGTGTCATAAAATGTGGAGTGGTCTGAAATAAAACTAAGCAAGATAGTCATCTTATGAAAATGAACTTTCCACTTAAGTTTAGGAGCTACATCTTTATAAATAACATGCAATATCAGCAAGTTTGCAAAGAAATAAAGTTCAAAAATACATAGAAAAACGGTATTTAGAAAAGAGAAGACTGTTAAGTATATATATATATATATATATATATATATATATATATTCATTTATTTTGTGATATGTTTACAACTTAGAGTAGAAGTCAGTAATAGATCGTGTAAGGATAACCATACTCTAGCAGAACAGGAGTAAGCAAGTCATTGCCAATCCACAGTTCTTGGGAGCGTGACTCAACATGCCATCTTCCAGATGGTTATAGAAATTATCCTCTCAGAAAATGCTCTTTTCACTTCCTTTTTTAGCTGTAGAATATCTCTCCAAAGTAATGAGGGCTTATGTTATTCTCAGGAGAATACTGAATTGCCACACCTTATTTGTCACCTGCATGTGTCAAATCTAATTCATGGTAGTGAAAAAGATGAAAATCAAAACCATGCCAATCTCTTATTCCTCAAATGCAATAGCCTGCTACAGGAATCCCACATATAGGATGACCCCAGAGATAAAGGGAAGAAACAAAACACAGGTTTAGGGGCTCAAATTGGCTAACTCTGAATGGATGCCATTCTGAGGGAGATATTTTCATTTCAGTGCAGCAAATGGAATTTTAATCCTTGGTGAAAGCAGGCAATATTTTAAAAAGATTTTATTTATTTATTTAAGAGAGAGAGCACAAGCAGACAGAGCAGCAGGCAGAGAGAGAAGGAGAAGTAGGCTTTCCAATAAGCAGAGAGCCCAACATGAGGCTTCATCCCAAGACCCCAGGATCACGCCCTGAGCCAAAGGTAGATGCTTAACTGACTGAACCACCCAGGGGCCCCATGAGAATGGGCAATTTTCCTAACATATCTGAAGGAAATAAGGAGGGAGGTGGGATTAGTCTGCTGCCCTTGCATATGTTAAACACAGTGACTTACCAGAGTCCCAGGGTTATTGAGGAGCCTTAGGGAAACTTACATCCTGCAGATACCCTCAAACATCAAATAGGAAATAAAAAACAGGATCTTTTCAACAATAATCCAGACTTGACCAATTATTATGTGATATATGAATTCTAAAAAATGGGTATGCTTATTTAACATATAGTATTTTAGATGTTTTTAACATACTTAAAATTTCAGTTCATTAGAAAGAAGACAGTTTCCTCTTTATTTTTTTCCCATCTTCCTTCAATAATAATCAATTCTAGCAATTAATATTTACTATTTCTCATGGCTATTTCCATCGTTTAAATTCTTGATTTATCAAGATAGATACAATACTTTACTGACTTACTACAAAGAAAGATAGTAATTTATCTTATTAAAATCACTCTGTCCACCTAATATTCTATCAAATACTGAATACTTATGTTATTTTTAAAACTTCAGTTGATTTTTAATTGGAATGTCAATTTTTTAAATGTCAGTTTTAGACAACTTTTAACATTAATCACTGACTCATTTTCTTGCAAGGTGGGGATCCAAACATCTGTGCTCTTTCTGTCATGAGGTTAGATGAGCTATAACTTTACTTTTATTTAGACAAAGATGAAAACAATTTTATTTTCTTTTGCAGCTGCAATTAAGTCTTAGGTGCTTTATCTGTTAATATCAGATGTTACATATCAACACAGAGATTTCATATCCAAGTATTATACAATAAGTGATATTGAATTAGACCTTCTACTATAAACCAATTTAAAAAAAATAATCAGACAAAAACACACAAGGCAACAGTTACAAACTGGGCAGGAGACAGCATTTAACCACAAATTTTGGAAACATGGAAATCATGAGATGTGTTCCACAATCATCCCTCTACCAGCAGACAATATCCTCACGGTGGTTCAACAAGCTGGCCTTCAAGAGGAACCACAATTGGTTGAATTAAGATAAGGAGGGAGAGGTCAGAATTCGTAGGTGCTCAAGTATCTGAATTCTACTGAAAAAAAAAAAGGAGTATGCAAAGCAGATTCCCACAAATATGCACAAAGTTTCATAACCAGTCATATGTGGAGGACCAGGTATCACATATGTAGTGGAAAATTCTACATTATTTACCATGCAGCATTGACTATGGGGTTGAAAGTGAAATAGGCACTAGCCATCGTCACACAGTTCTAGGAGACATTGGGAGTCCCCTCCAGCAAAAAGGGACAAATCTCACTATCATCTACTTCACATCATGTACATCTAACTAAGACATCAGAAAGACCACAGCTTATGAAAGAATATGATGACCTAAGAAGGCCTTCACCATATTTTTCCTAACACAGTTAAAATCAAGCCTTGACAAGGTCCACAGGAAAGGCAGAGTTTGGAGATTGGATCCGATCAAGTTAGAGGAGCTTGAGAAACACCTTAAGACTTTCCACAGACCTTTCCCAAGAAAGTGTTAGTAAGGCCTACATAACAGTAAGGTATTCAGCCAGTAATTCAACTTCCTACCAGCAGAAAATAAACATACTTAAGAAAAAGTTAACAAAATCTAGCGTCTATATGTATGATTGTTAAATCATTTTCAATATAAAATAATTTATAATAATTTAAATAGTATAGAAAAGTAGTATAAAATAATAATTTAAAATAATGTTTAAAATTAGATATGCAAAGAAACCAAATACGTGAATAGTAGTCAATAAGACTAGCATTCAATTAAAATCAAATCAGTTATGTCTTGTTTTTAGATTCAGCAGACAAGTTTAAGACGAGTATTATTTAGCTCAAAGAAGTAAAGCAGATTTTATAATGATTTTCAAAGAAGTAAACAAAAATAAATAAAATAAGCCAATAATGAATGCAGTACAGAAAAATGGAATCTATTTTAAAAATTGAAAATTCTAGGGGGCTCCTAGGTGGCTCAGTCATTAAGCATCTGCCTTTGGCTCAAGACATGATCCCAGGGTCCTGGGATCGAGCCCCGCATTGGGTTCCCTGCTTGGCAGGAAGTGTGCTTCTCCCTCTCCCACTCCCCCTGCTTGTGTTCCCTCTCTTGCTGCATCTCTCTCTGTCAAGTAAATAAAATCTTTTTTAAAAAATTGAAAATTCTAAACCTGAAAATTATACTAGCTGAAGTAAAATTTTTTCCTGTGCTTCATAGTAGGCTGAGGATGAGAAAAGATTCAGTGAACTTGATCACTGATGAAAAAGATTATATTGTCTATGTAAAGAGAGAAATATGATTGAGAGAAACAAGTACAGTACAGCCAGCAATTGTCAGACAAAATCAGACAGTCTAACAGCATAAGAATTCCAGGAAGAGAAGCATGTGAGAACAGGGTATAATATTTTTGAAGAAAAAATGTAGAATAATTTCCCGAAGGTAATAGAAATGAATCAACGTGTAGATCCAAATAGATTCAGTAGAAAATTAAAGATAATATGAAAGCATTCTGAGAAAAAAAGAAGTACCACATACAGGAAGACAATAATACAAATTTCTACTTACTCCTCACCAAAAATGATGGAAGCCAGAAGAAAATGGAGTGGTATTTTAAAAGGCAAAAAGAAAGAAAGAAAAACAAAACCACGTTTTGTCCACCCACTGTTCCATACAGTCAAAATATCCTTGAAAACAAGGGTAAAATAATACCTTTTCAGACAAATGAAAAGTGAGAAATTCGGTTGCCCAAAGACCTGCACTACAAGAAATGGTAAAGGATATTTCTCATGCAGAAGGATAATAACACCAAACAGAAACACAGATCTACCAGAAGGAAAAACGAGTGCCAGTGAAGTAAACATGTAGGTAAATATAAAGGACTGTGTATTTCTTTTTCCTTTTCATAATATTCCTCAGGGAGAATTGACAAAAATAAAACTAGTAAAATGTGATTTATAATACACATTGAAATACAAGGTATGACAACAATCCTTGGAATTATTCTTTCATGTAGAGGTAAGTGTAGACGTAGGGAATTTTACACCTGGGAATGATTTCATTGTAGAAGTCAGAAATGGGAGGTTGAAATTAAAAACTGACAAATGTGAAGTAGGAAGTATAAAGTGTGAACTGTAAAGTTTAAATAATACAATACTGATTCTGAATACCCTTTCATAAGTTAGTAATGCATACTTTCAACTCCTAAACAAACACTAAACATTTTTAAAAGGAGGTATACATAACAAATATATTAGGAAAAGATACAGCACACTATAAAAATATTAGAATGTGTGCTGCCATCTGCCTTGAAGTAACAGGTACTTGACTTTCCCTCTGGCTTAAAAATCTAAGAAACTGGACAAAATTAAAAATAAATTTTTAACCTGAGTCTTATTCTTCTTGGATATTACTTTCTTACATGTAAAATGAAAGAGTTATTCTTGAACAGAGATTTTCAAATACATTAATACAAACTGGCTATTGTATAAAAATGATAACTAAACCAATTCTTCAGATAATTCTGAAGAATTGGTTTAGTTATCATTTTTTTTTATTTCTACTTCTTTCTCTCTCTCTCTCTCTCTTTTTTTTTTTTTTTTTTTTTTTTTTTTTTTTTTTTAGGTTTAGTTGACACATATTACATTAGCTTCGGGTGTAGTGATTTGACAAGCCTATATGTTATGCTATGTTCACAAACATAGCTTCCAGCTGTCATCATAGAATGCTATTATGGTATCATTGACTATATTCCCAACGCTGTACCTTTTGTTCCCAGGACTTACTCACGTGGATGCCTGGACTTCCCACTCTCCCTCACCCATTTTTCCCATCCCCATGTCTCTTTCTCCTCTGCCAACCAACAGTTTGTTCTCTATATTTATGAATCTGTTAATGTTGTTTGTTTTGTTTTTTAGCTTTCACATATTAGTGAAATTACATATTGTCTCTCTTGCCTTACTTTCACCTTCATATATTCTTGCTAGAAAAGACACTGAATAAAAACTTTTAGGAACCAACATATTCGAATGTGCAATCAGGTACTATGAAACTAAACGACCTTCAGTCTCTCTTGCACCTCACACATTCTAATTCACTGAAAAAAAAAATAGTTTTAAGCTTATTTATTTGCTGTTTTACTTCCGGTAATACCTCTTTAAGGATTTTTCTTATGAACATGTCATTAAAGCATCAATTAAATAGCCTTGCTTATGAATTTAGATGTTTAATGACCTTTTCAATGAAATGTTCATCTTAATACCCCTTCCCTATAAACGTCTCATTAAAGGGAAAATACTCCCAGGAGCATATAGAAATTCTGAATTTATAGGGTAAGAACTACAAATGATGAATAGTAGCAACTGGATAGATGCTACAAAATAAATCTTCAGAAACCCAATAATTAGTAACACAGTTTTCTAAACCAAATAATATGTTTGCTAACATAAACACAAATAATTACAGGCCTAGGAATAATTGTGAAATTGTGGACTGTTACAAAATGAATGATGATGGTCAAGAATGGTGTGTATTTATCATTTCTTTCCTTTTATTTATCAAAGCATTTAAGTCCATCTGCCAATGGGATGCTACCTTAAGAGCCCATTATCTGTTCCAAAAATTGATTTTCAATTAATCTGCATCTCCACTTCTTACCTTAGCCAATATACCTCCAGGAAACACTGCTCACTGAGAACATTAATTCATGAAATTTGATTAGATGACACTTAATGGGCTCAAACGGACGCTTCCTTCACCTCCTTGGGACACGTTAATTACACATTTGGTTTCTATAAGTATATATAACTAAATATAACTCTTAAGACTGTCTCACACAACATTGGAAACCAGGTCAAGCTAATTGATGACACTGTACAGAGAGATGAAGTCCCCACCTGTGTCTGCTAGGGATATGAACTGAGTACAACTAGTTATGTCTTCACCCCAAATAAAAATCTTTGAAAATATTTCCTAATGTAATCTCTTCTCAAATACAAATGTGTTAATCTGTGAATGAATATAAACAATAAGGTCTATTCAAGTGAAACAAACACAAAGAGAAAGGAGAAAAATTACATATGCCAAAGTGATCAGTATTCACCTTTCTCTCCCTTTTGCTATGTCCTTTCTCCACATATATAACACAAGTGAGTCAATGTTGTAGACACACTAACATACTCAAAATTAGCACACAAAGTGAGCCCAGTGACATGTAAAGGAAAGGTATATGGGCTTTGTATTTTCATTGTAACACAAGTAATGACAGTATGCCTTCATGACTAACCTATGGTAGTCTCTTTCCACATCTATTTCTTAGAAAAGGGAGCTGGCTTTCATAGCTGTGGAACTTCTCTTCAGGCATGATTTTTTTTTTTTAATTTTAATTTTTTATTTTTTATAAACATATATTTTTATCCCCAGGGGTACAGGTCTGTGAATCACCAGGTTTACACACTTCACAGCACTCACCAAATCACATACCCTCCCCAATGTCCATAATCCCACCCCCTTCTCCCAAACCCCCTCCCCCCAGCAACCCTCAGTTTGTTTTGTGAGATTAAGAGTCACTTATGGTTTGTCTCCCTCCCAATCCCATCTTGTTTCATTTATTCTTCTTCTACCCACTTAAGCCTCCATGTTGCATCACCACTTCCTCATATCAGGGAGATCATATGATAGTTGTCTTTCTCTGCTTGACTTATTTCGCTAAGCATGATACGCTCTAGTTCCATCCATGTTGTCGCAAATGGCAAGATTTCATTTCTTTTGATGGCTGCATAGTATTCCATTGTGTATATATACCACATCTTCGTGATCCATTCATCTGTTGATGGACATCTAGGTTCTTTCCATAGTTTGGCTATTGTGGACATTGCTGCTATAAACATTCGGGTGCATGTACCCCTTTGGATCACTACATTTGTATCTTTAGGGTAAATACCCAATAGTGCAATTGCTGGGTCATAGGGCAGTTCTATTTTCAACATTTTGAGGAACCTCCATGCTGTTTTCCAGAGTGGCTGCACCAGCTTGCATTCCCACCAACAGTGTAGGAGGGTTCCCCTTTCTCCGCATCCTCGCCAGCATCTGTCATTTCCTGACTTGTTGATTTTAGCCATTCTGACTGGTGTGAGGTGGCATCTCATTGTGGTTTTGATTTGTATTTCCCTGATGCCGAGTGATATGGAGCACTTTTTCATGTGCCTGTTCGCCATCTGGATGTCTTCTTTGCAGAAATGTCTGTTCATGTCCTCTGCCCATTTCTTGATTGGATTATTTGTTCTTTGGGTGTTGAGTTTGCTAAGTTCTTTATAGATTCTGGACACTAGTCCTTTATCTGATATGTCGTTTGCAAATATCTTCTCCCATTCTGTCAGTTGTCTTTTGATTTTGTTAACTGTTTCCTTTGCTGTGCAAAAGCTTTTGATCTTGATGAAATCCCAGTAGTTCATTTTTTCCCTTGCTTCCCTTGCCTTTGGCGTTGTTCCTAGGAAGATGTTGCTGCGGCAGAGGTCGAAGAGGTTGCTGCCCGTGTTCTCCTCAAGGATTTTGATGGATTCCTTTCGTACATTGAGGTCCTTCATCCATTTTGAGTCTATTTTTGTGTGTGGTGTAAGGGAATGGTCCAATTTCATTTTTCTGCATGTGGCTGTCCAATTTTCCCAGCACCATTTATTGAAGAGGCTGTCTTTTTTCCATTGGACATTCTTTCCTGCTATGTCAAAGATTAGTTGACCATAGATTTGAAGGTCTATTTCTGGGCTCTCTATTCTGTTCCATTGATCTATGTGTCTGTTTTTGTACCAATACCATGCTGTCTTGATGATGACAGCTTTGTAATAGAGCTTGAAGTCCGGAATTGTGATGCCACCAACGTTGGCTTTCTTTTTCAATAAAATTGATAAACCCCTGGCCCGACTTATCAAAAAGAAAAGAGAAAGGACCCAAATAAATAAAATCATGAATGAAAGAGGAGAGATCACAACTAACACCAAAGAAATACAAACTATTATAAGAACATACTATGAGCAACTCTACGGCAATAAATTTGACAATCTGGAAGAAATGGATGCATTCCTAGAAACATATAAACTACCACAACTGAACCAGGAATAAATAGAAAGCCTGAACAGACCCATAACCAGTAAGGAGATTGAAACAGTCATTAAAAATCTCCAAACAAACAAAAGCCCAGAGCCAGATGGCTTCCCGGGGGAATTCTACCAAACATTTAAAGAAGAACTAATTCCTATTCTCCTGAAACTGTTCCAAAAAATAGAAATGGAAAACTTCCAAACTCATTTTATGAGGCCAGCATCACCTTGATCCCAAAACCAGACAAGGATCCCACCAAAAAAGAGAGCTATAGACCGATATCCTTGATGAACACAGATGCGAAAATACTCAACAAAATACTAGCCAATAGGGTTCAACAGTACATTAAAAAGATTATTCACCACGACCAAGTGGGATTTATTCCAGGGCTGCAAGGTCGGTTCAACATCTGCAAATCAGTCAATGTGATACAACACATCAATAAAAGAAAGAACAAGAACCATATGATACTCTCAATAGATGCTGAAAAAGCATTTGACAAAGTACAACATCCCTTCCTGATCAAAACTCTTCAAAGTGTAGGGATAGAGGGCACATACCTCAATATCATCAAAGCCATCTATGAAAAACCCACCGCAAATATCATTCTCAATGGAGAAAAACTGAAAGCTTTTCCGCTAAGGTCAGGAACACGGCAGGGATGTCCATTATCACCACTGCTATTCAACATCGTACTAGAGGTCCTAGCCTCAGCAATCAGACAACAAAAGGAAATTAAAAGCATCCAAATCGGCAAAGAAGAAGTCAAATTATCACTCTTCGCAGATGATATGATACTATATGTGGAAAACCCAAAAGACTCCACTCCAAAACTGCTAGAACTTATACAGGAATTCAGTAAAGTGTCAGGATATAAAATCAATGCACAGAAATCAGTTGCATTTCTCTACACCAACAGCAAGACAGAAGAAAGAGATATTAAGGAGTCAATCCCATTTAGAATTGCATCCAAAACCATAAGATACCTAGGAATAAACCTAACCAAAGAGACACAGAATCTATACTCAGAAAACTATAAAGTACTCATGAAAGAAATCGAGGAAGACACAAAGAAATGGAAAAATGTTCCATGCTCCTGGATTGGAAGAATAAATATTGTGAAAATGTCTATGCTACCTAAAGCAATCTACACATTTAATGCAATTCCTATCAAAGTACCATCCATCTTTTTCAAAGAAATGGAACAAATAATGCTAAAATTTATATGGAACCAGGCATGATTTTTTTAAAGATTATGTTTATTTATTTGACAGAGAAAGATCAGAGAAAGTAGGCAGAGAGGCAGGCAGAGAGAGAGGGAGAGCAGGCTCCCTGCTGAGCAGAGAGCCCGATGCAGGACTCCATCCCAGGACCCTGAAATCATGACCTGAGACAAAGGCAGAGGCTTACCCCACTGAGCCACCCAGGTGCCCCATCAGCCATGATCTTTTCTCAACCATCTTTCATGCCAATTTAGGAGGAAAGCATGTTTAATTAAGACTTATACTACTATCTTCCTCTTATATATTCCCCTATGTATCAAATTACTACATAATTAATACATTTTTTCCTTTTACCTTAATAATTTTGTTTTGAATAGGCACAATTTATTTATAAAAGTATTTATTTCAGAAAATGTAGGCTGAGTAATCAAATAATTTAATGTTAAAGCACAAATATTACTGATAAATAACATTGTTATGACTTGAGGGCAATAGATTTAAAGGCTATAGACTCTAAACCTAGTGAGTAGATAGGGTCCTTACTGAAACCTGTGGACTTTTTACCATACATTTTCTTTTAACATTAGTTTTAAACACCCTAAGAAAATTATTTTTGTAAACAATTATAATTCCAAAAATTTTTATATTTGGTCTATTTTTCCATTTTCATAATTCGTTCCTTATAGGAGTCTAAATGCTTATTTGCTATAATTTTCTATCTGAATATTTCATTTTCATATTTGTTTTAGTGCAAGCCTCTTGGCCATTAGTTCATTCAGATTTTGTCTGAAAGTTTTTAAATTCATTTTCCTTTGGAATGATATTTTCAATGGGTAGAGATTCTCAAGATGGCAAATATTTTTTCAACACTATAAATGTCATTCCATTATATTGTTTTTCTTTATTTCTTATGAACAATCTGCAGTCATTTTTATTCTACATGTATTGTATTTTCTTTTTCTAGTTTATTTCAATATTTACTATATCGATGGTTTGAGGTAATTTCGTTATGATATGCCTTGATATGTATTTCTTGATTTTTTTTAATATTGTTTGAGGTTTGTAGATGTTCTTAAATATGTGATTTTATAATTTTCACCAAGTTTAGAAAATTTTTGGCCATTACAAAATGGGCCATATTTATATTATGATTAAATTGAGATTATTAAACTCTCAACTATACGTTCTCCTCCCTGCTAGTGCCATTCTTCAGTAATATCTGTTACTCATGAGTTAATAAGCTCATATTTTTCCTACTAATCTCTTCTTCAAGTCTTAACAACTCTTCCGCTTCCTGGATCATCTAATTTCAAACAGTTGATCTTGGGGCTTTCATAGATATTGAGCAAAGCAAGTAGAGAGGAGGATATGGTTCTCTCCTTCATACATCATATATATAGAACTCTCCATTCATTTTGCACACCACTGCTGGTACCACAGGTATAACTTTTCATAACACCATTCAAGATATAATGATAATAGGTGTTAGGAAATCACATAAAATTTCTACTAGGTATGAATGATTTTTGTTTTGGCATATGGAAATTCAACTCCAACATTTTCCTTAAAGTTTTTTTTTAAATTTTTTTAATATGGCCTTCAATTTTTTGCTAATATTTCCTCTCAGTAGGATTTTGAAAATATATATTTTGGGAATCAATATCGCTCACTTAAAGTGAATATAGTCCCACAGATTTCCAGCCCAGTTTGAAGTTAGGAGAGGACACATAAGTTGTTCTGAAAAATGGACTTAAGTAGAATTGATATGCCGTCTGTATATGTATGCTTACTCTTCCCCACAATGAAGAAAGAAGCCTATTTGATTCTAGCTCTGTGTTTGAGTGACAGTGGAGAGCAGACCCCTACTAATGAGCCACAATGGATATATAACATGACAAGAAGGGATTTTTGTTGTGTTAAGCAACTGAGAATTCAGTACCAGAGGATGTCAGTTACTGCAGCATAGACTGTCTTCTCGTAACAAATAGACCTTCACATATTCCTAAATTTAGCAGTCTGTTTTTACTAATGGAGATGGAGTATATCAAATAATGATTTTTTTTAAAACAGTGTGGATGGACAGTCTTTAAAATAAATATTTTATAATATGATGTGCTAAATTGATTTTGAATAATCCTTAAAGGCACATACTGAATCTAAAAGAATATATGCAAATTTTATTTATTTATTTAAATAAATACAGTGTATCCTGAAAAAATATTATTGGCTCCAGAAAACATTCCAGTTGCAATTAAAAGAGCCAGTGTTGTTGCCTAGGTCTGAGACTGGCTAACTATTTTCCAAAGTTGGTATTTCCCTTTAAGCCCACAGTTGACTATATTTCACGTTTTTCTTGCATCTGATTTTTCAGTCAGTGGGATATGGGAAAAAGTGATGGAATCCACTTACCGGCCCAGTCCCTCTTTTGTTTTTGTTTTTTTTGTTTGTTTGTTTGTTTGTTTTAAATAATCTAAGGTGATCTCTGCAAAGTGGAAGAAGGTAGGGCCACCTTGAATAACTCTATCATTCTGAGCTCCTGAGTAACTTGATGGAGCACAAGTTCCCTATAATAAACTTTATGTGTGACAGTGTTAAGCCACACTTCTCAGTGTTAATGAACTAACTCACCTAAGATGCTGATATGTCAGGATTTATCTGTAACAGCATTTAACTAACTTTAACAAATTATTTAACCCACATAGCTTCAGCTATTCTTAGTTAAGTTCAGGCAAACACAGGGCAAGTTTCATTCCTAACAGAAATATGCATTGCAGAGAAAAGATTGAAAGCCCAAAGTGCAAAAGTGCTCTAATTAATCTATTTAAATGGTTTCAACAACTGATATTTTAATGCCTCTGCTTATCAAGGGATTTTTTTTAACATCTCAGAACAAGGTATCTTCATATGATTTCTCTTTTTTGAATAATGCATTTATGACTTCTTTTATGTTGTGTCTTTGCCCCTGGGCTCTTCTTTACATACCTAGTCCTGAGTATTCTTTCAAGATTTTGCTTCAATGCTATCTGATTGAAAAAGTTGTCTCCAATCAACCTATCAGAAGTTATCCCCCTTCATTTTATTCTTCCATTTGTTTGGTTGTTTTCTATAATAAATTATCACATTTGCAATTACTGTATTTGTTCTTTTAAGTTTTTTTCTGAGTCCTAAGTAGAAAATAAACTACCAAGGGAAAGCATCACATCTTCTCGATTTATTAATGGGGTCTAAGTGCTTAGTTTTGGAAGATAATCTTGGACTATCATTTTGAAGTAGTATAGAGAATAAATCATTAGAAATGCACAATGAAGCAAAATGGAAGAAGTGGGTGGGGAGGGACTAAAGAGGGTGAAAGGAGGCTATTCCACATAAGAAACAAATAAGTGCTTAGCAGTGCCACAAATAAGTATGAGTGAATAAAATAAATTTAAGTAATCCCCATTTTAACTGAAATTGAGCAGTAATCAAAAGAATGACTGGGGAATCATCCATGGATTAATCCCTTGTAAACAGAGAGAAAAAAAGGTGGGATCTAATAGTTGAGGAAATAGCAAATATATATTACCTTTTCTCTTTCCCTCTGTTATATTGGTCCTTCACTGGCAGAAACAGGTTATCAGTAATGTTTGTTAAGAATTGAATCCTGAAGACTGAATAGAATAGAACAGAATCCAGCAAGCCAGAGTGCTTTTCAGTGTTGCTTCCACAACCAGTACAGTGATAAGAGCAGGAAAATTGTGTGCCTAGATTAAGAAAGTGATTTATAGTAGCAGCACTAAGAGCAACTCAGTTAGCATAGAGTGTCTGAGTGCAAGATATATTTGTTTAAAGGAGATCACTTCATAGAGGTAGAAACAGCAGGATGGAGTGAGCAGGAAATCATAAAACAGAAGGAAACACATGCAGGGTAATAGAGTGAAGTGCATAAAACCAATGAGCTCAGTAAAGAGGACCATCCACCAGTGATTAAAACAGTAAAAACAACAACAATAACAACCACAAGTTTATAATAAATTTGCTAAGTCCAAATAAACATAATAAAGTTTAGATTCTGAATGAGTAAAAGTGAGTTTCTCTACCCCTTATAACACAAAGAAAGATGAATGCCACTATGATCCACTTCCATAATTACAGGTATACATAGAGTCCTATCTATTTTTATTTTTTCAAATTAATGGCTCAACTTATTCCTTGATTAAATTAACATGAAAATTAATATATCTTTCTTTTGAATTTTATTTCCCTTTTTCCTCTTGAGCTATGAAAATATTTTAATGGGATTTATTCATTCTAAAAGAGTTAAATATATTTTTAACCACCAGACCAGAGAAAGTCCTGGAATAAGAACTCAATACTTATACTAGTAAAACCTGCTGCCATTTCCATAATGTCCATAATGTGTCACTTTTGTATGCTGGTTTCCCACTGACTGGGGAATTCATTCCATTATGATTACTCTTCTAGATTCTTCCATAAATCAAAAAAATGGCTATAACTAGTCTTTCAAGTTAAAACTCTTTATTTTATATTTAATATGAATAGTAACAGTTTCTAAATTGCTAAGAAGTAAAAAAAAAAAAAAGAAAGAAAATAAAAACCCACATCTAAGGTAAATGAGTCTAGGGGAGAATGGTAGGAAGAATGATAGTTTTCTAGCCTCAGTTCTATACTCAAAGAGAAACTCAACCTGATCTGCACGTTCCACTAGGACAGGATAAGAGCAAATCTGTTCCATGAAAACTTATTGTCCAATTTTAAATGGTGTTATTATCAATAAGGTCTATATAACATTTTTTTTTCAGAGGAAACATTTATTTGGTAAGAATAGGGCCATAGGTGAAGAAAAAATGAGAACAGATACACTTTTGCCTTTTTTACCTTATATATACATAGATATAAACCAGTATTTTCCTGACCTCTAAGAAATCAGAAACACATTGATGTGAGTAAAAGGCTGAAAGTTCCCAAATGTCTTTCTACATTGAGTAAAGGTATGAATGGAGTATTAGAGAAAACAGTTTGAATTTAAGGGTAAAAGTGTCTTTTTTTTTTTTTAATTTATTAAACATTTACATGATGCTGCTTCTCTCCCCTGGGTTCCTGGGTTCCTTTGAAGGGCTTTGCAAACATTAATTGATGCAATCCTCATAACAACCCTATGAGGGCTGCACTATTACTATACCCATTTTACAGAGAAGAACACTGAGGCAACAGAGAGCTTCCAGTCACACAGCCTTTGAGTAGCCAATGTAATACCAGGTAATAAGATTGTGCTGTTGGAAGCTCATACCTGTGTGGGATATATATATAGATGTATTTATCTATCTATCTATATATAAGTTGTAGTTATGTTGTAAAAGTAAACATGAATTTAAAAAACTAACTTTTTAAAAAAGTTAGAAGTAAAAAAGAGCTTACTTGTCAAGTCAACAGAAAAATAAAATTAGCAGACTGAATATTCTCTGTACAAGCAAATTTGTTGGTTAAACCAGATTTTACACATAAAATTATACGTTTATTTTCTTTTCGGTGGGATAGTTACATGAAAAGTTGTTTAATGCCACAAATCATCAGGGAAATCCAAATCAAACCACAATGAGATATCACATCACACTTGTTAAAATAGTAATTATCAGAAAGATAAGAAATAAGTTCTGGCAAAGACGTGGGTAAAAGGGAATGTCTGTTACACTGTTGATGGAAGTATAAATTGGTGCAGCCAAAGTTCCTCAAAAATTTAAAAATAGAACAAATATATGATTCAGTAATTTGACTTCTGGATAGTTATCCAAAGAAAGCAGAAACATAAATTTATTTAAAAAGATATATGCACTACATATGCATTGCAGCATTAGTTACAACAGCCAAAATATGGAAACAACTTAAGTGTCTAACAAAAAAGGAATGGATAAAGATGTGGTGACTGTGTATAAGTCTCTAGATACATCTATAACTATGATTATTATTCATTCATAAAAAGAATGAAATCTTTCCATTTACATAATATCAATGAAACTTGAAAGCATTATGCTAAGTGAAACAAATTAGACAGAGAAAGACAAATACCATAAGATCTCACTTATATGTAGAATTTAGTGGCAGCTTTCATCATGTTCAAATCTGTACTTTTGTATGCAGAAGGGGTTAATTTTCTCAGTACTAATCACTAATAAATATTGTATTAAATTGTCAAAACAGAACAAAAAATTGGTGGTTACCAGATGTAGGGAATGGGATAGGGTGAAATGAGTGAAAGGAGTCAAAAGTTGTAAACTTCCAGTTATGAAAAAAGTAAGTCGTGGGTGACTATAGTTACAACAGGGTGACCATAGTTAATAATATTGGATATCTAAGAGTTAATAAAAGAATAAATCTTAAAAGTTATCATTATAAGAAAAATAAAATTTTTGTACCTATGTGTTATGATGGCTGTTAGCCAGACTTATTGTGATGATCATTTCACAACGTATACAAATATAGTATCATTTTTATGTTATACACCTAAAAATAATATGTCATCTGTCATTTGTACTTTAGTAAAAATCAAACAAACAAATAAGAAGTTTGAAAGGATTTCATTCAAAAGAGGCTGCTTTTCCCAACTGTATGGTCACTATATACTTGATTCAGTATGATTTCAGATACTAAAGTATGTTTATTAAATCAAATAAAACCAAATGTAGAAGTTATTTCAAGTTAAAAATGAAATTCATATTTTAAAATGCATTATAATTTTTCATTATATATTCTGGTTATCAGTCCTTTGTCAGATCATTTTCTTCCAGTATTTAGCTTGCCTTTTTATTTTCTTAACAGTCTCTATTGATTTTTACTTATTTGACAATGTTGTACATGTCTTTTATTTTTCATGCACCTAAAGTTCTCTTCAGTTCCCAAATGAATTTTCCACTTAAGAATACCCTTTTAAAATTCTTCCAAGTCATCACAATAAACATCTTTAATAAAAATGATTCAGACCTTCATTTATTTATTTTAGAGAGAGAGCATGCCTGTGAATACGCGTGAGCCAGGAGGAGGGGCAGAGGAAGAAGGAGAGAGAGAATCTTATGCAGGCTCCAAGCTCTGTGGTCAGTGGACAAAAGAAAATATTTTTTAATTCATTATAGGATGGCACATTCAGTTTATTAATTATAACTGATTCATCTTCTGATATGAAGAAACATTGCTTTCTTTCAAAGCCAATATCTCACTTTGGTATTTTATCTAACAATCTCCTATGATTCTAGGGACCAAAATGATTCTTTGCTAAAAGGGGGGCACTTTCAGTGAGTACCAATGCCATGTTCAGTATCACACTGGCTGTAACAATAGGAACTTAAGCATTCATTTAACATATGTAAGCCTTGGTTTTCTCCTTTGTTAAAAGGTAACATAAGGATCCACCTCAGAAAGCTCCTATAAAATGAAATGAAATTCTATTTGTAAATGACTTAGAATAGGTTGACACAAACATATAAGATTAATAAATGATAACTATCATTACTGTCATGGAGATTTCTAAAAAGAGTAATATATAACTATTAAAGAAAAACCTAACAATTCTAAATGAAGGAAACAAGTCCTATTTTTCATTGTAAAGTGGCAAAGTGCAGAGAGTATTTTCCTCTTGAGGGAATAAACGGGCTATTACCAGGGAGGCATACACAGGGACCTCTACAGTGATAATAATAGTCTGTTTATTTATTTATTTTTTAAGATTTTATTTGTTTGTTTGAGAAAGAGAGAGCACATGAACATGGGGGGGAGGAGGGGAAGAGGGTGATAGAAGCAGATTCCTGGCTGAGCAGGGAGTCCCATGCCAGGATGTGGGACTCAGTCCCAGAACCTTAGGATCATGACCCAAGACAAAGGCAGCCACTTTACCGACTGGCCACCCAGATGCCCATGATATTCTGTTTCTTTTATTGGGGTTTTATGAGTGGGTAATTTATAATTATTTGTTAAAATTCACACCTTAAGTGGCATGATCCTTTCTCTAGGAATATTTCACAGTAAAATCATCTATAAACATGTATATTTATTACATATATGTAAATATTACATGATATATATTATTCTATTACATTATCTATTATTTATATATTATATATGTTATATTATATTATATTATATATACATATATTATTCTTAGTGTTTGAAATTTACCTAATAAAATATAAGCTATTTATAGAAATGATATTGCTACCATGACTTTAAAATATATTTATTGAAAAGTTTTGAAATATGTTTAAAAATCAAGGTATAAAAATATATACAAATAAAATCTACTAACTGATTTGCAGAAATTTCAAGCATTCATAATAAGCACTCAATCATTCTTATGTTAGGCTAATGGCAAATACATCAGGTAAAGGTTAAGTTTCAGTGGTATAATAAAACATATTGTTGCTAATACAAGATAAAAGAATAAGTAGTCCACTAAAATAAAATAAAGTCAATTTTGAAACTCAATTTTAAAAATAAAAATAGCCAGTATGCAGAAGCCAGATGATGGAGGAGAAAAAAGAGCTACATTTTTCTAATCGTATGGAACATCAAGTGGGTGATATTTGCTAGCTGACACAACTATTGCTTACCCTTTCAAGCTTCAGTGATCTAAAATTTGGAATGTGCAGTTCAAGTGGCTATCTAATTGTTTAGCCTAGTTAGCAAATCTTTTCTGATTTAGGTCTGTATTTACCAAAATAACTTGTGTAATTTTTAACTCATACGCTGTATTCCATCATTTTGCTCTCTTTAGGTAATTAAACTCAATTTTAGATGGTATTAGAGCTAAATTATGTTAGTAATTATAGTACAATGATAAAACCCCAGGCTATTGATCCAAGAATATTTGTAGATTCTTTTATTCAGGGCACTCTTTGAAACATGATTTATTACTGCCTTAGGCAAGTGTTCATAAAATGAAAGATCTGAACTTAGGATATCCATTAAGACCCTTTGGGGACCTGAAAAGATGTCTTCAATCTTTGTCCAAAGATCATAGTTAAAAACACTAATGAAGGAAATTTATTCTCTTCATGTTAAATTAAATATGAGTGTTTTTCAAATAGAAGAAAAGAAGGGGGAAACAGAAAATAAGAAAAAAATATATAATGAAGAGGAAGAGAAAGAAAAGGAAAAAGAAGTAAGAAAAAAGGGGGGAAGAGGAAGCCAAGAAAGAGGAAGAGGAGTATAAACAGATGACCTTGAAGTAGACACAAGAAAAGAAGAAGCAAGAATATGAAAGGAGGAGAAGGGAAGAAGGGGGAAGAGGGAGGGAGGAGATGGAAAAACAACGAAAGGAGTAATCTACAATGTTTCTTGTTTGTTTGTTTGTTTTTCTTATAAGAACAGCACACTCAATTTAAAAGTATTTTGGAGGAGCACCTGGGTGACTCAGTCATTTGGCCAGCTCCTGATTTTGGCTCAGCTCATGATCTTAGGGTCTTCATTAGGGAGTGTGGTTGTCTCCCACTCTCTCTGCCCCTCCCCCTGATCTCTCTCTCTCTCTAAAATAAATAAAACTCTTTTAGAAAATAAAATAAAAGCATTTTGGAATTTCTTTACAGCTGAAGTACTAATTTACTGGGCAATGGTTTTCTAGCTAATTAATTAATGCATATAAATGGTCATTCAAAAATAGGTGTTCAAAATACCAGTTTTCAAGTGGCATGCACATTTCCAAACAAAGATGGAATCTTAAAAATTCTATTTCTGATAAATGACTCACTTATTTACATAATAACCAAGTCCATCTCTTGATTTTATGCTCGTTTTTACTTATATGTTACTGGCTGATTATATTTTTACAGCTCAAAATGTATCAAAACTTGTAGTTCTGTAAAAATATTCACAAATCCCTATTATTTATTTATTTATTTATTTATTTCTCTATCTATCTATTTATAAGAGAGAGATAGCATGCATGCATGGGCAGGGGACAAGGGCAGAGGGAGAGAGAGAATCTTAAGCAGAATCTTAAGCAGGCTTCCTAACTAGCACAGAGCCTAACGTGGGGCTTGATCTCATTACTCTGAGATCATCACCTGAGCTGAAATCAAGAGTCAGACACTTAGTTTTCTGAGCCACCTATGTGTCCCCTAAATTATTATTTTTGTCTCATATAATCCCAGTATATCCCAATTACTAAAGTTCATCATACAATGTGAACTTTTGAGGACAGGGCCTTAATTATCCAGAACAATACCTGTAAGGTAATAGTCACTCAATTCATTTGTTTTGAATGAATGAATGAAAGGGAAGAAGAAAATGAGGAAAAAGTTTAAGCTTGATGTCTTTTAACCAATGGAATATAGTATATTTAGTATGTATTATTTTGGTAGGTCTATCATCAACTGTATGATATCACTATCATGTTTATTCATACTGATTTTAATAGCTTTAAAGATATACTTCAAATTCTTAAAAATGTAGATAGAGGAAATCAGATTTATAGAAACTGAATGTGATCTGATCAAAACATTGTTCTAATGTGAAATGAATTAGGATCTAAGATTTCACAGTCCTCATTGTTAATTTTAGGTAGTTAATTAGTAGAAATTTGTAGATACTGAAATGTTCAGTTGGTAAGTCAAAATGTTGGACATTCTGTACAAACTCACAACATCAGTGAACTATTAAAAGAGTCTGAATCATTATGTAAACTATTGCCACTGACATAACAGTTTTAGCTGCAGGCTGTCTTTGCCCTATTTGTAAGTATAAAATTATTTTTTAGATATCAGTATTTTTTTAAAAAGAAGGGGTTATTTATATATTGCTTTTTTCCCCAGAAGAGACTACTTAAGTGAAGATGCCAGTGGATAATATTTTATTCAGCCTACTGTCCTTGCAAACCATTAAGCTTAACCCCAGTAGCCTTTTCTACTCATTAGAAAGTTATGAGTTCATTAAATGTCATATTTAATCGATGACATTCCTAATCAGTAATATTTGTAAATACAGCATCTAACACAGAGACCACAGGCTACTATTACAATGCAAAATTTTCAATTTTTTCATTAGCATAGTTTAATACTTCAAGTTAAAAAATACTAAAAACTGTCTAAACTAAATATGAAAAAAGTTATCACCTACTTTTTCTTTCACCCTTCGGCCCAGGAGAAAAAGTCATACAAATTATCCTTGCTTTCCATTTGGTTGGGTGATGGACAATAATATAAATCATTCAAATGAGTAGCTGCTAGGATATTTCTTCGTACTTTTCCTTTTGATTTAGTAGGGAATTGATCGCCTGGGTCTTTCTCTTTTTTAATGCTCACATATTCTTAGTGCTATTTTTTGTCTACTTTAACTGTAAAAAAAAAAAGGAACAAAAATCATGCCTTCGGTGATATGATGGAACCACAGGCTCGAGAGAGGCTTTTAATTTGATGGACTTCTCTTCTTCAATCTGTGCTTCCTGTCACCTTTCTAATGCTTGCAACATGGAGTTTTTAGGTTTTCTGAATTTTTAACCTTTTTTTACTTCTCATGAAGAACAGTTAAGGAGAAGGGCTGCATTTCTTCAGCTCCTTATTAAAAAATACCAAGGTAATAGCAGGAGAGAAATTAAAAATTTACACCAAACATTGTCTGAATTTTAATGTGAAATAGGAAAACATTCAGAGTAATAGGAGTTTATTTTGCTTCTTCATCTTTTTCCTGGGAAAAGGAGAACAAACAAATAAAACAAAAAACTAAACTTATTTTCAAAAGTTTTACCTTACGAGGATTTTTCTTTCTTCCTTTCTACCTAGTTTTACTATGTTTACTTGGCTGCTTAATTTACTTCGTTAACTAGTTTGTTATGGTCACCACCTGAAACTTTTGGATATGTTATCCTAGATTGCAGATTTTTTTTTAACAGATGTCATTATGGAACAAATATGGAGAAGGGAATAAAAACACTCTTTTCCATTGTTGCCTTGTTAATTCAGTTTTCCCTATATATCACAAGCTTTGTAATATATGGTGTGTGTGTGTGTGTGTGTGTGTGTGTGTGTGTGTGTATGCACATCCACTTTTATTTAATGAACTGGATTATAACATGAGGAAATTCAGCACTGAAAAACATAGTCCAGTATATAACACAGGAGTCCCACATTGGGTAAGTTTGGATTCCCAGTTCATTAACTAGTTCCTTCTCCCTTCAGACTATGCCTCTCCTTCTCCATGACTTACTCTTCTAAATATCTTCTTGTGAACCACCAATCACCCTTTGCTATTGCTAAAGAATATCAAATTCACATAGGTCTGATTTGTTTGAAAACCCTAGACTTACCACCAAAGGTCTGAGTCCTTCACTATGGAATAAAACTTCGTGGAAGTAGAATTTAAGGGAGAAAATCAGTTCCTCAGAAGTCCAGATGAGTGACTCTTAGGACAATACATAATCATGACTTTTTAAACTTAAAGGCCATTTGCTGCCTTTACTGAGTTAGGCCTATTGGGGGAATATCCAGGAGATATGTTTTTAGAAAATTTATATTTACTTTTTATGTCTAATTAAGGAAATTCTGTTGTCAGGGGAAATATTAAATTGTCTAAATATAACTGCAGATCAAAGCCATTTCTATCTGCAATAAAACTGTTATTTTGATCAAGAAATTATGCCTGTCAATATTTCTCAATTGTTTCAAACTGGAGGGAGAAAGTGTATGACTAGCCCTCATGGAGGAAACTTCTGCCCCCAAATGAGAGAGTGTGTATTCCTGACACTGAAGAGGAGAATCAAAGAAAGCAGCTAGGCCACAGGGAAAACCAAAAGTTGGCATGATTAATTGGGAAAAGGTAAATCCAGATAGGAAACAGCACATTAAGAAATAAAGCACCAAAGGGGTATGAAATTACCACCACAAACAGGTAGAACAAGATGAGTTACAGAGATTTTTGATCCCCTTTAAAAGAACATTATGATTTAACAGAAATAAGACAAGGATACGTTGCAGACTAGGTAAATGATGGCGTGTGAGGGAGGGGTTATGTGTGGAAAAGGATACAAGTTCAATTCTCAATACAGAGTTTGTATTCAATTTTGTCTTGAACCACATGCATGTATTATATGGAACATTTAACATTAAATTTAAATGAAGAAAAAAAAGAACAAAAACTTGCCAGTCAATCAAGATGGTTCTATGCTAACATGACATAGATAGCAATGGATGCTCTCCATTTGTAGACAAGCTTATTTAATATCTTTGCACTTACATATTTCTGTCTGTGTGTCTTTGCTTATGTATATGCTTTTCTATTCTTTCTATCTTTTAAAGCATTTCCTGGAAGACTGCATTGTTATTCAAAAAGGAACCCATAATTCGTTCCATAATGGTGACGCTTTTTAAAAATTTCATAATACTGGATGCATTCCTGGAAAACTATAAACTACCAAAATTGAACCAGGAAGAAATCGACAACCTGAATAGACCGATATCTAATAACGAGATTGAAGCAGTGATCAAAACCTTCCCAAAAAACAAGAGCCCAGGACCTGACGGAATCCCTGGGGAACTCTACTAAACCTTCAAAGAAGAAATAACACCTATTCTCCTGAAGCTGTTTCAAAAAACTGAAGCAGAAGGAAAACTTCCTGACTCTTTCTATGAAGCCAGCAATACCCTGATCCCCAAACCAGACAAAGACACTACCAAAAAGGAGAACTTTAGACCAATATCACTGATGAATATGGATGCTAAGATTCTCAACAAGATCCTAGCCAACAGGATCCAACAGCACATTAAAAAGATTATCCACCATAATCAGGTGGGATTCATCCCTGGGCTACTAGGATGGTTCAACATTTGCAAATCAATCAACGTGATACAACAAATTAATATGAGAAAGGAGAAGAACCACATGGTCCTCTCAATTGATGCAGAAAAAGCATTTGACAAAGTCCAGCATCCGTTCCTGATGAAAACACTTCACAGTATAGGGATAGAGGGAACATTCCTGAACCTCATCAAATCTATCTATGAAAGACCCACAGCAAATATAATCCTCAATGGGAAAAAGCTTGCAGCCTTCCCATTGAGATCAGGAACACAACAAAGATGCCCACTTTCACCACTCTTGTTCAACATAGTATTAGAAGTCCTAGCAACAGCAATCAGACAACAAAGAGAAATAAAAGGTATCCAAATTGGTAATGAAGAAGTCAAATTCTCTCTCTTCGCAGATGACATGATTCTTTATATGGAAAACCCAAAAGCCTCCACCCCCAAACTACTAGAACTCATACAGCAATTCAGTAACGTGGCAGGATACAAAGTCAATGTGGAGAAATCGGTGGCTTTCTTATACACTAACAATGAAAATACAGAAAGGGAAAATTAGAGAATCGATTCCATTTACTGTAGCACCAAGAACCATAAGATACCTGGGAATAAACCTAACCAAAGAGGTAAAGGATCTGTACTTGAGAAACTACAGAACACTCATGAAAGAAATTGAAGAAGACACAAAAAGATGGAAGACCACTCCATGCTCTTGGATTGGAAGAATAAACATTGTTAAAATATCTATACTGCCTAGAGCAATCTATACTTTTAATGCCATTCCGATTACAATTCCACGGGTATTCTTCAAAGAGCTAGAGCAAATAATTCACAAATTTGTATGGAATTAGAAGAGACCCCGAATCGCTAAGGAAATGTTGAAAAACAAAAATAAAGCTGGGGACATCACGTTACCTGATTTCAAGCTTTACTACAAAGCTTTGATCACCAAGACAGCATGGTACTGGCATAAAAACAGACACATAGACCAGTGGAACAGAGTAGAGAGTCCAGATATGGACCCTCAACTCTATGGTCAATTAATCTTCAACAAAACAGGAAAAAATATACAGTGGAAAAAAGACAGTCTCTTCAATAAATGGTGCTAGGAAAACTGGGCAGCTATATGTAGAAGAATGAAACTCGACCCTTCTCTTACACCGTACACAAAGATAGACTCAAAATGGATAAAAGACCTCAACGTGAAACAGGAATCCATCAGAATCCTAGAGGAGAACATAGGCAGTAATCTCTTCGATATCAGCCACAGCAACTTCTTCCAAGATATATGTCCAAAGGCAAAGGAAACAAAAGCGAAGGTGATCTTTTGGGACTTCATCAAAATCAAAAGCTTCTGCACAGCAAAGGAAACAGTCAACAAAAAACAAAGAGGCAACCCACGGAATAGGAGAAGATATTTGCAAATGACAGTACAGACAAAAGTTTGATATCCAGGATCTATAATGAACTCCTCAAACTCAACCCACACGAAACAGGCAAACATATCAAAAAATGGGAAGAAGATATGAACAGACACTTCTCCAATCAAGACATACAAATGGCTATCAGACACATGAAAATATGTTCATCATCATTAGCCCTCAGGGAGATTCAAATTAAAACCACATTGAGATATCACCTTACACCAGTTAGAATGGCCAAAATTAACAAAACAGGAAACAACATGTGTTGGAGAGGATGTGGAGAAAGGGGAACACTCTTACACTGTTGATGGGAATGCAAGTTGGTGCAGCCTCTTTGGAGAACAGTGTGGAGATTCCTCAAGAAATTAAAAATAGAACTTCCCTATGACCCTGCCATTGCACTCCTGGGTATTTACCCCAAAGATACAGATGTCGTGAAAAGAAGGGCCATCTGTACCCCAATGTTTATAGCAGCAATGGCCACGGTCGCCAAACTATGGAAAGAACCAAGATGCCCTTCAACAGATGAATGGATAAGGAAGATGTGGTCCATATACACTAAGGAGTATTATGCCTCCATCAGAAAGGATGAATACCCAACTTTTGTAGTAACATGGATGGGACTGGAAGAGATTATGCTGAGTGAAATAAGTCAAACAGAGAGAGTCAATTTTCATATGGTTTCCCTTATTTGTGGAGCATAACAAATATCATGGAGTACAAGGCGTGTTAGAGAGGAGAAGGGAGTGGGAATAAATTGGAAGGGGAGGTGAATCATGAGAGACTATGGACTCTGAAAACCAATCTGAGCGGTTTGAAGTGGAAGGGATTGGGAGGTTGGGGTACCAGGTGGTGGGTATTATAGAGGGCATGGATTGCATGAAGCACTGGGTGTGGTGAAATAATAATGAATACTGTTTTTCTGAAAATAAATAAATTTAATAAAAAAATTCATAATACTTATGACCACTGTGTATTTTATTTTAATAATGATTTTTTCATGTATCACTTTGTTTTCCTAAAATAAATTGCAGCTAACAATATTTTGATCTGTTTTTAGATATAAGATAATTTTAAATGCAGGGAATGTCTAATATATGCAGATGAGTGGACCAGAGAAATACAATCAATTGGCATTCAATTGGCATTCATTTTGAAACTATAGAAATTCTGAGATTCACAGAATGTCAAATGCAAAATCTTTTAGTTTTGTTTGTTTTCTGCATGTTTCTCAGAGCAATGTTTGCACAATTACTTTTCAAAGTTGTATGTTTCCCTCAATCTCATGTTCTCCTACAAAAATTTTCCTATCAGAGAGACCATTACAAATTACCTCTTGGTAATGGGAATGTTAACCATAATTTGAATATGATTTAGAAAGCTCCTCAGGCATTAAAGTACTTTCCCCACCTTTCAATGTAATTTGATGAGATTTTCTACTTTCCACTTTTTAGATTTATTCTTTTTTTCTCTTTTATATAATCCAAGATTAGTTTCAAACCTCTCGTTACTAGGAGAACCATCAAGAACTGCTGATTGAAACAGGTACACCTGATAAACCAATGTCTTCAGAGCAATACACTCAGTGTTGTTTCAGTGAAATTTAGGAATAGTTTTTAGTCAAATGTAAAGAAACATATTTGTTAAACTCATTGACAGCTAGGTACATCTCCCTTAAAAACAGATTATTTCCAAACTTATGTGTTTTAATTACACCTATGTTCTTAAAACAAAAGTGAAAAAAAGCCCTTTATTATAAGAGCAGTTATGCATTTAACAGATATCAGTTAGGAGCACTATGTGTGGTGGTATGCTCTGTGTTGTTTTTATTTTGGATGGCAGTTGATGACTAACATTTTAGTGATAAGTCAGATGATATATTTTCATGGTTCTTTGTGAGACCTATATTGGCTATGCGTAGAATTAAACATATCCAGGATTTGTAATGAAGTCTGATGGGAACAATGTATTATTACATTCCCAATTCACTGTTCCTAAGGCAAGCCGTGGGCTTACATATTTCCATGGATAGAAAGTGATAGTGTCTTGCTGTTTGCTTCAGTTCTGATGTTGTAGCTCACCACAGGGACCATGTACACACACACACACACACACACACACACACACACACAAGCATTCCAATGTTATCTACATTAAAAGAAGGTATTTTCAGATCTTAGAAACTATTCTCTTGATCTTGTCAAAAGGTTATAGGGCTAGTTTATGTCGTTCTGGTTCTTCCTTTAACCAATGATTTTTTCTGTTTTATGAGAACAGAGGTTCCTTTAAATCTCACTACCATCCAAATGTATATTTCCTAAAAACAAATAGCATGCCATAGTTACACTCTGGTAATTATGCAAGAATGGCTAGAGTAAGCAACTAATGTGAGCTAGTAAACAAGAGAAAGATCAAAGAAGCCTAAGATTATCTGCATTGTGAGGGCTATTCCACTCTACACAGGCTATCTAAATTTGTACAATACATTTGTTGTTTATTACCAATTATATATACTTATACAGTAGTCAAAAATCTATTTATCCCTTAAAAGATAACTAAGGTTGTTTTTCATCCAGCTATTTTTAAAATTGAATAGCTATTAAGAAATTTGAAATCAGCTGGTAGGAAAGAAATGAAACAAATGAATCAGAAAAGGTTCAACTAACAAAGAGATGTAACACATATAACACATTATCTGTGATACAAATTTAAAAGGCAATATGCTGTCATGATAGATATAAATGCTGTGAGGTCAGCAGAGATAGAGAGGACATTGTGAGATCACAGGACATATGAGAAGCAATAAGTTATTGTATCCACTGTGTTTATATTGAAATCTCTCCTCTGTTTTGATTAGTGATTCATGTTTGGATTTTAGCATTTTGTTTCGAGTAACTCTGTAATTATAGAGTTTTTTACATTTTGGTCTTTGTCCCACATTTTGTCTACTGTTGTGTAGAAACATGAGCTCAAAACTCATGGTCATTGAGAGTGACCTAAAATATACACATCACTTGGTGAAATAGAGAAAAAATGATTTAAATAAAAGATAACTATCATTTTTGCAATTTTCTGCATATAATAAAGCATTACATATAAATATCTTATAAAAATATCTGATATACAATGTACTATGGGGGATCAGGTGAGAATTTTCTATTATGGAATAAGAAAGACAAGTAAAAATGATTACAATGTAGCATGTGTGTTCTGCTTCCAGTTCTTAAATAATGTAAAATTATCTCTAATCTAGAATGTAGAACTATAAATCACAGTATCTGCTGTTCCAGAAGAGAAAATTAAAAATGCTTTCAGGTAGGACAGCAAATAGCTAAGTCTATTTAGATCAGATATCTTGATCAAATAAATTAACTTTATTCTCGAATTTATAAGAACTTGATCTCTTTAACTTATCAAAGCTTTGCTTTCATTATTTATAAAATGAAGACAGTAATTCTAAATAGAATTGAGGTTAACATAGTATATAAGATAAAAAGGCAGAGGTAATAATTATAGTATAAGCACATTTAAATATATATGTATTATATATTTTAGATTAGAGAAATAAATATATAAAATATAAATCTGTACCAAATCACTATTATTAAGAAATTTAAATAAATGGAAAACTTAGAGAAATATTAATATCACTGATTAAATGAACTAGTAGGACATACACATACATTTGAAATATTCAGTGATGTGAGGTGAAATTAGCATAACTGTTAATTGATCAAGTATGTATCATCTATTTTCAGTAATGCACTCAGCATTTTCTAGAACAGCACTTCTTTAACTATGTAGGCCTGTTATGATCTTCACTTGGGATATTTGTTAAAGTGTAGATTTTTGTGCCTTGAGCCACACTTACAGAGTCAGATTTCTCAGGATGGAACCCTGAAATTTGCATTTATAGCAAACATGCCAGTTCATTCTTAAATACACTACTCATTGAAAAACATTTAAATGGGATACTTGAGAACTCTAGCAGAACCACTCAGAGTAGATACTTAAAAAAAAATGCAAATATTCTTGGTTACCTCTCTATGAATATTAAACATAGTAAGTTCAATTAATGTTATTTTATTTTCAACTACTCAATATCCATTCTACTTCCTTTTAAAAGTACACCGACATTCTTAAAGGAATGGTTTGTTCCCTTTTGAATTCAGTCTACTACATATATAAAAAAATATTACTGCAGTTAAAATAATCATATGCTTCCTTCTTAATTTGAATCTGGAACCGAAAAGAACACCAGAGTCTGAAGAGGTATAGTACACTTTACCTTTCTGGTCATGGCATTCTGAAATGATTGTTCCAGCTATGATACTCACTACTCTTTTCATTTCCATTTCCACTTCTCAGCCTCTAGAGCTACGTTGGAGGTTTATCATTTCCAAATCTGTTATCCAACTGTTTATCAGGTTTGTGAGAACTTAATACATTTTACTTAGACAACACTGATTTCTGTTGCTTATAGTCCAAAATAAGCAGATAATTAGAAGAAAATAAACTAATAATATGTTCCTATAAAAAGTGGGTTCAGTCAGGGAAATAGGAAGTATTTTTGAAGAATGGGGCTGAAGCTCTATTCAAATTCAGAAAAATCTCCCAGCCACTATGGTATTCTATGACAAAACAATTAAGTAAATTACTGCTGGCAGTCTCCTGTAAGCCAGGAAGGTCAGGCTCTGGGAGAATCACAGAGTATCATATTATTAACAGTATGTGACCATCAAAAATGGGATGTTGTGAACTTTTATTATGACTCAGCAAAAAAGTGATAAATGCCAATCTCTGAATTCTCACTTCAAGGAGTGATCTGAAACGCAGAGATAGTCTATGACTATGTTGAAAGAATCTCTTATATATGTCTTTATTCATAAGGCTGTAGTAGCAAAAAATAAGTTTGGAGTTGGTTGGGTTACATTATCAATTCAATTCATATCCTAATTATCCTCTAATGTAAAAGTTGTGGCACTGATGGGTGAGGAAGGCCTCTGTCTTTATGTTGGAGCTACATGAAAGGGTTTGAGGAATTCATAGCATTCCTAAATTTGAATATCTCTGAAGGATCCAAATGACCCTCCCTTATCCAATAAAGCAGCTCTTCCCTCTTCTCTGATAGCAGTTTCTTGCTTGCTTGAATATATTAATGACAATTTACTTAATTGTCATCCTGGAAAATTTCTCTTGCCTTATATTCTGTGACCTCCTACCATGACACTAGACCAGTATAAAAACTCTCTTTTCATGGAGAATCGGTATTATACAATGCTATTTTATCAGGTGTCTAATGATGCTGTAAAGCAGATTTTAGCAACAACCAAAACCTAATTAGTTCTCTTTTTTCTAAAATATTTAACTTCTCAGCATTCTTAAATTTATTATAAATGTGGATGTGGCTCGGCCCAAGGCACCATCTCATATGCATCATAAACTCTTGCTTTTGGTGGTTTTGCAATATTTTAACTTAGCTCGGCTGCACTACAAGGATCACCTTTCCTTAGCCATTTCTGGAAACACAGGAATACGAAAAGGCATTTTGTGTAGACTTTGGCATGTAGAGGTGAAGTAGTCATACTGGACAGAGGAACCAGATGTTGTTGTAGCTCACAAGTGTGTCTCTTACTTGCTGAGTCACTTTGTTGATGTACAAGGACTGCTACAGTTCCAGTAAGAGTTGATATAGAGTCTTTCTTTTAGATACTCTCTAAATGGACTTTCGTCATTGGCATGAATCATTGTGCACTGAATAAAACAGGACAATACAATTTTCCAGGGGACACGAAGACAGTAGCTTGGAGCAAATTAATTCCATGATACTAAGAATACCTTTATGGCTCACTGTAAGAGTGAGGGTGTGATTGAGGAGCTCAGGTAATGAATTTTTGTACATTTGTTTTATTTTGTTTTGTTTATCTTATTCCTCATATTGTACCTTGATGCAGTTATTGATTTGGTACATGATTGATTTTTCCCTCCATTTTGTTAAAGAGAAAAATAATTGAAGTCGTTTTCTTTTATCTTCTCAGTGACATATTTTAACCTTATTATTTTATCTCATGGATAAATCAATACCTTATCATAGTGTTAGAATAAAACATACATTGACTTTTAAACTATTAATGCCACTCCTGGAAATTTGGAAATACCAGGTATACTATATGACTTGTCAAGGCACGTATGGCAAATTATCTGTCTATATTATTTACAAACATACATAAATATACATAAATCCCGTGTAATATAGCAGCCTGCTATACTGTGTAGTTTGGGGGACTTTGTGACTTAGGTAATATGGAACCACTCCTCTAAAGCAAAGAACACATTGCTGAATTTATCCTCCCTAATATTAACTAAAGAAATGCAGTATGGTATTTGAATTATGAAGGCAAATATCGGCATAGTTTCATTCATTTCCTTTATTTTCCCAAAACTGCCAGGTTTGCATAGGGCTTAGATCAAGAAAGGGTATTCCAGATGGATCAAAGAGAAGAACTCTATCGCTAAGCATCTTTGATTATGGAATGGGCATTATAAGGTTTGTGAGAGTCTTTGCAGACCATAGCAAGTTACAATAGGACAATTATAGTAGACACCTCGGAGTTTTAAGAGCAAAATATTTCCTCTTAATACTGAAAGAGCTCCTTTTAAGGGGAAAAAAAACAAAACAAAACAAAAAAAAAACCTCTTGCTATTAATCTCAAATTGCAAAAGCCATGCTTTTTAGGAAATTGGGAGACTTTCCCTATCTACAAACAGTTTAATACCATCTAACATGACTGGCCATATAAACATGAGTGCCCAACAGCATTCTATCATCAGTGGAAGATTTACAAAGAAGCCAGGACCTAAACAGATTTTGAAATTCCAAGTGTATTTCAAAAATAGTTTGTTCAGGAACACCTGAGTGGCTCAGTTGGTTAAGCATCTGCCTTCAGCTCAGGTCAGGATTCCAGGGTCCTGTGATCAAGTCCCACATCAGGCTCCTTGCTCAACAGAAAGCCTGCTTCTCCCTCTGTCTGCCTTTCACCTTGCTTGGGCTTGTGCTTTCTCTCTCATTCTTTGACCAAAAAAAAAAAAGTTTGCTCACCTTCCAAAATGTCTCTTTTTTCCTGTCATTCTGCTGTCTCTTCTAAAACCTATGTCTAAGGTCTCATGTGAGGTTTTCAAGACCATTAACAGAAAATCACCAGCATTTCATGATCCTGGCTTAATTGGTACCCAAACTGACTATGTAGAAGTAAAATTTCACATTGACAGAACTTCATCTATTATATCACTTTTCTTATTGTGTCTGAAAGGGGTAATAACTAACATAAGTCTATGTCAACTTATTGGAGGGAGCAAAGCATTGTCCTGAAAGATTGCAAGTATATTTGTCTATTATAAGGTTCATTAATAATGTCCTGCCTGGAGAAGACCCTTTATACATTAGAGGGATAAACAAAAATAAAAACAAAAACCAATACATTCATGGGTATCAGTTGGCGACAAAGGACTTCACCAATGAAGTGAATATGGTGGCAATATTGCTGGTTATGTAGGAGTTCAAAAGCGTGTTCTACTTACCAAAGCTAAATTAGTTACAAACCCTACTAAGTACCCAGTTTTCCAGGAACAACCACCAACTCTTAGCCACCAGAAGTATGAAACCATAAATAAATAAAACTAGGCAAGTAACTTGTTGTTTTCTACCATTTTTTATTTTTAATATTTTATTTATCTATTTGAGAGAGAGACAGTGAGAGAGAGCATGAGTGAGAAGAAGGTCAGAGGGAGAAGCAGACTCCTCGTGGAGCTGGAAGCCCGATGTTGGACTCGATCCCAGGACTCCAGGATCATGACCTGAGCTGAAGGCAGTCGCCCAACCAACTGAGCCACCCAGGCAACTTCTACCAGTTTTGAAACAAAACAAAACAAAATCACTTTTTTTCCTCATGTAGGACATTTCCCTTTTGTAAAGAACACCTTTCTTAGAGTTCTGAGATAAAACATCAAAGAGAGCACCGTCTCTATACATTTTATGTAACATTATGCTCCTGGGACACAAATCACTTCTGCTTGGGCTACAAAATTTTATAGATTTTTATTTGCTTGTTTGTATAGAGAAACAGCTGTTGCACCTGTTAATTACAGCCCTCTCTTCTCTTAGGAACCAATTGTGTGCCTGTGAGGGTTAAATAAAGAAAGATTAGAATTATAGCCACCAGGATACATTCATAATTGCTATCCCATTTTGAAAATACTGGATCATTTCTTGATTAATTGTATTGTACTGACTCTTCCATCTTTTAGGAAAATTTCCTACTCTTGTAGTCCCCAATTTCTGATGCAATCAGAGTTATTAAATAATGTTAAACCTTTTTAATCTACTCTAATCTTTAACAATTTTCCTAAATGCATGGAAATTATAGATAAGATTCCAGTTAGTAGTGCTTCATATAGAGAAGAATTTGATGTGCTCCTTCCATACAAATGTAACCAGAAACTCTAATATTTTCCTATTGTATTTTTATAAAAATGAATTTTCAAATATCCAAAAGTACCTAACATTAATCTATTGAATAAATATCTATTAAGCACTTACTTATAATAGGAATGTTCTAGACTTTGTGACTATGCTGAAAAGTGGATTAATTACATAATTTTGTATAGAACAAAAAAGAAGTTTGATATTTTCAAAGATAAACATGGACAAGCAAAGAAAGAATGAAATCTAATGCAGTTACGGAAGTTTGGCTCACAGTATCTATTCCAGTCTTCTTCTAGTGTGTCTCCCATTTCTTGTGGAGAGCAGAAAGCTAAAACAAAAATTTCTTCAATTCATTTTCAGTTGGTGATTCAAGCATGATCCAGGTTCCACATCAGATACAATCATATGGGACTCAAAATTTGAACTGAGATAAAACACATGCCCAATATCCCATTTATCAATGTGGAATATAGCAAATGTGGCTTAGGTCTGGAGCCAAAATCAGTCTCAGCCTTGCTTATTTAGTAGAAATAAGGGTGTTGTTTTGTTTTTTTAATAAAGCATTTTTTTTTTTTTTAAGTCTATGTAGTTACCTTGACTGGGACTGGTTTTTCATTTTTTTTTCTTTTCTTTTCTTTCTTTCTTTTTTTTTTTTTTTTTTTTAATTACTGAAGCACAGGGGCATCTGGGTGGTTCATTCACTTAGTCTGCTAGGCATCTGCCTTCAAATCAGATCATGATCTCGGGTTCTGGGTGGAGTCCAGAATTGGGCTTTCTGCTCAGTAGGGAGCCTACTTCTCCCTCTCCCTCTGCACCACCCCCACCTACCCTGCTTGTGCATGCTCTCCCTCTCTCAAATAAATAAAATCTTAAATAAAAAGAAAAGCAACTGAAGTGCAGTTGACATATAATGTTACATTAGTTTGTAGTGTACAGCATAGTGATTCAACAATTCTTACATTACTCAGTACTCACAATAAGTGTAGTCACCATCTGTCTCCATATAATGTTATTACAATATTACTGGTTATATTCCCTATGCTCTACTTTTCATCTCTGTGACTTATTTTATAACTGAAAGTTTGTACCTCAATGCCCTCCACTATCTCACCAATCTCCCCACCCCCCTCTGCTTTAAGGTGGCACAATGTGGGACCCTGAAGCTATACTGTTAGCTTCCTGATTTTGCACATGAAGTGATGCTATTACAGAAATTACAGCTAATTTAGCATATCAGACTAAGACAGTCTTGTTAGTTATATATATAATAATAAGAGATGTCTCCTGACTTGACAAACAGCTTCCTGATCATGAGTAGGAGAAATAGGAGAAACAGTTCCTTTGGCAGCATGCTTTTGAAGTATAGCTTTGAGATTCTAGACTCTCATCCTAGTTTTCTATTCAGCATCTTATTACTTTTGTAAGCAATCTGGTATGCTGTAATAAATCCTTTGTATTCAAATTGTTCAGAGTGGAACTCATCCTTTGCATCAGAATATTGACCAAAACAAACTCCAAAGACAATATACAGAACACATAAAATGATTAGTTTTTAAAGGCTTTTTTACAACCAATCAAGTAATAGAGTTGAGTAATAATTAACCCTGATGTCTCCTACAGAGTTTTTCTTTTTATCACTCCCATTCATTTTCTACTTTCTTCTTTCTATTCCTCATCTATTGACTTGCCATTTAGAAGAAAAGCAACAATAGACTATACATTCAGCTACATCTGTGAAGAAATGTTCTTTTGAAATGCAATGACATATTTCTAATTTGCATTGTTTTATTCCTCTTCAGTGTGATGCAAAGATCTTAATTCAAATCAAACTCATTTTCCATCTTTTTTTCAAGTGCACATTCTTTTTTCTTTTATTTAAAAAATATCCTTACTGTTTAGTTCCTATTTGTCTTCATTCCCTTTTCCTTCCCTTTTGAAAAAAAAAATGCATTTTTTATGCTAGCATTCTTTGTTCTTGAAAAGCTTTTGATAACTTTTATTTTATAAGATAAAATATGAATTTAAGACTGCTCCCAAATTTTTTCTTATACAACATGTTGTCTACTTATTGCTTTTCAACACATGATACAAATCAACCTCCCAGATTATTGAAATCTACTTTTTAAGAAACTGAATTCACAAAACTAAATTAACTTTAATATATTGATCTATGCATTTTTATAGAAGATTACAAAACGTACATGGCATAACTATAGCAGTCATTAATATTTAAATCATGGTTCTAATTTAAAAACTGGGTAAAATTTTGTTAAGTGCCAAAACTCTGGCCAGACTCAGGGATCATTAGTTAACTTCTCTTTTTATTAGTTTTCTCCTCTGTAAATTGGGCTAATGATAGTATATATTCCACACTATTGCTGCAAAATTAAGTGAATACTCCCACACACATATACACACATACAGGTGCTTGTCACACCACAAACGTTATGTAACTATTAATTATTATCTTGTTGATGATTTTTCAGGTGTTTTTCTTAAGATTTTATTTATTTATTTGGCAGAGAGAGATACAGTGAGAGAGGGAACACAAGCAGTGGGAATGGGAGAGGGAGAAGCAGGTTTCCCACTGCACAGGGAGCCCAATGCAGGGCTCAATCCCAGGACCCTGAGTTCAAGACCTGAACTGAAAGCAGACATTTAAAGACTGTGTTCCCGGAGGTGCCCCTTTTCAGTTCTTTCTTTGAATTGAAGAGATATTACTGATGATAATAAATACATGGCTGAATGTCAACATAGTCAACACAGGTAGTCAGTGTGATCTTATAATCTCTCGAACTCCTGTTCTTGCCACATTCTTTTCACTCTTCTTAAATTCATGATAGCATCATAAACTAGAGAAAGTGGTTTGGATCCCACCACCAGTGTTCATTATCAGGGAGAGAATAACTGAGAACTCCAAAGAAAGATGAATCCACTCTTTAAGAGAATTGTCATAAAGCAGACCAAAGAGTTGAAAGAGATAACCAAATAAAATAATGACTTGGATAGTTGCACTTAAATTACCTTAAGAAAATAAAATTAAAAAAATAATAATAACAGCAAAGGAGTAAGGGAGCATGTTGGTAATATGACATAGGAATGAGTTTTCATACAACAGAACCAAGTGAAAGCAAGAGCTGCATGGGAGAATTAAGTAGACAAATCATAAGCCAGAGAGCAGAACATATGCAGGAAAGACCATATTAGTGAGCTGAAGAATTAGAGTGATGAACTCCGAAAAATACATTAGAAAGTTTAAGAATGATTCAAATGAAATTATGCTTTAGAGGCATAAAGATTTATAAGTATCAACATCCCAGATAGTAAGAGTCCCAGAAGGAAAGAGAAACAGAGGTAGTATTATTGAAGACATATTTCATATAATCAAAGAATGATAAAATATTATATATTAAGGAGAGCAGATGATGTGATGAGCATTGGGTGTTATAGACAAATGATATATTATTGAACACTACATCTGAAACTAAGTGCGTACTATATGTTGGCTAATTGAATTTAAATTAAAAATATATATACATTGAAAGGATTCCCTGTGTCAAATGGGATACAAAAGAAAAAGCTATACCTAACATTTGAAAAATTTGAAGTAACTAGGGACCAACAATCATATCGAGGGGAAAATAAACTTATAACAAAAATATTGACTATAAAGGTGGAAAAAAATTTCAGATTATTAGACTTTACTCTCCACTTAAATGGTCATTTAATGAAAAATATAATAAAGGTATTATTAGTTAAGTTCTCTTATTTTTCTACCAAAAACCATACTTGAATTCTGAAGGAAGGTTGAAAATTGGAAGCATAATATAGATGATGCTAGAGGAAATATGTAAATTGAATATAATCAAAGAACCAAACAAATGTAAAGAAAAAAAGAAAAACACACATCCACAAAACTCCATGCAAAATTCTAGAAAAGATCACTACGGTGCTGGAGAAAGAAAGAAGAGATAAAAATAATGTAAGACTGCATACAAGTTCTTTTCTTCACTTAGAAATTTATATATTTTGATAAATTTCATAAAACAGCAGGGGTAAAAACAGCTTAAACACAGGTCTAAACTAAAAAATTACAAAATATATAACCTTTTTTTCAGCAGCAGGAAGGCTGACATATACAACTGATGTCCATAAATATATACACCTCAAAGCTGACAAGAAAAACAGAGAAAGTAAAGTATAGTAAATGGAAATAAGAAATAGCATCTTAGAAGCAAGTCTGAAAATAATGGTGATTATGTTGAGTATAACTGGTTTTAATATATTAATTAAAGGATAGAATTCTAAAATTCACAAAAATAGTGAGTTACCAATTTGTACTTTACCAGAGATACATTTAAAAGTATACAGAAAATACGAAAATAGAAGTTAGAAAAATTTATGTGGAAATTAGAAATATATATTTTTTAATTTGGGTATGCAGGGAAAAAAAACAGGATCATACTAGATTAATTTCTGTTCCTCTTTCAGTGTAGTGTGTATCTCTTGTCTTCTTGATCCCACCACTTGCTCAGGGGTGAGACCTTCTTCTACCAACTTGGCTTCATCATCTAGCATCACCAAGTGTCCCTTATTCCCTAAGGCTGGGGCCTGGCTTTTGGTACAGCTTCCATCAGAGCTACTACAGAGGACATTTAAGTAGCTCTGACATTCTGCTTTCATTGGCTCGACTGACAGAGAAAATGAATCCTCCTACCAATTCCCAATTTAGATAAGGCATAAAATCTGGCTACAACCAAGGTGGCTTGGGCAGGGTTACACATGATGGACATGTAGGACACTTAACACACCATGAGGCAAATTAGAAATACGACAAGTAGGAGAAATAAGGTGGATAAAGTAGTCATATTTTCTCTTGATGGACAGTTACTAGATGCATTCACCTAGTCTGTATTTTCTTTTGAAGCATGGCTAAGGCACCATTTTGTATTTGCTCCCCTTACTTCTTACTTTCATTTCAGTTTTCCTATCCAAGGCATGCTCCAAATAAAGCATAAGTCCCTATATTTTGCCTCGATCCTTTTTTTTCCAGGAAATCAAGACTAAAATGTTTATTAGTCAACAGGCCAGAATCTTATTTTGGAACTAGCTTTCTCAGTTTTCAAAAAGAAATGAGGATCTTTATTGATGGTTGTAATTAGGGTGGGAGTCAACTCTGGTCTGCAGTGACCACACAACACTACCTGTGGTCAGCTGGAAAGAGGTTGTGTGAAAGTTAACACTTTGGTCCTGGTCTGGGGTCGGTGGGGAGTGGCTATTGTACTTGAATAGTAGAGTGGCAATGGTAATTGTTCCATAGAAAACCTGCTTTTTATGGCACTTGGGGCTTTGCAAAAAGAAACCATTAGGTCCAGAGTGTTAATTAGCAATTTAAATCATGCTGTGAAAGTGAGAGTATCCTTATGATGCTTCAGTGGAAATTCTTATATTCTATAGATAATGGTTAGACCCTGCTGAACAGCAGCTTCAGGATCTAATTACAAAGGATGAAGAGTAATCTAAAGTTATGAGATTTACATTATATCTAAATTTGTTCCTCATCAGGTAGGAGAGGGTCTTTAAGTCCCAGGATAGTAGCCTCTGAGTACACAAATCTGGGAAATTTGAATATTTAAATCCTCTTTAAACTCCCTGGTAATAGTAACATCCTTTCTCCTTTCCCAGAAAAAAAATAAAATAAAAATGAAAAGCAGACTTGCTTGTCTGCAGACTACAGAGTGGCCCCACCTGAAGCAGATACTTCACCTAATAAAGCCTGTTCTTCTCAAGATAGTCAACACTTATTTTTTCTGCTAATGACTACAATGAGAAAACGGCATCACTCTAATTGGGAATACGGTTTCTATGCCAGAAAAAAAAGAACATTTCAATTCTCTTACCATACATGGGGAAAATAGCTTATTAAATATGTACTAGAAGGAACCTGGGTAACCTGAGTGGAGATGTGTCTTTAGGGAGTTAGACTTGAGTGGGAATAACATAAGGCAAGACAAAGAAGTATACACTGAAAAATGGACTTAATGCTAGCTAAAAATTTGGTGTTCTGGCAAGGAAAGGCAGAGCTAGCCAAATATACTGCTATAATATCATCTTGAACCCTGAATATAATGATGCCCTATACTAAATGAGATTGAGATGTTGGTTTATCTTTAGGGAAGCATTAAGAAAGGTTTCTGCAGTTTTAGAGAATAGGGGATGTTACATTTACTATGTTAAGAATCTCAGTTCTACTTATTATGTTCTTATTATATTAAATTTCTACTAATTATGTTCCTTGGGAAGGCCCAGAGATCATTCTCTTTAATTAAGCAATAAGAACCGGACTGGTGAGGAAGATACCAACATCATTTGAGAAGTTTGATATTGATGAGGGAACAGAAGGCTGTCTGAGGACAAAGCAGAAGCTGACACCCTGAAACCTTCCCCCTCCCCCACTCCTGGGTGGGACATAAGTGACATTCTTTAGGAAACTTCCAACTATCTTAATGTTAATACCCTGCTAAGAAAGGAAAAAAGAACTTGACAATGGCAAGGCCTCTCCTATCAGGTATCTTGTAGGTCCTCTTTTGCATATGAGAGTTCTATTGAAACCTCCCTTTTTCTTTACCTACCTCAGCCCCATCATACAGAACTGCCACCACTTACAACCTTAGGGTTGCAGCTCTCTCTGCCCATGGGTCCTGTCCCCATGCTTCGATAAACCACCATTTTGTACCAAAGATGTCTCAAGAATTTTTTTCTTGGTCATTGGCTCTGGACTCAGAGCCCCATTGGACCTCACATATTTTAAAACTTCATCAGTATTGGCTGTCTTTTAGCTAGACTTAACAATAGAAGATGTTTCCATGAACAGAACTTCCTAATTTCAACATGTATGATAACATTACAGAATGACAACTGTTAGATTATAATACTGTTTTACCTTAATTCATAAGACAGTTTTAATTCCTAATATGTAGTAGGGCTATGGGACTAGCACTGTGCTTAGATAGACTCTCAGGACAATACTTTGACCTTTAGTAGTTCGTAATATTCCTGGAGGCATAAATAGGCAGCCAGCTAAAAGGCTGCTTAATGTATATAATCAAAATAAAATTGAAGGTCATTGAGAAGGTCAATATGTCAGCTACTACAATGGAAATTAATGATTCGTTATCCTGTTTATAGAAATAATCTAGTTTTCAAAAGCGGAACCCAGCGATTGAAGAAGAGGCAAACGTCTTAAGGAAAGATATTGTAATACCACTATAAATATTTATAAAAGACATACCCCTGATCTTGCAATAAAGGAGCCTCTGGCAATTTTCTCAGATGACGGTGCACTTGAGAAAGGGGAATATCCAGAATTTCAAGAAGGGGAAATAGGGCATCTGTGCTAGCATGGGTATCAGGTGAACCACAGAAGTTATAAATGGAAATTCCCAACTGTGCAAATGAAATACAAAGCAGGGGAACATATGAGAAATGAAGCAATGAATACATATTTACATTAAAAGTATTTGCCTACTATGGAGCTTTGGGATTTAGGCATCCCATGGGTATCAAAAGGCAAAGCTTTGGACTCATGCAAGGTGAGGAGTTAAGAGAGAAATCAGGAATGAAAACTCACTTCCATCACCATGTAAGGCCAAGACCTTTGAAGAAACACAGGCTCACTGAAAGCATAGTGAGGGGGAAAAAAAAATCTGTAATTCTAGCAAAAGGAGACACACACATATATAAAAACATGTCTGCTTTGCTTGGGTTCTGGATAGAGGTTTTTTGGTTTGTTTGTTTTGTTTTGTTTTGTTTTAGCATAAGAATTTGTAAATACAGGCCTGTACTTTTAATGATGTGGGGTCTGAGATTATTTGTTGGTGAAGCCCATCGAAACCATCTAGGTACATTATTTTAAATTTTTTTTCTAGTGGAAAGTATTTGGAGTGCTTGGCAGAACTAAAAACCAATCTCTATGAAGTAAAAAATCCTAAAACTCAGCCAATCACCAATTCACATATAAAAACTTTTCAAATGAGTCAAGTAAGATACAGGAGAAACAACAGAGGAGATTAAAGGCAATCTTACCTTAGACCATAGATGCAAACAAAACAAAACAAAACAAAAACCTTAAAGACAAATATAAATTAGAAAACTCTATCAATGTAATAGATTAGAGGATAAAAAACTAATTAACTCAATATCTGGGGGGGGGATAGCCCTCATTATGTCCTTTGCCTTTTATAAACTTTTATTTATGTGCTTCATCTACTAAAAAGCAGTTACCAACATCTCAGAGCAAATAAACCATTTTTAAGATTGAAGTACTAGGATCATTTCTTTAATCAGAGATCAGACAAATCCTTGACACTTAATGATAAAAATCCTTTTCAAAAATAGTTGAGTTATTCAGTTGGTAATAAAGGACAAGAATAAATTCTGAGAAAATGTGAAAACAATATTAATTATTCACCATGTAAACATATTTGCTACTTAGTATATCTTTTGCTGACATAAAGTCCAGCATACATAATTTCTTTCTTTTTTTTTTAAGATTTTATTTATTTATTTGACAGAGAGAATGATCACAAGTAGGCAGAAAGGCAGGCAGAGAGAGAGAGGGGGAAGCAGGCTCCCTATTGAGCAGAGAACCCAATGTGGGGCTCAATTCCAGGACCCCGAGATCATGACGTGAGCCAAAGGCAGAGGCTTAACCCACTCACCCACCCAGTGCTCCCATAATTTCTTTCTTATATCAAAATTTTATATTATTTTTTTAAAGGTTTTATTTATTCATTTGAGAGAGAGAGATAGCGAGAGCAGGAACACAAGCAGGGGAAGTGGGAGAAGCAGGCTTCCCAAAGAGCAGGGAGCCTAATGTAGGGGTTGATCCCAGGACCCTGACATCATGACCTGAGTCAAAGGCAGACTCTTAAGGACTGAGCCATCCAGACGCCTGATTGTAGCAAACATTTTAAAACACCTTAGGATTTTTATGTAATTGTTAAAACTATATTTTTTGTTTTACCTTCAATTCAAATAATTGTCAGTAGCTGTGATCCTGTTGCGTACATCTGTGATTTATATAATAAATTTCAGTATTATCTCTCAGACATGGATATGCTACTTAAATTAGTGTATAACTGTCTATTTTTCCCAATGGTTGTGTAAAATAATGTTTGGGAAGAATATAAAATATTTATGTCTCAGTACAGGAATAATAGTCCATTATCATAGATTCTTTCTAGTTTAATTTAGCTTTTTCAGGTAATGCATAGTATATATTTTTTTAGTATTATTTATTTATTATTTTAGAGAGAGAGAGTGGGGGAGGAAGGGCAGAAGGAGAGAGAGAATCCCAACATGCTCCCCGTCCAGCACAGAGCCCTAAGTGGGGCTCCATGTCACAACCCTGAGATCATGACCTGAGCCAAAAATCAAGAGTCAGATGCTTAACTGAATAAGCCACCCAGGCATCCTGCATATTACATTATTTTAGCCATTATTTCTACTGGGAGTTCTGTAAGTTAGTTGTTTAAGCCTTAACTATATACTAGTTATTTTATTTTAATCACTGTAATATAAGATCTGTAATACAGCAACACATACACATTTTATAGAGAAACTATTTTCTCTTTTCTGGTATAACAGTAATATTATATTTTTCTTTCATTAGAAGTAAAATTTAAGAATATAACATAGATTCTAGCTTCAGTGAAACCTTGCTTAAAGAACCAGGAAAAGAAAAATTTATAAATCTCTGATTCATACATGGATTTGACCCAAACATTTATTTTTAAGTTGGCAGATTCATATTCAGAAAGATTTTCTCTTGAGCTAGTGTTCACATAGAAGCTAGTCTACAAAATCAGAATACCATTGATGGAGGCTATGTACTGTATCTCTTCATTGAAGTCAAAGAAAATTATCTAAAAAATGCTAGTTTAATAAAACAGAAATGTTTTCATTGATTACATTTGAATTCTAGTTTGAATATCCTTTTCTAGAGAGAAAGCAGTTTCAGAATAAATATTTAGATAGAAGTTAATTGAAAATTATCATGAAAGCGCTTATTTCAGGAATTTGAAAAATTAATGATTCTTATTTGGTGTCATGCCTAATTTCATTTAATAATTTTCATATAATTGAAATGTACTTCATTGTTTAAATTATAAACTATGATTTAGATATTATCCAGGTTACTTGTGAAATATAATCAAAACTATGTGTTTTCCTTAGGTAATTAGGAAAAACGAGTTTAGATGGTAAAGTAAAACAAAACAAAACAAAAACAAAAATTAAGTAAAATATTTGTGTATATATGGAATAGAAATAACCCGAAGCTAAATTAGATAGCCCAGGGATAAAAAAGAAAAGGGGAAACCTTTTGTTTCCAATATTAACAACTCTCCTTTAATTCTGTGTTATGTCTGAGTGATAATAATTTTAAAAATAGGACATTAAAACAAAAAGAAATTACCAGCCTCCCTCCCCATTCTTCAAGATTAACTCTCGTTAAAGTTTTCAGGTTTTAGTTATTTGAGAATCAATTGCATAGCTATGAATCATATTATATCTTTTCCTCTACTTCCTAATTTTAAAATTATTTTGATAAAATGCCTTAATTTGGCACTAAAAAATTATAAAGCATACACTAAATTTCTCTACCTCCCACATACGTATAGACTCTTGGTTTTTGTTACTTTTGTTATGATTATTACATTGTCAAGTTTTATAACATTGAAACTCTTTCCATACCTCTAATTAAGGCTTCTGCTTTTACCTCAGTTTAATACTGAAAATTTAACTCACCACAGCAACATTTACATAATTTTAGTAATGGAATATTGTATAAATATTATGAATAATCCAAAAGAGAATAGATAACAATCTATGCCTCAAATTTCTGCTGCTCACTGACGCGTGTTCCATTCATGCAGTACACTACAAGGTAGACAGGGATTCTTTCTATGTGGTCAGGTGGGCTGAGTGATAAGGAACTATGAGGAGGGGTAGAGACTGAGGCAAGAGGCCTCACAAGAGAGCCTAATGGGCACAGAAAGAGACTCAGGGCACCCCTGGCAAAGGGCAGACAGCCAAGAGCCCTGAAGATCAGAGGCAGTGAGACTGGACAGGTCAGTGTGGTCACAGCAAGTCTACATGCTTTCAGCCACACTTTGAAAAGCTATAACAATTGTGCCTCTACTCTCAATAAAACCACGAAAGGCAGCTAGAAATCCTTGAGGATCAGCTTTTGACTAAATTTATATGCAACGTGTATGGAAACATTAGCTACCTGTTACTTACTAGAAGTTTTAGTGCAGCTACCAATCTTTCGCTATGGATCTTTCCCTTTACCAAGAGAAAGAAAGGTATGAACACCTTACTCACCCCAAGACACGAGGTCTACAGTCCAGCAATAGTAACAAAGTTGTTGGTGGAAAGGGGGATTCTCGAAGGTTGGGACTGAGATTGGGATAAAGCCACAGGAGCTGCTGAGGGCTGGCCTGGCAAGGTGTGCATGCCCCTGAAGGCTGGCTATCTCCTGGGTGATCATCTTAGCTATGAAAGGTTTCAGCAGCATGTCCTGCCTTGTGAGCTGCAGACTGATTGGACAGCCAGTAGGATCCATATCTCTGCTCTAGGGAAACGGTTTCAAATCACCACACACCTGAAGCTGAGCACCCAGCCCTTCCCAGAAAGCCTTTTGTTTTCCTCCACAGGAAGAAGAGGGGAGCTAGGTTGATTGGAGGCCCTGGCCCTGGAGACTGACTGGCCAGGATAACAACTACCACTTATCATCTGGGAATAGCTCAGGTAGCAGTCTCTATTCAGCAGAATGATAACTGGCAACACCCCTTACCTTACAGTGGAAATGTGGTTTCTCAAATCACCAGGCTAAAGGTCATGGCAGGTGCTTTCCTCAAGGTGCAGCGCAGTGGTGATCATATTCTTGCCTCCTTTAGTATAATCACGTCCCTTCAGCTGTGTCACCTAGTCAGCCCTGGTCACGGGAGCTCTCAGGCCAGAGCTCTACAGAAAGCAGCCCAGATGCACCTTGGTTTCCCTGGACAGCCCAGATGCACACTTGGTTTCCCTGGACAGTTCTGAGCTTGTTCCCATCTACAGCAGGCACTCAGAGTGGCTGCCATGGGGGTGGGGTTGGGGTGGGGGAGAGCCTATCCTCACACACCCAGCAAACACTGAACAAAGGCCAGTTCTACAGCCTCACCCAGCACTGAGGGGGTGGCCCTTTCTCATTTTTCCTTTACTCCAGGCAAGACTTCAGCTTCAGGCTGGGGTCCTCTTAATTTATGAATAATCCTGACTCTGGAAGAGCTCAGGGGATTCTGGTGGATTTGGGGACAGCAAGAATGATAGGGCTGGGAGAATTGGGGCTGTGGCTGTTGAGTGGTACCCATTGTCCAGTCTGTGGTAATTCTTGGGGCTGAAGAAAGAGCAGGCTCATGTAGAACAAAGGGGAATTTCCCTAGGAACCAAAACATTTCATCGAAATGCCTGGACTACCAAACCACCCACTCCTCCCCCTCCCCCTATCCACATTCACCTCCCTGCCTTGCTGCTCCAGACCAAAGAGATTCAGCCAAGGAACTGGACACCTTAATGTGGGCGTGTTGTTTGCTGTGGGTGGTTTGACCCTCCAGGTGTGAGTGGTGTAACTCTTGGGGTTAGATATGGCCTTCCAGGCTCACTGGGGCAGCGGGGCATTCCCCTCTGCTATGGTTGCCACATTGCCCCATAGGTACTAGTTGGAGATTGTCTGGTCCCAAGAGGTGGCCCCAACTTCTCAAAAGGAGGAGGAGACAACCTTGAGGAATTGTGAGACACCTTGAGTTCTTTCTTCCCTCTTCTTGAAGGATAACACAAGTTCACAGCTGAATAGCTCTATTGTGCAGTCCTGTAGAATCCCAGAAGTCTAAGAGCCTTCTTTCTCTTTTCTGGTCTGTATCCCCCTTAGTCAAAGCTTCAGTATTTCCACTTGTGTAATCCTGTAATCTCTTTATCCAGTAATAGTCCTTAGGTGTTCCCTTTAGAACACTCATTGTTTTTGCAATAGGGATAGGCTGAGCATTCTTTAAATCTCCAAGTTCTGCTTCCTTTTTGCTTAATAAGTTTCTTCATTTCCCACATTTTGCTAAAAACAGCAAGGAGAAACCAGGACACAGATCGACACTTTGCTTAGAAATCTCAGCTCTCAGTTTCTAAATTCTCAGTTCCTAAATTCTGCCTTCCCCAAAACAGTAGAATGTGGCTCAGCCAAGTACTTTGGGACTTGTTTGAAGGATCATCTTCTCTTCAGTTTTCAATAACCTGTTCTCATTTCTGTCTGAGACTTCATCAGAATGGAATTCAGGGGGACGCCTGGGTGGCTCAGTTGGTTGGATGACTGCCTTCGGCTCAGGTCATGATCCTGGAGTCCTGGGATTGAGTCCCGCATCGGGCTTCCAGCTCCACGGGGAGTCTGCTTCTCTCTCTGACCTTCTCCTCGCTCATGCTCTCTCTCACTGTCTCTCTCTCAAATAAATAAATAAAATCTTTTAAAAAAATTAAAAAAAAAAAAAGAATGGAATTCAGGGCACACATTTCTACCAAAATTCCATTCAGGACTATTTATGTGTTCTCTAACATGATGGAGGGTTTCTCCACAGCTCTGCTCTTCTTTTTTGATACTCTACAGAATCACCTTTAACACACAGAATCACCTTTAACATATTTCTATCAACATCCACTGCCAAGCAATCAAGGCTTTTTCTCAAATGTATCTCAAAATTCTTCCAATCTCTACTCATCTTCCAGTCTCTACTCCAAAGTTGTTTCCACAGTTTTCTATATTTGTTACAGCAGAACCCACTTCTTTATATCAAAGTCTGCCTGGACTACTGTAACAAATACCAGAGACTGTGTGGCTTAAACAACGGACATTTATTTTTTACCATTCTAGGGGCTGGAAGTCTGAGATCAATGTGCCAGAAAGTTTGGCTTTTCTTGAAGCTTCTTTTCTTGGCTTATAGATAGCCGTCATCTTGTGTCTCCACATGGTCTTCCCTCTATCCAAAATTATAATTTTATTATAACTTGGCAAGTGTTAATTTACTATCTTCCAATGTTATTGATGCAAATTATGTTAATATAATCCTCTCCTTTTTGTTTGATTTTATTCCTGGTACCTGAGAAGTTTCTCTCTTCATGTTTTTGTCTCTGATATTTTGCCATGTAAGTTGGAGTCTTTAATCATTAGTCCTATTCAGCAGTCAGTGGGCCCCATTAATGTAAATATCTTTGTTCTTTCCAGCTTGTGGAAAATCTTATTAAAGTGTTTCATCAAATGTAAAGGTGCTGTTGACTGTAAGTCATACCATATTTTGTGTACTCTTAAGAAAGAGAAAACACTGCCAAATAAATGGATACATGCTAGTAATCACAGGATGTATTCTAACTTTTGAGCAATACAAATGTGGGGAAAAAATGTGAGTTCTAGAATCAATGAAAATGGTCTTCACTTTTGTAACTGTTATGTTCCTTCAGTTAACATGGATAGCCAGTTTTTCTTTAATCTATCCCCATATCTCTGAATTCTTTTCTGTCGCATTCTCCTTATTTATACTTATTTCTGTGGATATGACTTTGCATTATATTATTAACAATGCCTATGTTGTGTTTTTTTCTATATTGACACTTCATGAAGTTCTTCACTTTTTATACTCATAAACCCCATTGTGCTGCATTAACAAAGCAAATCCTTGGGGTGTATTTAAAGCATACTTATGAAGAAAAAAACTGAAAAATATTAGAAAAATTATATGAAGCACTAAATTAATCTTAGGCGATTTTTTTAGAAGTACTAAAAATCGGGAAGAAAGAGTGATGAGACATACAAATATCCAGCAAATAAATTAAAAGATGTTCAATATCACTAATCATCAGGGAAATGCAAATCAAAACTTTGATGAGATATCTCCTCATATGTGTTTGGATGGTTATTATCAAAATCAGAAAAGAACAACAATAACAACAGCAACAAACTCCAAAGTTAACAGGTGTTGGTAAGGATATGAAGAATTTGGTGACCTTATACAGTATTGATGGGAATATAAAAGGTACAACTACAATAGAGAACTGTATGGAGATTCCTCAAAAAATGAAATCCAAAACTACCATATACTTCAGCAATCCCACTTCTGAGTATAAGTCCAGAAGCACTGAAATTAGGATCTCAAAGAGATTTCTGCATTACCATTTTCATCGCAGCATTATTCACAGTGGCTAAGAAACAAATGTCCACCAGTGGATGGATGGATGGATAAGAAAAACATAAAAACACACTATAGAATATTATTCAGACTTACAGAACTTACAAAAACAAACAAAATAAAGGAAATGTTGTCACAATGTGACAACATGGATGAATCTGCAACACATCAGACACAGGAACACAAATGCAGTATGATTCCATTTTTAAGGGGTTTCTATAAAGTGATCAAAATACCACAGAGTATGGTATTCTCCTGGGGTTGGGCGAGGGTGTGGAAGAGAAGTTGTTCAACAGGTATAAAGTTTCAGTTACAGATGTAAGTTCTAGAAATCTGCTGTACAACATTGTGCTTATAGTTAACAATAATATATTGCTCACTTAAAAATTTGCCAAGAGGTTAGATCTTAAGTTTTGTGTTTGTTTTGTTTTGTTTTACAACAACAGCAACAACAATAAAAATGATAGTTAAGAAATGGGGAGAATATGAGCAAGAAGGGGGAAGTTCTTTAATGAATAAGCCATTGGGGAATCTGGTGAGGTGGGGATATCTCAATCACTCAGTAAAATGTCAACAGCTATTAAAAGAATATTTTATATCTTCAACATTATATATTTTTATGACAATAATAATAATAATATAGTTCTTAGTCATTTCTACAATTTGTAAATTTTCTTTGTGTTCTTGCTTATTTATCCCTGTGATACACTCACACTTTCATTACATGTGGGATTTTTTTATATTAAAAGTACTTGCTTGTCTATCAGAAAGAAAAGGAAAAGTGACAAATCAATCTTCCTTAAAACAAGTTTTTAAAAACATATGCATGACCAAATGTATGAAAAACTAAGTTGAAATGAAAGGATCAGTATGATATGATATTTTATATCTGGAAAATTTAACAAAAAAATTGGCATTCAAAATATAGAAAATATATTTTTAAAAAATATTTTATTTGAGAGAGAGAGAGAGACGGAGACAGAGAGAGCATGGAGTGATGGGGGCAGAGGGAGAGGGAGAAGCTGATTCTCAGCTGAGGAGGGAGCCAAAGGTGGGGCTTTATCCCAGGGCCTTTAGATCAGGACCTGAGATGAACGCTGACACTTAACTGCCTGAGCCACCCAGGCCCTCACAGAAATATTTTTTCAAATGGTAAAAATACCTACAAACCAACTGAAAACTAGTCATATCATGACTAAAAAAATTCACATTTGTTGACATTAAATATTCATAAAATTGCTTACTAATTAGATATTCTAAAACATGAAAGTAGAAACAATGTTGATTTAATTTTCATACCATGATTAGAGACATATACAAAAATTTGGTACTATTGTACCAAACATTAGACATAATGTGGGAAAATGGCATTTCTCTTGGCATTGCTGATTGTAAGGTTAACTGGTAAAAGAAATTTGGAAAATGATTTCAAAATATTTATAAAATTGGAAATCAACCTATTTTACTAGCCACCAGGTTCTACTTCTAGAGAAAGAAGGCCTACATTCATACCAAGAGTTTTAATATGATATCTATTCCAATATTCAATGTACTATTTGCTAATTATTTTTTCTCCTTTTTAAATTTTTGAGATTTGACAATATTTGCTGTTGAATTCTCCTCCACACCAGGTTTAACAGATATAGTACAGGTTTCACAATGTGATAGCATAGCTTTGTTAAGCAAATCTGATATAGCTCACTTAGAATGATTACTCAACGTCTGTTATCAGGCTCTACTTGTTATAATACTAACAAAACTTCACAGATATTATGGAACCCAACTACAAATTAACACTGGTTACAGAAATTTCTAATCTTTATTTACCTGCAAATAAAAATAAATAATTTTATAGCTAATTCAGTCTGGAAACAAGTATATTTTCTTTTCACATCTATTTTTTCAGCTCAAGGGAAATTAAGTTTGTAGCTCTTATTATCCTGCAGTACTAGGTTCAAACTTGTCTCAAAGTCCATTTGCACTTTTAGATTTAAACACACTGCAATAAATGCATGTTCATTTAACTAGAAATGAACACTTTCCTTTCTAGCTTTGCCTAACATTACTTCAAGCTATTTCTGAAAGTAAGAAACATAATTGTGTGGAACAATTTTCTCATTTCTTAAATTGCCATATTCAGGTCACATATATATTTCAAAAGTGGTTAAATTTATTGACCACTTACCTTGTCTGATTGAACTGAGAATCATGTTTAAATATTGGGAGATATTTTATATGATAATAACTTTCCATTTATAATACTTGACAAGTTTCATCTACAAAAGATAGGGACCTCAAATGTAAGATCCTTGGTTATCTTTCCAACTGTTTCTACAAGTATTGAGTTACTCAACTTTTCTACTCTTTCTTGGTCTAATTTGGATAATTTATTATTCCTTAGAAAATTTCTTGTTTATAATGCTTTCTTAAATATATTGGCATAAATTCAGTAGAATAATAGGGTACATATTGTATAATTTCAGGCTAGCTATAATCTTATCATTGGTTAGATGTTCATATTCTTTTTGATAATGAAAATTCATTTTTTATGCATTTCAAAAAATACTTGTTAATATTGAACACATTGTATATTTTTTTGATTATTTATTTATTTATTTGACAGAGAGAGATCACAAGTAGGCAGAGAGGCAGGCAGAGAGAGAGAGAGAGAGAGAGGAGGAAGCAGGCTCCCCGCTGAGCAGAGAGCCCAATGCGAGACTGGATCGGAAGACCCTGAGATCATGACCTGAGCCGAAGGCAGCGTCTTAACCCACTGAGCCACCCAGGCGCCCGAACACCTTGTATATTTTAAAGACTTTATTTGACAGAGAGATATCACAAGTAGGCAGAGAGGCAGGCAGAGAGAAAGGAGGAAGCAGGCTCCCCGCTGAGCAGAGAGCCCAATGTGGGGCTCGATCCCAGGACCCCAAGATCATGACCCGAGCCGAAGGCAGCGGCTTAACCCACTGAGCCACCCAGGCACCCCACCTTGTATATTTTTAATATGTTTCTTAGCACCTTAGAGAATATTTAACACCCAGTGAGAAAATATTCCACTTTACCAACAAACAAAAAAGGGCTAATGCAGTTTAAATGAGCATGATTTCTAACATTTGTCAATTTTTTGCCTATTCAGTAGTACCAGTTCATTTGGCGATTTTTTTTTTTTGTTGTTTGTTGGTTTGTTTTTACTCATCTTCTCACATGACATTTTCCTTGAGATCTCCGGTGTGTCTTTTTGGGCACTGGATGAAAATGTAGTGTATGCTTTTCTGGTATATACTGTTTGTTTGTTTGTTTGTCTGTAATCGTTGTTTTAATAGAAGATAAGATTGGGAGGGGTGCCTGGGTAGCTCAGCCAGTTGGGCATCTAACTGGGTTTTGGCTCCAGTTGTGATCTCAAGGTCCTGAGATGGAGCCTGCATCAGGCTCTGTGCTCAGCAGAGAGTCTACTTGAGATTCTCTCTTCCTCTCTCTATGCTCTTACCCCTGCTTGAGCAATCACTCTCTCTCTCTGCCTCTCTCCCTCTAGAATAAATAAATAAATAAATCTTTAAAAAATGATTTGGAGATTGCATTTAGTATATGGAATATTTTGTTGTCTGTTCCTCGACTTATTCTCCATATAGAGCAAGCTATGTGAGACATTGCTCTTTCTTCAATCCCAATTCATATAGTCATTTCTACTCTGTCTAGTTCTATATATAATAGTGCTCTCAGGATTGAAACATGTGAGGAGATCAAATATGCAGGGTTTGATATACAGGAATCATACTTCATATGTTTTACTAGCACTGATCTTGAGAACTTTTCTCTTTCCTGTCTCCATACCTACTTATGAAAAGGACTATTGATGCCTCTGGCACACACTGCTAGGTATCAATCCAATATCCATTCTAGTCTTCTTCATTAATAATAGAAACTATAAAAACTTCAATTTAGTTTGGAAGGGCAATGTATAAAGCTAAACAAAGAAAATGAAACCTATATATCACAGAATCTATTTTGAGAGAAATTGCCATAGGACAGATTTTGGCCAAAGAGCTAAAAAGAAATGAAAAAGCCTGTTTAAAATAAGGTCAGCTGGTACAAGCTTCTCTTCTTTTTCACTTACTTTTCTTTTTTGAACTGCTTATGACATTATTTTGATTCCTGGAGGTAGAGGTACATTCCTGAGGCTATAAGGAAAAGACCCAACACTAATACCAATTGAATGAAAATATTTAAGAAGCCTACCACAGTAATGAAACCATGAACCTTGAAATTCTTATCTTGGGGGAAAAATATTTGTGTAAACCATTATTGGTTCAAGTATTACATTTGTATAATCCATTATTGGTTCAAGTATTCTATGAGTCATAACCAAATTTAATTACAAATTTATTTGTAATTTTTATTTCAAAAAATTGTCTTGTTAAGGTTTAATTAACACAAATTAAACTACACATAGTTAAAATGTGAAATTCAATATTTAGTACATATTAAATTATCACTACAATTGATATAATGAATGTATCCAACACAACCGAAAGTTTGTTTACATTCATATTTCTACCTATCTTTTTATGATCACCATCTAAAGATGACCACTGCTCTTTATGTCACCATATTTTAGTGTAGGATTTTATATGAATGTTTTCTGCAGGCATTTCACAATGTCACATTCTCATATGCAATGTATCAGAGGTTGAATTACTTCACATCTTAGCCAATACTTGCTATGGAGAGCATTATAAACTTTAGACTTCTGAATTGGAATATAGTGTTATATCATTAGTGGAGTTAATGGGTTTAATTTGTATTGGATTTAATATATCTATACTTTAAATACATTTCATTTGTATTCTCCTAATAATTTTATTGAACATTTTTTTGTTTTCTTAATTGCTATTTTTATGTTTTTGCTTAAGTATCAGTTGAAATATTTTCCATTTTTTAATCTTTTAAGTAATCTTGGGGTGCTTGGGTGGCTCAGGGGGTTAAAACCTCTGCTTTCGGCTCAGGTCATGGTCCCAGGGTTCTGGGATAGAGCCCCACATCGGGCTCTCTTCTCAGCAGGGAGCCTGCTTCCCTCTCACTCTGCCTGCCTTTCTGCCTACTTGTGATTTCTGTCTGTCAAATAAATAAAATATAGTTTTTTAAAATCTTTTAAGTAGTCTCCACACCAAGTGGAGCATAATGAGGTGCCTGAATCCACAACCCTGAGATCAAGACCTGAGCTGAGAGCTAGTTGGTCAGATGCTCAACCAACTGAGATACTCAGGCATTTTTTAATATGATATTTGCTCTCTTATCCCTAAATATTGAAAGCTCTTTAGATATTCTGGATAAAAATCCTTTATTAGACATGAAAATAAAATATTTTCTTTTAGTTAATGGTGTGTCTTTTCATTATTTTTAATGATGTATTTTTGAAAAGAAGTTTTTAATTTAGATGTATTCAACATTATTTATTCTTTTATGAATCATGTATTTAGTACTATATCAAGACATTCTTTTTTTTTAAATTTTTTATTTTTTATAAACATATATTTTTATCCCCAGGGGTACAGGTCTGTGAATCACCAGGTTTACACACTTCACAGCACTCACCAAAGCACATACCCTCCCCAATGTCCATAATTCCACTCCCTTCTCCCAAACCCCCTCCCCCCAGCAACCCTCAGTTTGTTTTGTGAGATTAAGAGTCACTTATGGTTTGTCTCCCTCCTAATCCCATCTTGTTTCATTTATTCTTCTCCTACCCACTTAAGCCCACATGTTGCATCACCACTTCCTCATATCAGGGAGATCATATGATAGTTGTCTTTCTCTGCTGGACTTATTTCGCTAAGCATGATACGCTCTAGTTCCATCCATGTTGTCGCAAATGGCAAGATTTCATTTCTTTTGATGGCTGCATAGTATTCCATTGTGTATATATACCACATCTTCTTGATCCATTCATCTGTTGATGGACATCTAGGTTCTTTCCATAGTTTGGCTATTGTGGACATTGCTGCTATAAACATTCGGGTGCATGTGCACCTTTGGATCACTACGTTTGTATCTTTAGAGTAAATACCCAATAGTGCAATTGCTGGGTCATAGGGCAGTTCTATTTTCAACACTTTGAGGAACCTCCATGCTGTTTTCCAGAGTGGCTGCACCAGCTTGCATTCCCACCAACAGTGTAGGAGGGTTCCCCTTTCTCCGCATCCTCGCCAGCATCTGTCATTTCCTGACTTGTTGATTTTAGCCATTCTGACTGGTGTGAGGTGATATCTCATTGTGGTTTTGATTTGTATTTCCCTGATGCCGAGTGATATGGAGCACTTTTTCATGTGTCTGTTGGCCATCTGGATGTCTTCTTTGCAGAAATGTCTGTTCATGTCCTCTGCCCATTTCTTGATTGGATTATTTGTTCTTTGGGTGTTGAGTTTGCTAAGTTCTTTATAGATTCTGGACACTAGTCCTTTATCTGATATGTCGTTTGCAAATATCTTCTCCCATTCTGTCAGTTGTCTTTTGATTTTGTTTACTGTTTCCTTTGCTGTGCAAAAGCTTTTGATCTTGATGAAATCCCAATAGTTCATTTTTTCCCTTGCTTCCCTTGCCTTTGGCGTTGTTCCTAGGAAGAAAGGGTCTGTCCAACAAGAAGATTTAACAATTTTAAATATATATATCAAGACATTCTTTGCCTAAATCATTGTCACAAATATTTCCTCCTATATGGTCTTTTGGAAGATTTATAGTTTTGGCTTCACATTTAGGCCTAGGATCCATTTTGATTTAAGTTTTCTTTGAGTTATAAGGTATGATCAAACTTAATTTAGTATATGGAAATCTAATATTCTCTGAACGATTTATTAAAAAGACCATCCTTTCTCCATTGAATTTCCCTTGTGCCACTATCAAAGGTCAATTAACTATATTTGTGTGAAACTATTTTTGTATTATCTGTACTATCCTATCAATCTGCTAAGATTTTCACTTGGGGTTACTTGAATCTATAATTCAATTTGGGAAGAAGTTCCCAACATACCTCTGCACTGTGAACTCCGATTCCTGTTCCCTGTTTGAAATGTTAACTCTACTTTTTTTACCTTAGAAAGGCTACAAGAGTCTGGATTTCTCTGTCCTGCTTCATGGGCTGAAAATTTCTCCTGGTAGTGAGCCAGGGCAATTCTAGAACTTGTCTTCCTTATTTTTCCTATATCAGGAAATTTGTTGTCCAATGTCCATTATTTCAACATTTGTTTTATATATTTTGCTTATTTTGCTGCTGTTGTTGTTATTTCAAATAGAAAGATAAATATGGTCCTTGATACACTATATTGATCATACATACTTTTCTTCTAAGCATTTATTACCGTGATTTTACTCTTCAATAACATGCCATCTGTTTTCCCTACTTAAGATTTCTTGACATTTCTTGTGCACTAAGCATTCCATTGTTAGCTTTTCAAAAAAAAAAAAAGCTATTAGATATTTAAAAATAATTTTCTATTAATACCACATATTTAAATAGGAAAGGGGCAGCTGAATTATGTGTTCAGCCTATTATCTTGAAATAATAAATTATCTTTCACTAAAACCTAAGGTGAGAATTCAAATCTAGCCTTTCAAGATTTCAAATTCCAAGAAATTAAAATTTAAAAAAAAGGTATTTTATGATATTCTGCTTTTGTGACTTTATGAAACATTGTTGTCATTTGATTTAAAAAAAAAAAAACAAAGTGAATAACTTTCTACTATACATTACAAAATGAAATGTTAGCAAATAATAGAAGTGAGGGTATTTTTATTTTAGTTTCATATTTATGTTTGTGATGTGGGGTGGCTCGCTTAACTTTTGTAGATCTGTTTCTGCTTATGAAAACAAAATGGCCATGACATTTTTGTTCAACCTATGCTGTGGTTTTTCAGTAGGCAGTAATTGACAATCATTTTATGGGTAAGTCCTACCTGGCTTTCTGTTCTTCTTCAACTCTAAGACATTTTCCTTATAAAGCTATATATTTGGTATTTAAAATAAAACAGAGAGATTCAGAGTTTCTTCACACCAGGATTTTTGTTTTTGTTTTTGTTTTTTCATTTTCTTTTTCAGCTTATCTGATCCATTACTTTTCCTTTTCACGTTCTTAGTGCCTTCAAAGGACTTGTTATTTAATTTTTCCCTAGAAGAATTGAACTCATCATATTACTTCTCCAAGGAGCTATTTGAATTCTTATTTCTCATTGTAGAGATCAAAAGATTGATCTCTTGTAAAAAGGATTTCATATATAGGTTGGAGAAAAGTTACTTCGGAATAAGAGCATTTCCAGAGGCCAATGAAATTATGTCCAATGAAAGGTATTTACTTTAATTAGAAGCAATATGACTTCCATTGGGAATGCAAAAATCAGGGTTAGCATTATAATGGTACATTTTAATATATGATCCTATAGTTTTAAACATGTTAAATTAATTCTGGACTCTGTAGCTCGATAGATAATTAGAAAACTTACCAGATATTTAGGGGATATCAAAATAATACTTCAGAAAAAAATAAAACAAATGTATTGAAAATAAGCTAATACATGGGAAGGGTGAGTGAAAATTAAATCAACCAGGGAAAACCTGTAAGAAGAAATGAAGTTGTTCCACCTGTTTGAAAAAAGCTGGTGGAATTTTGATCAGTATGTCATTGAAAGTATAGATTGATCTAGGCACTCAAGAGATTTTAACAATGCTTATTCTTCCAATCCATGAGCATAGAATGGTCTTCCATCTTTTTGTGTCTTCTTCAATATCTTTCATGAGTATTCTGTAGTTCCTCAAGTAGAGAGCCTTTACCTCTTTGGTAAGGTTTATTCCCAGGTATTTGATGGTTCTTGGTGCTATAGTAAGTGGAATTAATTATCTCATTTCCCTTTCTATTTTTTCATTGTTAGTGTATGAGAAAGCTACTGATTTTTGTACATTGATTTTGTATCCTGCCACCTTACTGAATTCCTATATGAGTTTTAGTAGTTTAGGGGTGGAGTCTTTTGGGTTTTCCATATAAAGTATCATGTCATCTGTGAAGAGAGAGTTTAACTCCTTCATTGCCAATTTGAATACCTTTTATTTCTTTCTGTTGTCTGATTGCTGCTGCTAGGACTTCTAGTACCATGTTGAACAAGAATGATGAGAGTGGGCATCCTTGTCGTGTTCCTGATCTCAAAGGAAAGGCTGTCAGGTTTTCCCCATTGAGGATGCTATTTGCTTGATCTATTTGTTCATAGATTGATTTTGTGAAGTTGAGGAAGGTTCCCTCTACCCCTATACTTTGAAGGGTTTTAATCAGGAATGGATGCTGTATCTTGTTAAATGATTTTTCTCCATCAATTGAGAGGACAATGTGGTTCTTCTCTCTTCTCTTACTGATTTGTTTTATCATGTTGATTGATTTGCAAATGTTGAACAAGCCTTGCATCCCATGGATAAATCCTACCCAGTCATGGTGGATAATCTCTTTAATGTACTGTTGGATCCTAATAGAATCCAACAGTTAGGTTCTTGCATGCATATTCATCAGGGATATTGGTCTGAAATTCTCCTTTTTGGTAAGGCCTTTTCCTGGTTTGGGGATCAGGGTAATCCTAAAATCTATATGGAACTGGAAGAGACCCTGAATTGCTAAGGAAATGTTGAAAAAGAAAAACAAAACTGGAACATCACATTGCCTGATTTCAAGCTTTTTTTACAAAGTTTTGATCATCAAGACAGCACGGTACTGGCACAGAAACATACACATAGACCAAAGGAACAGAGTAGAGAGTCCAGATATGGATCCTCAACTCTATGGTCAAATAACCTTTGACAAAGCAGGAAAAAATATACAGTAGAAAAAAAGACAGTCTCTTCAATAAATGGTGTTGGGAAAATTGGACAGCTATATGTAGAAGAATGAAACTTGATCATTCTCTTACACCATACACAAAGATAAACTCAAAATGGATAAAAGACCTCAATGTGAGGCAGGAATCTATCAAAATTCTAGAGAAGAACGTAGGCATTGACCTCTTCGACAACAGCCACAGCAACTTCTTCCAAGGCATGTCTCCAAAGGCAAAGGAAACAAAAGCGAAAATGAACTTTTGGGACTTCATCCAGATCAAATCCTTCTGCACAGCAAAGGAAACAGTTAAAAAAAATAAAGAGGCAACCCATGGAATGGGAGAAGATGTTTGCAAATGACACTACAGACAAAGGACTGATATCCAAGATCTATAAAGAACTCCTCAAACTCAACACACACAAAAGAGATAATCACATTAAAAAATGGGCAGAAGACATGAACAGACACTTCTCCAGGAAACACATACAAATGTCTAACAGACACATGAAAAAATGTTTATCATCATTACGCATCAGGTAGATTCACATCAAACCACACCGAGATACCACCTTACACCAGTTACCATAGTCAAAATCAACAAGACAGTAAGCAAGTGTTGGAGAGGATGTGGAGAAAAGGGAACCCTTTTATACTTTTGGTGGGAATGCAAGTTGGTGCAGCCACTTTGGAAAACAGTGTGGAGATTCCTTAAGAAATTAAAAATAGAGTTACCCTATGACCCGGCAATTACATTATTGGGTATTTACCTCAAAGATACAGATGTAGTGAAAAGAAGGCCCAACAGTATCCCAATGTTCAAAGCTGCAATAGCCACAGTTGCCAAACTGTTGAAAGAACCAAGATGTCCTTTGACAGATGAATGGATAAAGAAGATATGTCCCATATATTACAATGGAGTATTATGCCTCCATCAGAAAGGATGAATACCCAACCTTTGTATCAACATGGATGGGAATGGAGGAGATTTTGCTGATTGAAAAAAAGTCAAGCAGAGAGTCAAGTGTCATATGGTTTCACTTAATTGTGGGTCATAAGGAATAACACAGAGGACATTGGGAGATGGAATGGAGAAATAAGATGGGGGAAATTGGAGGGGGAGACAAACCATGAGAGACTGTGGATTCTGAGAAAGAAACCGAGAATTTTGGAGGGTGTGGGGTGGAGTGTTGGGTGAGCCTGGTGGTGGGTATTATAGAGGGCATGTAATGCATGGAGTACTGGGTGTGGTGCATAAACAATGATTTTTGGACCACTGAAAAGAAATATAATAAAATAAAATGAAAAAAAATAAAAAGAAGAAATGAAGCTGTGCTTCATTGAAAGAGCTTAGTAGCTATCACATTCATCCTCACAAGAAGCAAAACCTCAAGAATCTAAAAATCAAAGACCTCTGTTGGAATTGGAGAATTGAATTTGCAGGGGACATTGCCTTCTGGAAAAATGGAGATACACTGGCACATACTGAGAGAAATACTCTAGAGAAGCTTACCTAGAAGTCACAATAGAGTCTTAAATAGTAGGAACACTAAACCAGCAATTTTGATGATTATTAGAGGTTGCATATAGACAATTACAAGAGTGAGAAATTTCTGGGCATTTTGGTATGGAAGGGACCCACACTTTCATGTATGTTATTTATAGGAGTACCCCACCCCCATCCCTCATTCCCATGGTGAAGATCAGTATGATCCCATCTTGGTTCTGGCAGGTAGAAGGAAAGAAAGGTAATCACCGTGAAATTTACTAAAAGTTTTCTCCATAACTTAGGCTTAAATTTCAGGAAAAATAATTTCACCTAAGCTTTAAGACAGCCAGGGAAAGGCACTCCTCCCTCCCACCCTGGCCTCTTCTAGCCTTCCTTTTACAACTAAAACGGGAAAAAAATTGTCAGCAGGCTTCAGGGCTTGAAGGAAATGAATTGGGAACATTGTAGCCCAGGAAAGAAAGTCAGGAAAAAAAAAAAAAAGTGTACCATTGGAAAATTACTAGTGAAAGCCATAGCCTTGATTCACAGGGCCACAAAACCACCATGACTTAATTAGGAAATTGTAGAACGAACGATCTCCTTCCACAGACTTTTCACTATACTGGCAGAGTATCAATATAATAATTGTGGGTTACAGTAAAAAAAAAAAAAAAGAAAGAAAGAAAGAAAGAAAGAAAGAAAAGAAAAAAAAGAAAGTAGAGTCGGTCATCAAAGTAATAAAAACAGACTGTATGGGGTACCTGGGTGGCTCAGTGGGTTAAAGCTTCTGCCTTCAGCTCAGGTTATGATCTCAGGGTCCTGGGATTGAGTCCTGCATCGGGCTCTCTGCTTAGCAGGGAGCCTGTTTCCTTCTCTCTCTCTCTGCCTACCTGTGATCTCTCTCTCAGTCAAATAAATAAATAAAATATAAAACAAAACAAAACAAAACAAAACAAAACCAGACTGTATTCAAACTATTGTTACAGAGGGAAAGAGACCTCAAAGTAAAACTGAACTCAATTTTGAAAGCAACACATTAAAAGTGAAAATTTATAGTTATGGCACTGGCTATGGATGGGAAATTAGTGCAGGGAAATATCAAGAGTATTGTGGGGCAGGGTTTACTAGTGTTTCTGTCTGAACCTAAGGAGAATCTTGCTGAAGGCAGACTAGTGTAATCAGATATCAGCTGGGTAATGGCGAAGATTGATGAGGAATTTGGTCATATACTGAGAGTGGGGGATTCCAGATGAAGTAACTTAGCAGGATTCTTGCAAAAACGAGGCAATGAAAGTCCAAAAGTCTAGTTTCCAATAAAACATTACAAGACATGCTAAAATACAAGAAAATGCATGATCTGAAGAGACAAAGATAACATCAAAGCCAGTCTCTGATATGGTAGAGATTTTGAAATTATTAGACTGGGAATTTTAAAATAAGTAAGAATAATATAATAAGTGCTCCAATGGAAAACATAAATAACATGCAAGAACAAATAGGCATAAAGAAGGGAACTCCAAGAATCAAAAGAAAATGCTAGAAACCAAAAACAGTGTTTAAGAAAGTTTTTAAAGAGCTAAGAAGATTTCACATGGCTGAAAACAAAACTGGTGACTTTGAAAAGAGGTCGTTTTCCTTTCCAAACTAAAATTATAAAAGATGAGACATTGAATAAAATAGAAGAGCACATCTAAGAATGGTGGGACAGCATCAAAAAAAGTGTATCATATGTGGAATTGGAATACCAGAAGAAAGAAAGAAGAAATATTTGAAGTAATTGCACACATCAAAACACAGATTAAGGAAACACAGAAAACTTTAAGAAGAATAAATAACAAAACAGGGGCACCTGAGTGGCTGTCAGTTAAGCGTCCATATCTTGGTTTCAGCTCAGGTCAAGATCTCAGGATCATGAAATTGAGCCTTGTGTTGGGTTCCACATTTGGTGTGTGGGGGGTCTGCTTGAATGTACCTCACTGTGTTTCCTTTTGGTGTTTTGTAACAAAACAAAACACCAAAAGGAAACACAGTGAGGTACATTCAGACAGTAGAAAAGCATATAAATATGATTGAAAAAGAAAAAAAAAAGATAAAACACTTTAAATATAGAGAAATGCGAAAAGAATTAAAATAGATTCCTCATGAGAAACTGAGATAGACTGAAATGTTTACAATGGTGAGAAACAAACAAACAAACAAAAAAAAAAAAACCCACTCCAACCTCAAATTTTTTTTTTGTTTTGTTTTTTTGTTTTGTTTTTTTTTTTTAATTTTTTATTTTTTATAATCATATATTTTTTATATACATATATTTTTATCCCCAGGTCTGTGAATCACCAGGTTTACACACTTCACAGCACTCACCAAATCACATACCCTCCCCAATGTCCATAATCCCACCCCCTTCTCCCCAACCCCCTCCCCCCGGCAACCCTCAGTTTGTTTTGTGAGATTAAGAGTCACTTATGGTTTGTCTCCCTCCCAATCCCATCTTGTTTCATTTATTCTTCTACCCACTTAAGCCTCCATGTTGCATCACCACTTCCTCATATCAGGGAGATCATATGATAGTTGTCTTTCTCTGCTTGACTTATTTCGCTAAGCATGATACGCTCTAGTTCCATCCATGTTGTTGCAAATGGCAAGATTTCATTTCTTTTGATGGCTGCATAGCAACCTCAAATTTTTTATTGAGAAAAATTATCCTTCAAAGTAAGGAGAAAGAACATCTTTCCAAACAAACAAATGAACAAATGAAAAGAAAACAAAAAAACCTAAAACAAAACTGAAGGAATTCATCTCCAGCAAAACTGTCCCACAGAAATGTTCATAGAAATTCTTTAGGCAGGGGCACCTGGGTAGCTCAGTTGGTTAAATGTCCAACTTTTGATTTTGGCTCAGGTCATGATCTCAGGGTTTTGAAGCTTAGCTCTTCTGTGGGCTCCACACTGAGCACTGAACTTGGAGCTTGCTTCAGATTCTCTATCCCCCACCCCCTACTCCTCCCTGCCTGCTCACATGTTCTATCCCTCTCTCTCAAAAACCTTTTTTTCTTTACACAGAGGAAAAATCATGTAAGTCAGATCCTTGGATACATACTAAAAAAAGAAGAACATGGAAAAATAAATTAATCAAGATAAAATATTTTACTTCTTGTATTCTTACTTGATTCAAAAAATAGCTCTTTGTTTAAAGCAAAAATACTATCACTGTACTGGGTGATTATAACATACAGATAGGTGAAGCAAATAGAAGTAATATAAAGTGATATGAGAGGTAGGAGTTGGAAATACTCTGGTGAAAGTGCCTGCACTATATGTGATAAGGTGCTATTTGAAGATGAATGTTGATTAGTTAAAAATGTTTATTGTAAACTCTAGGACAGCATCAAAAAATTTTCAAATAAGTACCGCTCATATGTTAAGTAAGGCCATAGAATGAAATCATATAAATTGTTCAACTCAAACCAGAGAAGAGAGAAAGGAGGGCAACTCACAGAAAACAAACATGGCAGATAGTCTATTTATGCCAATGATTGTTTGTAAAATGGTCTAAATATACAAAATAAAAGAAGTTGGATTCAACAATATCAACAAAAATGAGTTCACTTATATCTATATACACACATATTATATATATTATACATATTTAATATTTGTATATAATTATAATTTTCATATTATATTATATATATAATTTTTAAACAAGAAGTCCACTTTAAATATAAATACTTGGGTTAAAAGTAACATGATAGAGAAATATATACCATGCCATCAACAAAGTAAAACTGTAGTATCTATAAATTTCAGTCAACTCCTACCTCAAAAGAGTATTACCTAATGATTAAAGGGTCACTTCTGCAAAAGACATCTAGATCCTAAACATTTATGGATCTATCAATAGAACTTGAAAGCATAGGAGACAGAATTAATAGGAGAAATAAACAAATTCCTTGTCATGGATGGACACTTGCACATTTCCCTATCATTAATGATTAGATCAGATAGGGAGGAAATGAAAAAAGATATATATGATCTGAACAGTGCCATCAATCAACATTATCTAATTAACACTCATAGAAAATATCAATAAAATTAATGCAACTTTAGTCAGACTAACAATGAAAATGAGAGAGAAGATATAAATTAATAATATCAGAAATGACAGAGGCCATTAATACTGATCTCATGAACTTTAAGAGTAATAATAACATACTGTGAACAACTCACCCAATGCTTACAAATATGATAACTTAAATAAAATAGATCAACTATTTCTTGAACTACATATCAACCAAAACTCACATAAGATAAAATTGATAACTTGAATAGCTCCTGAAAATTCTGGCTCCTGGTCAAAAAAGAAAAGTGCCTCCCCCCCACCCCAGACTCAACCATAGACAGCCACTAAGGATATACATGGGAGACCTCAGGGGAAAGCTGGTCTCTCCACATCAGACTTGGTGCAGATAATGAATCTGAGGTTCTAAAGTTGACAGCAACTCACCAGTCATGTTCTTATACAAAATTAAATTCTCAGCCCATTTGTTTTAACTTGGAGGCCTCTTTTCCTGAAGCCTTTGGCAGAGGACTTCCTCAGATGCCTCTACTCAGACATTCTTACTGGGGGAGTTACACCAGAAGAGGCTTTTCGGTAGTTTGTAAATTTCTACTCCTAATCCTCCATCTGTTTCCTCTCTCTAAATTCAGGACCTATAAAACTCAGAGTTTTTTTGTTCCAGACTTCCTTGATTATGAGCTGACCCCCTCTTCTGTGCTGATACATCTGACGCTGAACCAATGCAATGACTCATGGGGGGAAAATGGAACACAGAAGAAGAGGCATTTGGAAGGGGCAGGAGGAGGGTAGTCTTACATTTACACTTCTTCAGTAAATGATTAAAGGCTTCACTGTTATTTTGATTTTGGCAGGTTGGTGCTTTCACTGATGCCTTTGACACATGACTGCTCAGCTCTCTCTCCAGCTCAGCTGAGGTCTTGACAGCCCTATATCTGTCAAATGAATTGAATCACTAATTAATAACCTTAAAAACAGAAAACATTAGTCCTAAATGATGTCACTGGTGAGTTCTACAAAGTATTTATGAAAGAAATAACATAATTTCTCTCTAATATCCCCAAAAATAGATGAAGAGGGAACACTTCCCAATTTATTTATGAAACAAACATTATTTAATCTGAAACTGCATAAAGACATTGAAAAAAAAAAAAAACCTAAAAGCACAAACCACTGTCTCTCATAAACTTATACAAGAAAAAAATCCCATAAAGTAATAGCAAATTGAATCAAACAATGCACAAAAAGAATTATACTCCATAAAAAAATACAAATTATTCTAGGAATGTAAGGCTAGTTCAATATTTTAAAAAATCCACGATGGAATTCACCTTGTAGACAGTGCAATTAAGAAAAACGATATACCAAAGAACAAATAATCCAATCAAGAAATGGGCAGAGGACATGAACAGACATTTCTGCAAAGAAGACATCCAGATGGCCAAAAGACACATGAAAAACTGCTCCACATCACTCGGCATCAGGGAAATACAAATCAAAACCACAATGAGATAGCACCTCGGACCAGTCAGAATGGCTAAAAGTAACAAGTCAGGAAATGACAGATGCTGGCGAGGATGCAGAGAAAGGGGAATCCTCCTACACTGCTGGTGGAAATGCAAGCTGGTGCAACCACTCTGGGAAAAAGCATGGAGGTTCCTCAAAAAGTTGAAAATAGAGCTACCCTACGACCCAGCAATCACACTACTAGCATTTACCCTAAAGATACAAACATAATCATCTGAAGGGGCATATGCTCCTGAATGTTTATAGCAGCAATGTCCACAATAGCCAAACTACAGAAAGAACCTAGATGTCCATCAACAGATGAATGGATAAAGAAGAAGTGGTGGTATATATATATGATGGAATAACATGCAGCTATCAAAAGAAATGAAATCTTGCCATTTGTGACAATGTGGATGGAACTAAAGGGTACTATGCTGAGTGAAATAAGTCAATCAGAGAAAGACAACTATAGTATGATCCCCCTGATATGAGGAAGTTGAGAAGCAATGTGGGAAGTTTGGGGGATAAGAAAAGAATAAATGAAACAAGATGGGATCAGGAGGGAGACAAACCATAAGAGACTCTTAATCTCACAAAACAAACAGGGTTGCCGTGGGGAGGGTGATAGGGACAGGGGGGTGGGGTTATGGACATTGGGGAAGGTATGTGCTATGGTGAGTGCTGTGAATTGTGTAAACCTGGCGATTCACAGACCTGTACCTGTGGGGCTAATAATACATTATATGTTAATAAAAAAATAAGAACTTATATAAAAAAAGAAAAATGATACGATCTTACCAATTGACACACAAAAAGCATTTGACAAAATCCAGCAACAGTCCCCATAAATGATATCAGAATATTAGGATAGAGAATTTTCTTTACTTAATAAAGAATATTTATTTATTTGTTTGTTTGTTTGTTTGTTTTGAGAGAGTGAGAGCAAGATGGGGTGAGGGGCAAAGGGAGAGGGAGAGAGAATCTTAAACAGGCTCCATACCCAGCACAGAAATGGGTGCTGAGATCATGACCTGAGCTGAAATCAAGAGTCCTTCACTTATCTGACTGAGCCACCCAGGGACCCCTTAATAAAGAATATTCAAATAAAACTAATAGCTAATAGTATATGTAATGGTGAAACACTGAACATTTTCCCACTGAGACTGGGAAGAAGACAAGATGTCCTTTCTTATCACTCTTATTCAACATAATACTGAAAGTCCTATTTAATTCAATAACCCTCCCCAAAAAAGAATCAAATAAAAGGCATAGAAAGAAAAGTCAAAATGATTTTTTGTAGGTGCCAAATAGTAGATATGGAAACCCCAAAGAATCTGTGATAAAAGCCATGCAACGAGTATGTGGGTACAAGGTTGCAAGATGTGAAATCAATATGTGAAAGTGGTTGTTTTTCTGTATAGCACTGATGAACTGGTATTTGAAATTACGAACATACTATTTGCATGAAAAAATAAAGTATTTAAGTATAAAACTAAAAAAAAATGTAAGATTGATATGTGAAAATCTACAAAAATCTGTGAAGAAAAATCAAATAAATGGAGATATACTCTATGGTCATGAATTAGAATACTTACTATTGTTAGCATGCCAACTGTTCCCAGCTTGATTTATAGATTAAAAATAATTTTGACCATTATCCCAGCAAGCTATTTTGAAAATATTAAAGTAATTAAAAATTATATATGGAAAGGCAACAATCTAGAATTGTCAACACAATACTGAAGAATAACAAAGTTGAAAGTTTAATAATACCAGAATTCAAGACTAAACATAATCTAAAACAATCAAGACAACATAGCAAAGGAAAAGAACACATAGATCAGAGGAACAGAATAGAAAACCCAGAAATAGACCACACTACTAAGTTCACTAATTATTTAAAATGCACAATGGCAATTCAATAGAGAAAAAACTCTTCCAAGAAACTGTGCTTAGAGAATTGGATGTACAATGTGCAAGTAATAACAGCAATCATAATAACAATAACATAGAGAAAACCTTAAAATTTGTCCCAAAATTAACTGAAAACATCTCATTCCTAAACATAACATCCAAAAGTATGAAATTTCTAGAATAAAACAGAGAAAATCCATGTGACCTTGGTTTTGATGGTAAGAGTTTTCAGATACAACATTAAGAGCAGAGTCCATGAAATAAGTAATTCACCATTTGAATTTTAGATTGAATAAAAGATTCTGTTAAGAGATGAAAAGACAAGACACAGTCTGGGAAAAAAAAAATTTTTTTTGTAAAATCTAGATTTGATAAGACTTGTAACAGACTACAAAAAATTCTGAAAACATAGTGATGAGAGAACAACTCAATTAAAAGTATAAAATGATCAAAGGGAAGGAGTCAAGATGGCAGAGAAGTAGCAGGCTGAGACTACTTCAGCTAGCAGAAGATCAGCTAGATAACTTATCTAAAGATTGCAAACACCTGCAAATCCATTGGCAGATCGAAGAGAAGAAGAACAGCAATTCTGGAAACAGAAAAACAACCACTTTCTGAAAGGTAGGACTGGCAGAGAAGTGAATCTAAAGCAACGGGAAGATAGACCCCAGGGGGAGGGGCCAACTCCTGACAAGCGGCGGAGCAACGAAGCACAAAATCAGGACTTTTAAAAGTCTGTTCCACTGAGGGATATCACTTCAGAGGCTAAACCAGGGCGAAGCCCACACGGGGTCAGTGTGGCCTCAGGTCCTGCAGGGTCACAGAAGGATCAGGGGTGTCTGAGTGTCGTAGAGCTTGCGGATATTGGAACAGGAAAGCCGGCTACAGAGACAGAGCCGACAGTAAGCTCACAGCTCGGTGTTACCTTGAACCGGTCACAGGCTCGGTGAGCTCAGAGCGCGGCCGGAGGTCAGGCAGACAGGAGAAACTGGGTGCTGTTCTCTGAGGGCACACTGAGGAGTGAGGCCCCAGGCTCTCGGCTCCTCCGGGCCGGAGACCAGGAGGCCGCCATTTGTATTGCCATCCTCCAGAACTCTAAGGATAGCGCTCAGGGAACAAAAGCTCCTGAAAGCAAACCCGAGTGGATTACTCAGCCCGGCCCCTGGTAAGGGCGGTGCAATTCCGCCTGGGGCAAAGACACTTGAGAATCACTACACCAGGCCCCTCCCCCAGAAGATCAACAAGAAATCCAGCCAAGACCAAGTTCACCTACCAAGGAGTGCAGTTTCAACACCAAGAAGAGCAGCAGAATTCCAGAGGAGGAGAAAGCAAAGCATAGAACTCATGGCTTTCTCCCTATGATTCTTCTGTCTTGCAGTTAATTTTTTTTCTTTTTCATTTTTTTTCTCTTCTGCTAAATTTTTTTTTAACTTTTACCCTTTTCTTTTTTAATGTTTCCATATAGTTTATCTAATATATATATATTTTCTTTTTTATACTTTTATTTATTCGTTTTCTTTTTTTAATTCTTTTCTTTTCTTTTTCTTTCTTTCTTTCTTTCTTTCTAAACCTCTTTATATCCCCTTTCTCCCCCCTCACGATTTGGGATCTCTTCTGATTTGGTTAAAGCATATTTTCCTGGGGTTGTTGCCACCTTTTTAGTATTTTACTTGCTCCTTCATATACTCTTATCTGGACAAAATGACAAGGTGGAAAAATTCACCACAAAAAAAAGAACAAAAGGCAGTACCGAAGGCTAGGAACCTAATCAATACAGACATTGGTAATATGTCAGATCTAGAGTTCAGAATGACAATTCTCAAGATTCTAGCTGGGCTCAAAAAAGTCATGGAAGATATTAGAGAAACCCTCTGGGGAGTAATAAAAGCCCTTTCTGTAGAAATAAAAGATCTAAAATCTAACCAAGTTGAAATCAAAAAAGCTATTAATGAGGTGCAATCAAAAATGGAGGCTCTCACTGCTAGGATAAATGAGGCAGAAGAAAGAATTAGCGATATAGAAGACCAAATGACAGAGAATAAAGAAGCTGAGCAAAAGAGGGACAAACAACTACTGGACCACAAGAGGAGAAGTCGAGAGATAAGTGACACCATAAGATGAAACAACATTAGAATAATTGGAATTCCAGAAGAAGAAGAAAGAGAGAGGGGAGCAGAAGGTATACTGGAGAGAATTATTGAGGAGAATTTCCCCAATATGGCAAAGAGAACAAGCATTAAATTCAGGAGGTTCAGAGAACGCCCCTCAAAATCAATAAGAATAGGCCCACACTCCATGACCTAATAGTAAAATTTACAAGTCTTAGTGACAAAGAGAATATCCTGAAAGCAGCCTGGGAAAAGAAGTCTGTAACATACAATGCTAAAAATATTAGATTGGCAGCAGACTTATCCACAGAGACCTGGCAGACCAGAAAGAGCTGGCATGATATATTCAGAGCACTAAACGAGAAAAACATGCAGCCAAGAATACTATATCCAGCTAAGCTATTATTGAAAATACAAGGAGAGAAAAAAGCTTCCAGGACAAACAAAAACTGAAAGAATTTGCAAACACCAAACCAGTTCTATAGGAAATATTGAAAGGGGTCCTCTAAGCAAAGAGAGAGCCTACAAGTGGTAGATCAGAAAGGAACAGAGACAGTAACAGTCACCTTACAGGCAATACAATGGCACTAAATTCATATCTCCCAATAGTTACCCTGAATGTTAATGGGCTAAATGCCCCAATCAAAAGACACAGGGTCTGGGGTACCTGGGTGGCTCAGTGGATTAAGCTGCTGCCTTCAGCTCAGGTCATTATCTCAGGGTCCTGGGATCGAGTCCCATATTGGGCTCTCTGCTCAGCAGGGAGCCTGCCTCTCTACCTACTTTTGATCTCTCTCTATCAAATAATTAAATAAAATCTTTAAAAAAAAAAGACACAGAGTATCAGCATGGATAAAAAATACAAAAACATTCTATATGTTGCCTACAAGAAACTCATTTTAAGCCCAATGACACCTCCAAATTTAAAGCGAGGGGATGGAAAAGAATTTACCATGCTAACGGACATCAGAAGAAAGCAGGAGTAACAATCTTTATATCAGATCAATTAGATTTTAAGCCAAAGACTATAATAAGAGATGAGGAAGTACACAAATCATACTCAAAGGGTCTGTCCAACAAGAAGATCTAACAATTTTAAATATCTATGCCCCCAACGTGGGACAGCCAACTATATAAACCAATTAATAACAAAATAAAAGAAACACATCAACAATAATACAATAATAGTAGGGGATTTTAACTCTCCCTTCACTGAAATGGACAGATCATCCAAGCAAAAGACCAACAAGGAAGTAAAGGCTTTAAACGACACACTGGACCAGATGGAGATCACAGGTAAATTCAGAACATTTCATCCCAAAGCAACAGAATACACATTCTTCTCTAGTGCACATGGAACATTCTCCAGAATAGATCACATCCTCGGTCCTAAATCAAGACTCAACCCGTATCAAAAGATTGGGATCATTCCCTGCATATTGTCAGACCTCAATGCTCTGAAGCTAGAAATCAGCCACAAGAGGAAGTTTGGAAAGAACCCAAATACATAGAGACTAAACAGCATCCTTCTGAGGAATGAACGGGTCAACTGGGACAGTTGATAAAATTGAAAAGAAGAACTGAAAAAAATCATGGAAACAAATGATAATGAAAATACAATGGTTCAAAATCCGTGGGACACAAAAAGGCAGTCCTGAGAGGAAAATTAGAGCGGTAAAAGCCTTTTCAAGAAACAAGAAAGGTCTCAGGTACACAACCTAACCCTACACCTAAAGGAGCTGGAGAAAGAACAAGAAAGAAACCCTAAACCCAGCAGGAGAAGAGAAATCATAAAGTTCAGAACAGAAATCAATGAAATAGAAACCAAAAAAACAATAGAAAATCAACATACTTTAACAAGGAGATGGTTCTTTGAAAGAATTAATAAAATTGATAAACCCCTGGCCCGACTTATCAAAAAGAAAAGAGAAAGGACCCAAATAAATAAAATCAAGAATGAAAGAGGAGAGATCACAACTAACACCAAAGAAATACAAACAATTATAAGAACATACTATGAGCAACTCTACGCCAACAAATTTGACAATCTGGAAGAAATGGATGCATTCCTAGAAACATATAAACTACCACAACAGAACCAGGAAGAAATAGGAAGCCTGAGTAGACCCATAACCAGTAAGGAGATTGAAACAGTCATTAAAAATCTCCAAACAAACAAAAGCTCAGGGCCAGACAGCTTCCTGGGGTAATTCTACCAAACATTTAAAGAAGAATTAATTCCTATTCTCCTGAAACTGTCCCAAAAAATAGAAATGGAAGGAAAACTTCCAAACTCATTTTATGAGGCCAGCATCACCTTGATCCCAAAACCAGACAAGGATCCCATCAAAAAAGAGAGCTATAGACCAATATCCTTGATGAAAACAGATGCAAAAATTCTCACCAAAATACTAGCCAATAGGATTCAACAGTACATTAAAAGGATTATTCACCACGACCAAGTGGGATTTATTCCAGGGCTGCAAGGTCGGTTCAACATCTGCAAATCAATCAATGTGATACAACACATCAACAAAAGAAAGAACAAGAACCATATGATACTCTCCATAGATGCTGAAAATGCATTTGACAAAGTGCAGCATCCCTTCCTGATCAAAACTCTTCAAGGTGTAGGGATAGAGGGCACATACCTCAACATTATCAAAGCCATTTACAAAAACCTACCACAAATATCATTCTCAATGGAGAAAAGCTGAAAGCTTTTCCGCTAAGGTCAGGAACACAGCAGGGCTGTCCATTATCACCACTGCTATTCAACATAGTACTAGAAGTTCTAGCCTCAGAAATCAGACAACAAAAGGAAGTTTAAGGCATCCAAATTGGCAAAGAAGAAGTCAAACTATCACTCTTCACAGATGATATGATACTATATGTGGAAAACCCAAAAGACTCCACTCCCAAACTGCTAGAACTTGTACAGGAATTCAGTGAAGTGTCAGGATATAAAATCAATGCACAGAAATCAGTTGCATTTCTCTACACCAACAAGAAGACATAAGAAAGAGAAATTAAGGAGTTAATCCCATTTACAATTGCACCCCAAACCATAAGATACCTAGGAATAAACCTAACCAAAGAGGCTAAGAATCTATACTCAGAAAACTATGAAGTACTCATGAAAGAAATTGAGGAAGACACAAAGAAATGGAAAAGTGTTCCATGCTCCTGGATTGGAAGAATAAATATTGTGAAAATGTCTATGCTACCTAAAGAAATCTACACATTTAATGCAATTCCTATCAAAGTACCATTCATCGTTTTTAAAGAAATGGAACAAATATTTCTAAAATTTATATGGAACCATAAAAGACCTCGAATACCCAAAGGGATATTGAAAAAGAAAGCCAAAGATGGTGGCATCACAATTCCGGACTTCAAGCTCTATTTCAAAGCTGTCATCATCAAGACAGCATGGTACTGGCACAAAAACAGACACATAGATCAATGGAACAGAATAGAGAGCCCAGAAATAGACCCTCAACTCTATTGGCAACTAATCTTCAACAAAGCAAGAAAGAATGTCCAATGGAAAAAAGACAGCCTCTTCAACAAATGGTGTTGGGAAACTTGGACAGCCACATGCAGAAAAATGAAATTGGATCATTTCCTTACACCACACACAAAAATAGACTCAAAATGGATGAAGGACCTCAATGTGCGAAAGGAATCCATCAAAATCCTTGAGGAGAACACAGGCAGCAACCTCTTAGACCTCAGCCGCAGCAACATCTTCCTAGGAACAACGCCAAAGGCAAGGGAAGCAAGGACAAAAATGAACTATTGGGATTTTATCAAGATCAAAAGCTTTTGCACAGCAGGAAACAGTCAAAAAAACGAAAAGACAACTGACAGAATGGGAGAAGATATTTGAAAACGACATATCAGATAAAGGACTAGTGTCATAAATCTATAAAGAACATAGCAAACTCGACACCCAAAGAACAAATAATCTAATCAAGAAATGGGCAGAGGACATGAACAGACATTTCTGCAAAGAAGACATCCAGATGTCCAACAGACTCATGAAAAAGTGCTCCATATCACTCGGCATCAGGGAAATACAAATCCAAACCACAATGAGATATCACCTCACACCAGTCAGAATGGCTAAAATCAACAAGTCAGGAAATGACAGATACTGGTGAGGATGTGGAGAAAGGGGAACCCTCCTACACTGTTGGTGGGAATGCAAGCTGGTGCAACCACTCTGGAAAACAGCATGGAGGTTCCTCAAAATGTTGAAAATAGTACTACCCTATGACCCATCAATTGCAGTACTGAGTATTTACCCTAAAGATACAAACATAGTGATCCAAAGGGGCATGTGTACCCGAGTGTTTATAGCAGCAATGTCCACAATAGCCAAACTATGGAAAGAACCTAGATGTCCATCAACAGATGAATGGATAAAGAAGATGTGGTATATATACACAATGGAATAGTATGTAGCCATCAAAAGAAATGAAATCTTGCCATTTGCGACAACATGGATGGAACTAGAGGGTATCATGCTTAGTGAAATAAGTCAAGCGGAGAAAGACAACTATCATATGATCTCCCTGATATGAGGAAGTGGTGATACAACATGGGGGCTTAAGTGGGTAGGAGAAGAATAAATGAAACAAGATGGGATTGGGAGGGAGACAAACCGTAAGTGACTCTTAATCTTACAAAACAAACTGAGGGTTGCTGGGGTGGGGTGGGAGAAGGGTGGTGGGGTTATATATATTGGGTGGGTATGTGCTTTGGTGAGTGCTGTGAAGTGTGTAAACCTGGTGATTCACAGATCTGTACCCCTGGAGATAAAAATATATTATATGTTTATAAAAAGTTAAAAATAAAAAAATAAATAAAAATTTTAAAAAAAGTTAAAATGATCTGAACTTATTCAGGGATATATATATATATATATATATATATATATATATATATATATGCTATTAAAAAGATACTCAACATCACTTGGAATGTCTTTTGGGAAATATAAATTAAAACAATTATGTGATAACATTTATTAGAAGGCTAAAATCAAAATAAGTGGTAACTGATGGAGAGAATGTGAGAAACAGAACTATCAATCATTGTTGCTGAGAATTTAATTAGCATGACCACTTTGGAAGACAGTTTGGTGATTTCTTACAAGTTTTTATCATGTGGAGTTGCAATGACACTCATGAGTTCTTACTTTTAACTCCTTTGCAATCTTATGTCCATATAATACCTTCACACATGTTTATAGCAGCTCTATATATAATCAACAAAAACTGGAAGCAAACAAAATGTTCTTCATACATGAATAGATAATTAAAATAGCACAGTGGAATACTACTCAATTATCAAAAGGAAATTCTATCAAGCCATTCAGGGCTTGGATGAATTTTCAATGTATATTGCTCAGTGAAAGTAGGCAGTCTGTAAAGGCCACATTCTGTATGATTCCATTTATATGACAGTTGGAATAAGGAAGTTGGTAAGCAGATTTATGGCTGCCATGAATAAGGAAAAAAATTATTGAATAGATGAAGCATAAGGAATCTTTTGAAGCAAAAATTTTAATTTTAGAGCATTTTTGAACTTGTAGAAAAATTGTGAAGATAGTACTGAGAGTTCCCAATAATTTCACACACCAGTTTCTCATACTATTAACTTCTTACATTAGTATGGTACAATTGTTACAATTAATGAAACAATGTTGATGCACAAGTAATGTGAATTGTTATTAACTGAAATCTATACATTGTTTATATTTTCTTAGGGTTTACTTAATATCCTTTTTCTGTTCAGGAACACATCCAGCATTTTAGCACTCTATTTAGTGGTCATGTCTCATTAGGTTCTTGAATGTGACAGTTTCTCAGATTTCCTCCCCTCTTGATAACCTTAGCAATTTGGAGAGTACTGGTTAGGTATTTTGAAGAATTCTCCTGAAATGGAATTTGCTTAATGTTTTTCTCATAGCATTGGAATTATGGGTCTTGAGAAAGAAGTCACAGTTAAAACTGCCATTTTTGTCACATTACATCAATGGTGCACATTACCAACATGACTTATCACTGTTGATGTTGACCTTGATGATCTAGCTAAGGTTGTGTTTGTTAGGTTTCTCCATACATAGTTCCCCTCATCCCTGTCCTTTTTCAACTGTACCCTTTGAAGGAAGCGACTATGTGCACCTTTGGGAAGTGGAGAGTTATCTTCTACCCACACTGGAGCATCTCTAAAAATTATTTGAAATTCTTCTATGATGGAGATTTGTTTCTTCTCCTCCATTTATTTATTTAATCAATTACTCATATCAGTCAGTATGAATGCATGCATATTTACTGTATCTTAGCCTAAAAGCCAATACATTATTACGGTTATTATTTATTTTTATTATTATTTTCCTCAAATAATTCCATGGCTGGATATTTGGAGCTGCTTAAGTTGACTCCTGTGTGTCCCTTTTATATGTTCCTCTTATTTTGAATTTTTTAAGGCACATCTTCACCTTCTGGAATTACAGTTGCTCTAGGCCCATGTTGTATATCTTTTGCCCAGTCCTATAATCATCCATTTCTTGAAGGAAACTTGGTTCCTTTTATTAGAGAATGATACCAGAAAATAAGATCCAGGTTAGATACGCCAGTTGCTGCTTAGGTGTTGTTGCTTCTAGGAACTCTCTAATGACTAAAAAGATATGTGTGTATGCTACCCTGTATATATACACAAAATAAACTTTTCTATAGAAAACCATGTATATATTAAGCTAAACTGGAATTCACAGTGATTTCTCCAACTCTAATCCATTACCACATGGATCATTCAAGCCTAATCATTTTGCTTTTCTTTAAATTCTACCACAAAATTTAAAAATGTGGTTCCATCCACTTTCTATCCATTACAATGTCACAAGTAATAGGATATTGTAGGGCTAGTTTATAGATAGTTTATAGAAGGAGTTCACATAAGTTGGAGTTTTAGGGGAATTTCATATAGGGAAAACTTGCTATGTAGTATATGGGAACTCTGCATTAGCTCTTTAACTTTTCTGTAAGTCTGAAGCTTTTCCATAAATTAAAACTATTACAAAATAAAAAAAGATTATTAAAAAAGAATGGTCATTATAATATACTTTGCTGTCTGTTTTATTTTTAACAATTTAAATATATTCCAAGATTATTATAGATTTTTAGAAAAATATTATTGGATGGAAACATAATATTGTTTGAAAACTATAATGAATCATTTAAATTAATTGCCATGCTTTTAAATATTCAGTTGTTTTAAATTTGGTGGGATTAAGTGTAACAATCTAATGAATATTTGTAAGCATATATCTTTGACTATAATTTATATTATTTAATTTAGCTGAATTTCTGGAGATGGAAATAACAAAATAAAATATTTGAACATCATGAATTTATATATGTATGTGTATAAACATATATAAAACTTTTTAAAAGAAGTTTGGGCTTATTCCAATTTTATTTGAGAGCAAGGTGAGTTTTTGTCTAGTGTATACTGGAAAATACTATCTGTCATCTGTATGAAGTATTTGGTACTTTATAGTTTATGTGATTAAATTTCCAATGTTTGATTGTATTGATGGAGCTGATCATTTTTTAAATATTCATCAGCCATTTCTAGTCATATTACTATTTACTGTACCTTTAAAACTTTATCAGTTTCCTATTCTATTATTATTTTAATTAAAAATTCTCTATTGCTTCTTTTTAAGTTTTTTCAAAGCTTTCATTTTATTAATGTAGTTAAAATATTCTCATTAAGCTTTCATTTAAATAAGACTTTCACATTGATTAATAGAATTAAACATAATCTCTTACTGAAAAAAGAAAAGTAATCTAATAAAAATTGGTGTCATATTATTGTGGTTTATTTAATTACATGCTATTCAGAAGTGCAATGCTTTGTATTTGCTAAATTTTATACCTTACACAAAGGGTTTTCAAATCTCTTATATTTTACAGAAAAGCATAACGTTACAATCCAGATCTCATTCTCAAACTAAACTGACAATATTAGTAATTTGTGTAATTTCACTGGGTCTCTGTTTCCTCATTTTAGCAAGTTGGAATATATTTACAGTACCTACCCTATAGATTTATTAGAAAGATTTATTGAAAAAAATATAAAGAAACACTCAGTAAGTAGTATTTGCTGATAATGATGACACAATAGATGACATCACACAAGAATGTTTACAATATGCTAACAATATATTTCAGACTGTCATTTTATTATTAATACACAGAATTAAAACTTGTAAAGTTAGGTGACTATCTTGTAGCTTGTCAGCTACAAGATAGTAGCTCTGTGCCCTTTTCCTCCACCACAACTCCACAGTTCCAGATAATATACCTCTGAGTGAATATTATCTTTGAAGAAAAGCTGTACATTGGGGATTCATATAATCATAGCTCATTTGAAACAATTGTCTTGTTGCTTAGGTAATCAGACCCAAAAAAATGGATAATTCTTCAGTTTGGGGTCACCGTACTACAAAATTCTATCCTATTTAATGTTTCAGCAGTTACCTCAGTGATAACATGGTAAATTCTTGTCAGATCCGCAGATGATTCTTCCCCCTGAGAGATAAACAGCAATTTGGTGAGTGACACAATCCGGGGCATTTTTTTTTTTTTTTTCCTTTTAAGAGCCAAAAACCTTGAATACTAATTGCCACAGACCGGTATAAACAATAATATGGGATTGGGAGGGAGACAAACCATAAGTGACTCTTAATCTCACAAAACAAACTGAGGGTTGCTGGGGGGAGGGGGTTTGGGAGGGGGGGTTATGGACAGTGGGGAGGGTATGCGCTATGGTGAGTGCTGTGAAGTGTATAAACCTGGTGATTCACAGACCTGTACCCCTGGGGATAAAAATATATTATATGCTTATAAAAAATTAAAAATTAAAAAAACAATAATATGAGTATTCTGTAGAATAACAAATTATATTTGTAAATAAATGAGAATGGGGAAGGAAAAAGATTAACAGTAAGAATTGGATGTAAGACAAAAACAAACAAACAAACATACAAACTTGTATTTGACCAATCATATCATGATTTAAAAAAAATACTACAATTTGAGATGCTGCTAAAATATAAAACCAACACATTGTTATTGGCAGTATATTCTAAAAATTGTGTGAAGAAAAGATGGCATAGCTGAAGGTGATCCCAGCACTTGTAAGATGTATTATTGATTGTTAGGCACTACATCATAGTGAGAAATTGATAAAGTGAAATGAGTTTGGGTGCTCTATGATCTCAAACCCTTGTCGTATAACCTTTATAAAATAAATTAGGTATTTTTGATACAAAAAAAAAATAGGCCTTGGATGCCTGGGTACCTTGGTTGGTTAAGCATCTGCCTTTGGCTCAGGTCATGATCTTAGGGTCCTGGGATTGAGCCCCTGCTCAGTGGGGTGTTTGCTTCTCCCTTTCCCTGTCCCTCTCTTGCCCTGCTCATGTTTTCTCTCTTTCATGCTCTCTCGTCTCAAATTAAAAATAATAAATAAATAAATATTAAGTCTGTAGCATATATTAAGTATTTTAAGGTGTACAAATATGATGAAGTTGCCCTTTAACATAACTATTTTGGGGAAAGTTAGGAAGGAAAGAAGCAAGTCAGGGTAGTAGCAGTGTAACTAGGAACACAAGCACTGTGCCCCACTGTTCAAGTTTGAATCCAGCTCTTGTGCCTACCAATTAAGTCACCTTTCTCATTAGACTTTTAACACTTGGAGCCAACCTGAATTAAACAGGTAAAAACTCATTACAGTATTGATAGGGTTATATTTTCTAAATATCTGAGAGTAAACATGTCTAAGACCTAAAACAAAAGTTGTGCCTCCAGATGTCTGTGTTCACCATGTAGACTAAGAAAACACTGCTCAGAACCCACAAAATTGTATTTCACAAAGGCACTTCAGGTAGAACAAAAGGGGATTATGAGAGACAAAGGACCTGCAGAAGAACAGAGCCAGGATGTTTGGGAAACAAGCAGCTACTCCCAGGGAGGCGACCTCCATCCTTACTCAACTCTCTGCCCCAAATCATCTCAGAATGTCTTTGGCCCCATGCTTTGTTTCCTCTTCTGCACTTACCTGAATGAACGTATTTATTATACTTATGTTATCTTTATTCCACCTATGTCAATTGAATATCTAAGGAGGAAGCAAATTCATGCTTTTATTTCATAGGTTTCTAGGTTAAAAGAGTACCATCTGGATATGATAAAATATAATTGTTCATCTTTCAGAGTTTCTAAATTTTAAATTTGATGCCATAATCTTGTATTTGGACCGGACTTTTTGATGGTTTCCTCTGAGGATGAGGTATTTTTTGTCTTTAGGGGAATTATTTAGTGGTAAAATATAGATTTTTATTAAAGCTAGTACATTCATCATATATTTTCCACCATGTTTTCTGGGTATACGGATGCACTTCTTAGCTTCCTTAAATTTGGGTGGTCCTGGAGTTAAGGTATGTGTATAAAGATAAGAACATTACTTCTGGGCCAGAACATTTAAATTGTTTGCTTGTGATCCTTCCAAGATTTCTGCTGTACTGGCATCACAACCACAACATTGAAGATGGTATCTGCTTTATCACCCTAAAGAAATTCAATGAGCATAGCCTTCTTTCAACTTCTAGCAGGCATACATTATGTGAAGAAAAAAACCTCTTTGTTGTTTTAAGATATTCAATGAAATTTCAGCATTCCTTTTTAACAAATCATAACCTAGCCTATACTGACTGATATAAGCAAGATGATAGATTTAGTTTTAAATATATCTATATATGTGTTTGTTCACATATATAAATACATATTTAGTTTGGTACAAATCTATTTTTATGCTTATGCATATATAGAGACAGATACAGTAATATCTGTATCTATAACTATATCTATATATATCTAAGATGGAAAATTCTAATATATTTATAGCCAGTCAGAATTATTTATTAGAAAAAAAAGGCAAGGGAAAAAAACAAACCATGAAACTGGTAGAATTATGCCTTGTGAAGAAGAGGACAAAAAAGATCTAAAGCATAAGTATAGACACTAGCTTTTATAAAAGTCTGGGCAGCTTTTTCGTAACAACAGAATGAAACTAGAAGGGAAAAAGAGAGTGGTGCATTATAAACTGGCCAGCAATTGCAAAGAATACATGACGGTCTTCATAAGAACAGTAAATATAGAGTTTTTTCAAAGTATATTTTTGTAGTTTGAAGAAAAAAAAACTATGGTGAGGGAAAATTTCAGAAGTTTGTAGAAACTGATTCTATATATAGGTATGAAATATAAGAAGTTGTCTCTAAGTTTCTAATATAGGTGACTGGAAACTGTAACCTCATTGATTTATTTAGGTTACGCCTAAAGAGAAGTCAGGTCTGGGGTGGGGAAGAGGAAGAATGAATAGTGTCCATGGAAAGCAATCAGCAGTAAGGAGTACTGCTAGCTGATTAAAAACAAAATATATAGGCAAAGGGTACTAAAAGGTACAAAGTTTAAAACAGGTAAATCATGGGGATGAAAAGTACAGTATAGGGAATATAGTCCAGAATACTGTAATAATTTTGGTGATGGATAGTAACTACACTTATTATGATGAACATTTTTGTAATGTGTATAATTGTAAAATTACTCTGTTGCACACCCAAAACTAATTTAAGGTTGTATGTCAACTATAATTCCATTGTACATTTTTAAAAATCAAGTTTTTTCTGAAGGAAACTAAAATGAACTCTCTTCACTCTCATCAAGCAAAAAAATAAATTCCATAATACTTTCAATGAAATGATTTTTTTTTCCTTGTATATGGTTTACTTCCTTAAGGTTACTTTACAATCATTGAACAAATGAATAAATACAAAAATCTTAATATGTTAATTCTTCCATAAGCTAATTTTAATTAATTTACTTTTTTAAAAAAGATTTCATTTATTTATTTACCAGAGATACAACAAGAGCAAGAGAGAGAGCCCAAGCAGGGAGAGCAGCTGCAGAGGGAAAGGGAGGAGCCGGCTCCTTGATGAGCAGGGACACAGAGGTGGGGCTCAATCCTAGGACCCGGGAATCCTGACCTGAGCCAAAGACAGATGCTTAACAGACTGAGTCACCAAGGCATCCCTAATTAATTTATTTTTTTCTTATCCTCGAAAGAATCACATAAGAGAAGGAATTATATTTCTGATTTTATAAAAATAAAATGAGACAGAGATTAGGTACTTTGTTTAGTTCACACAGTTAATGAAATGTAGAGGTCAGTTTCAAGCTCAAGTCTGAATAATCCTGGATCCCATTGCGGTTAACAGGAAGCTGTGCTACCAAATGTCTTAAAATGATTTTTTCTTAAAAAAAAAAAAAATGATTAAACAAAGGCTTCCACTGGCATTTGGCCCTGTGTACCACCTTGACCACTGGTTACAAATAACTGCAGTGTTCTGTATTATACTGAAAGTGGCAATGCCAACTACTCCAAGAGCAATGCTTCAAATCATGTGACAAGGCTGCTGCTTTCTCTGTGGTGTCGCCATACAGTCTCAGCCCTGCCATCCTGTTGGGAGCAGATGCCTGTATGGATAGCAAAGCCAAGACTATGTAATGAACAGATTCGATTGTGTTCATGAATTTATCTTGTTCAACTGGCATAATGAATAACAACTGTATTAACATTTGGATAATGGGATTTTAAGACATAATAGGGCTGACCATTTGTGGTCTGGATGTTTATGCCTTCTCAATATATCTATAATTGGCTATTAAAAAGTAGGATTCTTCTAATCTCATCATAACCATTAACACACATGGCATTTTACATTGTAAAATGTGAAGAAGCTTTTTACAATAAATCTCATTTGAGAATTTGCAACCCACAACATACCTCTGAAAAGATTTATATAGCTAAGCTGCATTCTTTTTTCCAGATGAAGAACAAATTGTTAATCATGCCATGTTGAATGTATGGCTTTAAATTGCTCCTGTCTGTGAACTATTAGACCAAGCAAAAGTCCAGGGAGAGTTTCCTTTTTGAACTAAAACTACAACAAATATATTTGATTTAGTCAAATAAATGATAAATTAAATAAGAAACAAAAAGACAAAACAGCCATTGGAATGGACAAGTCAAGGATGAAAACTTTCCAAATGCTATTCTTCTACAGATGCAACTGTGCTTTTCCAGTTAAAAATTAATGTCCATGTAATTATGCTTTCATTCCTATATTAAACATGGCAAGTTAAACAGGCAAATATCCAAACTTCAATTTATAGTAACATTTAAGTTGACAATGAATGCACAGAAGAAAATGAGTAAACCAAACACAATTATCTCAATATGAAATAAAAAATGACACCTTCAAAGATGATTGACAGATTGTCTAAAGACCTATGTCTCTCCATGACAAATAATAAATGTTTAAAAAGTAAAATTATATATGCTGAAAAATAGCTAGCAAAGTTATGTTTTATCTGATGCTTGGAAATTAAAGAAATAAGAAAGGAATCAGTATATTTTGAGTTTTTCTCTTGAACTAGAAAATGATTGAAAAACTGTTCTTCGAAAATGAAGCTATATTATGATCCACAGTAAAAGGATGGATCACATAAGTTCAGTTTCTTTTACTTTATTTTTTAAGGTTTTCTTTCTTATTATTAATGAAACACATGAGAAGTAATTATTATCATTTAATTATAACAATACATTTTCCTTTTACAACTTTTTTAATTTAGATAAAATAATTTTAATAATTTTAAAAGTTTATTTTGTAAATAATATTCTAAGCATATAAATAGGTTCTGCTATTGATTCCAATGTAAGAAGTGTTCCCCATGACAACAAGCAATTCTTTGGACACCAGCTGGGTGTCTAAGAATTCAACTCAATTCTGACACTATGTACCTTGCATCAGATTCCACAGGTTAAGCACTCAGTCCTGCAAGACTGTCCTTGCTTCTCTCCAGCTTCCTGCTTGTCAGATGTCAGTTGCAAGCCCAGGTTGTTATCTGTGCCTCTGACTAATGGGGTAAAGATTGGGGGTTCCCATGACCTCTTCCTTGGACTTCAAATGCGAGTCACAAGTTCATTCATGTTGTTACCTATACTTCTTTATGACTGGTGATAAATCAAATGTTCCCACAAACCTCATCTTCATTGGGTTTGGTTAATTTGCTACATTGGGTCACCAAACTCAGAAAAAAACATTTCACTTACTGGATTACCAGTTTACTATAAAAGGATATAAACATAGATCAGGAGCAGCCAGACAGAAATGATGCTTAGGGCAAGGCATGGGGAAAGGGCGCAGAGCTTCGACCGATGCCTTCTCTAGACATACTACTGTCCAAATACCTCCATATGTTTACCAACTGAAAGTCTCCCTGAGTCTATCCTTTTGGGTTTTTTATGGAGGCTTCATTGCATAGGTGTGGTTGACTAAATTATTGACCATTGGCAATTGACTCAACCTCCAGGCCCTCTCTCCTTCCTGGAGGTCTGGGATGGGAATCAAAGTTCCAATCCTCTACATGGCTAATTTCCTTGCAAGCAGCCCTTATCTTTAAGTGAGAGTCAAATATCCCTTCATTAACATAACAAAATAACTCACAACACTTCAGAAATTCCAAGGGTTTTGCCAGTGTGTGACAAGGGTGCCTGGGTGGCTTAGTAGGTTAAAGCCTCTGCCTTGGGCTCAGGTCATGATCCCAGGATCCTGAGATTGAGCCCAGGATCCTGGCTTTCTCCTCAGCAGGGAGCCTGCTTCCTTCTCTCTCTGCCTGCCTCTCTGCCTACTTGTGATCTCTGTATGTCAAATAAATAAATAAAATATTTTAAAAAAAAGGAGTTCTGTGACAGAAACAGGCCAATATATATATATTTCCTAAATAAGTCACAGTATCACAGTGTATTATTTTCTTCTTCATTTTCATGAAATTTCTTACTACATTTCAAATTTGGCCCATTTTTTTAAAAAGATTTATTGATTTATTTTAGAAATAGAGTGTTCACGAACATGGTGAGCATGAGTGATGGGAGGGGCAGTGGGAGAGGGAGAGAGGATCTCAAGTAGACCCCCTGCTGAGCAGGTAACCTGATGTGACTCATGAAATCAAGACCTGAGCTAAAACAAAGAGTTCGATAGTTAATTGACTGAGCTACCCAGGCACCTCTTGGTACACTGATTTTAATAAAGTCCTAAGAAAATTTGGTGTAGTATGCCAACACTATGCACTATGGAGTAACATCAGGTGATCATAAATAAAATATTAAGCCGTTTTCTGTCATATAATTTTATTTATAACCTCTAATTTGTTATAATACTCTCTAAGTTGTTGTTCATTAAAACCATCAAATCTGTTCTACTGCATTTATGAATAATCTTGAAATACTGTAATTGATTTTGGAAGTGTGTCATTGTTTTTATTGGGGGTTTTGGTGTACTACCGAAATTGTTATACTTTTTGAAATATAAAACACAAACAGTTATGTACCAAAGCCATAAATATGCACCACAATGAATTAGCACAAAGGAAATACCTAGATAACCACCACCCAGATCAAGAAATAAAATTGTACCATCACCTAGGAAATTCTCACCTGCCCATTCTTTATATAATCTCATGCTTTGCTACTGTGATCTCTCAGAGACTTCTTTTTCCTGTGTTTATATAAATCAATCCATACATTAATATTATCTTGAATAGATTTAATTATACACAAGTGTGTCCTACAGGTGTAACTTCTTTGACTCACCATTATAATCATAAACCATTATAGACGTAATAATATTTGATGGTACAAAATATTGCATTTGTTTGATAATTCTTCTTTTACTAGAAATGTAATTTGTTTCTAGTTTAAGTCATTATGAATGCTAATACTTTGAACATTCTTGTTTATTCTTCAAATATTTATTTATTTAGAGTATTATCCTGGAATTGAAATTGCTATAGCTTTAAATCCAGTAGAAACTGCCAGCCTGAATTTCAAAGAGAGTATAGCATTTTGTATTCCTAGTAGCAGTGTAGGAAAGTTTACTTACTCTATATCTGCTGTATAATTTACTATTTTCAGAATGTTTAATCCTTACCATTCTGATGGGCATGTGGTGGTATTTCATTATAATTTTTATGTTGAATTTCCTGGTTCAAATCAAGTTGGCCTTTTTTTATATCTTTATTCAAGTTAGATATCATCTTTAATAAAGCTCTTAGTCACAAACTTTGCCCAATTTACTAATGGCATGACAATTTTTCTTAATGATTTGTAGAGTTTTACCAATATTCTGGATATCAGTTTAGTTTGTTTGGCTTTATTATATCAGTTGTAAATATCCACTCCATTTTGTAACTTAAAATTCAAGTTTTCACTCTCTTAACTATTTCTTCTAATATGCTAAAGGTCATAATTTCAATTTTGTCCTATTTTTCAATCCTTTCTCTATGAATGTGTATTTTTAAGTTTTTCAGTAGAAGAACATTTCTTATCTCACATATGAATATATTCTCCTATGTTGTCTTCTAGAAGTCTTATGATTTTACCTTTCATACTTAGAACTACATTAATCAGGAATTTATTTATATATATAATGTGAGGTAGGGGTCAAGTTTTATTTTTAAAATATTGGGGTGTCTGGGTGGCTCAGTCAGCTAAGTATCTGACTCTTGGTTTTGGCTCAGGTTATTATTTGAGGGTTATGGGATTGGGCCTGTGTTGCACTGCGTGTGGCGCCTGCTTGGGATTTTCTCCCCTTCCCCAACCCCTGACCCCTTAAAGGAAGAAAAGCATAAAAAAAATAAAATAAAATATTTTTATACAATTACATAGAAACATATATTTAAAAAGACTTTCTGAAAAAAAATTTAAAAAAATTAAAAAAAAAATAAAAAGACTTTCTGTGGTGCTATTCAATACCACCTTTATCACAAATCAATTTTTGATATGTGGCTAAGGCAGATTCTAGGTTCTATATACTGTCCTATTAGTCTCTTTGTCCTACCTTATGATGAGAAAGCACATTTTGTAAATCTAGTTTTTTATAGGTCTTGATATATGGTAGTCTACATCCTCCCACATTAGTTTTCTCTGCAAAAACGTCTTAGCTATACTGTGTTCTATGCCTTTTCATTCATGTTGTAAAATCAGCTTGCCAAACACAATCACGAATAAATAAATAAAAACTATGGGGAAATAGGATGTGATTCCATTGAATCTATAGATAAGTTATAGAAGTATTGGTATTTTTACAACATTGAGTTTTCAGTTTATAACCCTGACATTTCTCCCTATTTATTCAGGTATACAAAAATTCTCTGAAATATTTGATAGATTTCAGTATATAGGAAAAAAAAATTTTTGGAATTTATTTATTTATTTGACAGAGAGAGATCACAAGTAGGCAGAGGAGGAAGCAGGCTCCCCACTGAGCAGAGACCCTGATGTGGGACTCGATCCCAGGACCCTGGGATCATGACCTGAGCCGAAGGCAGTGGCTTAATCCACTGAGCCACCCAGGAGCCCCCAGTATATAGAAAGATCTTAAGCGTTTTTTGTTAGAATAATTTCTAAGTATCTTTTAAAATATCAGTTCTTAAATGATTAAATACAAAAATTGATGTAGAAACCTGGCAAACTAAATTCTGAACCTTTCTAATTTATTGATAGGTGTTCTGAATTTTATATTTACATCATTATAATACTTGATAATGTAGCTCTTTGCTTCCTTTTTAATATTTATATAATTTACTTCTTATTCTTTCTTTGAGAGAATGTCTAGTACACAAAATGTTTGATAGCAGAACTATTAGTGAACCTCTTTGCCTTATTCATGATCTCTGAGAGAAAGCTTCAAAAATTTGCCATCAGGGGCACTTGGGTGGCTCAGTGGTTTAAGCCTCTGTCTTCGGCTCAGGTCATGATCTCAGGATCCTGGGATCCAGCCCGGCATCGGGCTCTCTGCTCCACAGGGAGCCTGCTTCCCCCTCTCTCTCTACCTGCCTCTCTGCCTACTTGTGATCTCTCTCTCTGTCAAATAAATAAATAAAATCTTTAAAAAATAAAAAAAATTTAAATTTGCCATCAAGTGTGACGTGTAATAGAAACTCTTTATGAAGATTAAAGAGTATGAAGGAAGTTACCATTTATTTATCAACTAGCTTTCTGTATATCTTTGAAAAGTTTATGCCTTTTTTTTGTTTTGTTAACGTGAGAAATTATGTAAATACATTTTCAAATACTATCAGAACTTAGCAGTTCATGGATGATCCCAATTTGTTTATGATATGATATAAATATATTTCTTATTTTTGAAAAGAATTGCTTTCTTCATATACTTTTTAGGGTTATTGAATCTATGTTCATGAAGAATTTGCCACAAATTTGCCTTTGCTGTAATACTCTTGCAGGATTCGGCAGCAAGATTGAGGATTGATAAAATACTTTGGGGAAAAAAAAATCTATCTTATTCTATTCTTTGGAATGGTTGTTGTAAGTTTGGCCTTAAGTGTTTGGTAGAACTGAGCTGTGAGTAAACATGAGCTTGGAATTTTCTTTGTTGGAAAGTATATAATTAAGATTTATTTCATATAAAGTTATAAGAAGATTTGTATTTTTTGTATGTCTGTTAGTACTTGTGTACTAAAAATAATGAATTTTATTCATATTTGTTAATTTATTACATAATGTTCTTTATAATATCTTCATTATAGATGCTTTTTAGAATATATTGTCATGTCTCTTCTGTCATTACTGATATGGAAGTTAATATCTTCTCTTTCATTCCTAACAAATCTCCCCAATTCTTTACTGAGTTTTTTTATAGTAGTTATTTTAATTTACTTTAATTTTTTCTATTTTTATTTTTTTTAATTTTTAATTTTTTTATAAACATATAATATATTTTTATCCCCAGGGGTACAGGTCTGTGAATCGCCAGGATTACACACTTTACAGCACTCACCATAGCACCTACCCTCCCCAATGTCCATAATCCCACCCCCTTCTCCTGATCCCCCCTCCCCCCAGCAACCCTCAATTTGTTTCGTGAGATTAAGAGTCACTTATGGTTTGTCTCCCTCCCAGTCCCATCTTGTTTCATTTATACACTTCAATTTTTTCAGTGTTCCAAAATTCATTGTTTATGCACCACACAGACTGATGATTCTACAAATAAAACATCTATGTAAACATAACTCAAATAAAAATGTACAGTGTTTTAGAAGTGCCAAAGAAGTGCCCACTTTCTAAGTAATAGGACCCTACTATTATTATAATCAACAATCTGATTTCTCCATATATCCTTAGGTTTCTTGCACTGAAAGCTTAAATGAATGGAATGTAGTCCTTTTTTTATTGCAAAATAATATCTATAATATTCATCCATTTTTGTATTAGTGTTTGTTTTGTTATTTTGTAATATCCTATTATATAAATATAAGTCGTTAGTCAATATTCCTGTTGATAGAGATTTTGTTATTATGAATAAAGTTATCAACCCTCCCATATGTGGCTGTTTTGGTGCACATATGCATTTGTTTCTCTTGTTACTTGTTATATAGGAGTAGAAATTTCTTTGTCACAGTTTGAGTATATATTCATACATCTTTTTGTGTTCTAATTGGCTATACAGATATCTTTCTTTATGAAATCCAAGTTTACATTTTTACCTAATATTTAAATTAAATTGTTTGTCTTTTCCTTATGGACATGTAAGAGATCTTTAAGACATCTGGATACGGGGGCACCTTGGTGGCTCAGTGGGTCAAGCCTCTGCCTTCAACTCAGGTCATGATCTCAGGATCCTGGGATCAAGACCTGCATCAGGCTCTCTGCTCAGCAGGGAGCCTGCTTCCCTCTTTCTCTCTGCCTGCCTCTCTGCCTACTTGTGATGTCTGTCTGTCAAATAAATAAATAAAATCTTAAAAAAAGGGGGGGGAGAAAAAAGATATCTGGATACAATTTATTTCTTTGATATATGTTGCATGAAAATCTTCCTTCCATCTGTTTTTTTTTTCTTTCTCATTCATTCAGTGTTTCTACTGAAGTAAAGATATGTTTAATATTAATGAATTTTTCTCTTCAATGGTTAATAGTTTTGTGCCTTTCAAAAAAAATGACTACCCCAAAAATGTCATTTTTAAAATTTTTCTTATAAAGCTTTATACATTTTATTTCACATTCACTTTAGAGTTTATCATATATTAATTTTTCTGCCAATATGAGGTGAAGGTGAAGATTTATTTCTTTTCTCTCCAGACAAACTCAATGCAATTCATAAACAAACTTATTTCCCTTCTGGAATCTATTTCTGCACTCTATTCCATTAAACTTTTATATTTATTCTTGTACTAATGACATGCTGTTGTGATTATTGTAGCTTCATAGTTGTATAATACTCCAACTTTGTTCTGATTCAAGATTTTCCAGAAAACCTCAGTTTTTTTGTGTTTTCATATTATTTATAAAACAAACATATTGCCTTTTACAAAAAGATCTTCTCAAACATTTATTGGGATTGTACTGAATTTATATACCAATTTGGGAGTTGACATCTTTAAAACACTGAGTTATCAAAACAAATAAACAAATAAAAAAATAAAATAAAATACTGAGTTATACAAATCACTAAACAAGGTATAGCTTTCCATTTATTGTCTTCTTTAAATTATTTTATCAATGTTTTGTTATTTTCAGTTAGAGATACTGCACCTACTTGATTACATTTATGCCTAGATATTTTATGGTTTCTTTGCTACTATGGTATTTAGTTATTTATTTTTTATGTATTTGTTTAAGTATTTAGAATAGTTAGGCATAGGTTTATCAAATGGTAAACCTTTCATCTACACATACTTTTGTATTCTCAGCTAAACATTTTCTCTACTAGGTAATGGATTACATAAAATAGACTTTTTGATATTTATTTAAAGGAAATATTAAATCATTATATATTCTGTACATTTTCTATTTGGGCTATAAAATCTGGTGGATTTTGTGGGCATATATCAAAGCTAATATATTTTAGCCACATGGCATCTTTTCAGTTCTAGATATATATAATACTGCTCAAAATATATTTAAAATTTCCCATGAATATATTTCAACTATATAAATATATTTATATAGTTGAAATATATTCATGGGAAATTTTAAATATATATATAGATAATTATATATATATATATACACACTTATGTGCTTTTTATATATATATATATATATATATATATATATATATATATATGCTTTTATTTATTTATTTAGAGTGCACATGACCAGGGAGAAGGCAGAGGGAGGGAGAAAGAGAGAATCCCAAGCAGATTCCAGGCTAAGCATGGAGTCTGATGTGGGGCTCCATTTCATGACCCGGAGATCATGACCTGAGAGGACATCAAGAGTCAGACGTCTACTGACTAAGCCACCCAGGAGCCCCTCAACAAAGTTGGTTTTTAGAAAACTTAAGAGAATGCAATTCTATAACACTTCTTCAAAATTTTCAATCTCCTTTAATATTTCTTCCTTCCTTCCTTTCTTTTTTTCCCTACTTTTCCTCCTTTCTTCCTTCCATTCTTTCTTCCTCCCCCACCCCTTTTCTTTCTTTTAGAATATCTTTATGTATTTAGCTCAACAGGAGTTTTGAAACTGGTCAGTCAGTCATAAGAAACACTTACTTAGAACACTATAATAGAATGTAAACTTCATGTCAAATTCATGAAAATACTGAGTAATCTTTATCTAATTATGTCAGTTTGCCTCTTTTCAACCTAATAACAGGATGACTGCCATTATTAAGTATTTTTATCTTTGTTAAGTTATTTAGGTGTAAATGGAAATCTTAGGTGGGAGCTACCTCCTCTATGCAAGAGTGGACGTTTTAGTAGTTGCAACATTATTACCTTGATAAGCTATTGAGTCTTCAAAGACAAAAGTAAGTGGCTTCCTTTTTAGAACAGAGCTATTATTTGGTGATGCTATTGTCAGGATCAGAATAAATCTGTCAAAGTTGAAGAAATCATATTTGCCACAAGCCAAATTGAGGGCCTTATTTGAAATAAGTTGTAAAATAGGTGGTGGGAGGGGTTTTATTTCCCCGTCAATAAGATGATACACTTTAAATCACATTTCATTCTTAGACAAAAGTCAGAATGCCATTCTAAGAAACACTAAAACCTTTTCTGTTATTTTGATGGAGAGCCCTATGCAGCTTATAAATCAGATATAAACTTAGTGTGCTAAGGCAAGCCATATACCCTTTCCATGTATCCAATGTGCTGTACAAGGAGAACAAAATGCTATCAATCTTCAAAATCTATAGTATAGTAAGGTAAATTGCTAGTGCCTCATTCCCTTGCTCAGATTTTTCATCTTAGATGCCAGGGCAGTAAATTCTATAAAGAAAACCTTATTCAGAGTCTCTTGTTCCTAGTTTTTGTCAGTTCTTTATAATAGTTACTCAAAACTCACTACCGTTGTCTCACTGCCTCCATAACTATATTCATTATCTCTGCTTCCCAACAACTAGGTGAGGGGCCAGAAGTCTGTGCCTATGGCAGAACAAAGTTCTCAAACACCTGAGCTGGAACAGTAAAAACAGAGCCAGAGTAAGTTAAGTTCCAACTTAATGGAGACAATTCTGCTATATCTCCATGATCCCAGTGCCACATCTCTTGGTCCCACAAACTTGCAGTTTGAATAGGGTTGTGGTTTGGATAGAAGATTATATTGTCTCCTTGCCATAATCTGCAATCTCTAGTCTTACCTAGGGAGTAGGCAGCATATGGTCTATGATGATTTGAGTGTAATACAAAATTTATGAATCAGATTATTTTTTTAAAGATTTTATTTATTTATTTGACAGAGAGAGATCACAAGTAGGCAGAGAGGCAGGCAGAGAGAGAGGGGAAGCAGGCTTCCAGCTGAGCAGGGAGCCCAATGCGGGGCTCAATCCCAGGAAGGCAGAGGCTTAACCCACTGAGCCGCCCAGGTGCCCCTATGAATTAGATTATTAAGCTATAATGTGGGTAATAATTGTAATGTTAAAAAAGTGAATAATGAATTTCAGTTGAAACTTTTCAATAATTTCTGTTTTATTGCGAAGAAAATAACACAAGAAGAAAGTTTTCCCTTGAGTTTACTATATTTGCTTCCCTATTGGTAGAAAAGCTCTATAAATTTCAGAGAAATGTATTCCTGTCAAGTTTTTAGTTATTTAAGTTTTTACATTACCTGGTATGCCAAAAAAGATATTAAAATCATGAAAAAACTTTGGATAGCAAGTAAATTTGATTTTCAGTTTTGCAATATTGATATTGATAGCTACAGAAGGTCTTTATTTTCTTAAATTAATGAAGATTTTTATTTCATATTCAAAAGTTCATTTTTATTTTTGTATTTTATTTTTTAAAAGGTTTTTTTATTTATTACTTGACAGAGAAAGACACAGCAAGAAGGAACACAAGATGGGGGAGGAGAAAACAGGCTTCCCACTGAGCAGAAAGCCTGATATGGGGACTCCATCCCAGAACCCTGGGATCATGATCTGAACCTAAGGCAGATGCTTAATAACTGAGCCACTCAGGCACCTCAGTGTTTTTGTATTTTAAACGTGTGTAATATTATAATCCATATGATTTATTATAAATATATAGTATAGTGCCAAATAAAAATTAAACTATAGCCCATTGTCTTTTTTTTTTTAATGTTTGTTGTTGTTGTTGTTGTTTAGATTTTATTTGTCAGAGAGAGAGGGAGAGCGAATGAGCGCAGGCAGACAGAATGGCAGGCAGAGGGAGAAGTAGGCTCCCTGCTGAGCAAGGAGCCCGATGTGGGACTGGATCCCAGGATGCTGTGATCATGACCTGAGCTGAAGGCAGTTGCTTAACCAACTGAGCCACCCAGGCATCCCCTAGCCAGCTGTCTTTATATAAAAATATCTTTTTTAAAATCCACAAAATTGAACACTGTAATTCCAAAAATTAGATAGTTTTCATTAAGCATTTAATAAAATGGGTTATTGTGACCTTTAGAAAAGCTATGATTATACAAGATCAAACATTTAAAATGAAAAACTGTTCCATCAACATTCAATGATAGTGAATTTAATGTGTCATTTATGCATTTTTAAAATATCTTTTAATTTTATTTTAGTCTTTTGCTGAAAAATATATTTTATTTTTCATTACAAAGTTTTTGTTTTGATTACTTATATTCACTGTACAAATCTGAGAAACCAGGGAGGTCTGAAGGCACAAAAGGAAGAAAGGACTTTTTACTATGTGACTGTTGGAGAGTTGATGGGCTTGCCAGGCAGGGAGATAAACTTGACCAAATCTTGCCCTTAATTTAAATCATGCTACAACCAATGGGAACTGCTTGTACCTTGGGTCTGTATTAAATACTATATAGATTGATGCTTCCTTTCCATTGCAGTTGCTCAAACTGTAGTCCTTGAAAAGACAAGAGAGTATTTTTCACATGCTTCATACACACACTAAGCTAAAGTAACCAAACCCATTCTTATGGAAGAGTCAGGGTAAAAAAAAAAAAAAAAAAAGTTATTCTCTGAATACATTAGATATTCCAATTCCCAAAACAAATTTTCTCCAGGTAGGGGGAAAAAAATGTTCTGCTTATTTTTCTACTTGTATTTGTAGATACAGATCACCTGTGTGTATGTGTATGTGTATATGTGGGAGGGAGGGTGTGGGTATGTATTCAGCTCTTACTTATTACATATACTATTACTTTTCATGAGTCTTCTTGGACTTACATCTTTTACATCCATTCCCTACTTCCTGCTACATTTCTTCTTATATTTGTGGCTGTGACACCCTCAGCTTTAGGTTACCCGTTCTTGTAGTGCCTCAGAGGTCTTTTTCAACATTCTTGCCCTCTACCTGTTCTTCTTCCAGCATATTCCACTCTGAATTGTTACTCAAAGTTTTTTTGATGTAGGGCAGTAGAGGAGGAATTCTCTGTTTTTGTGAGTAAGGCATACCCCTTTTTTTTTTTTTTAAGATTTTATTTATTTATTTGACAGAGAGAGAGATCACAGTAGGCAGAGAGGCAGGTAGAGAGAGGGGAAGGGAAGGAAGCAGGCCCCTGCTGAGCAGAGAGCCGGATGCGGGACTCGATCCCAGGACCCTGAGATCGTGACCTGAGCCGAAGGCAGCGGCTTAACCCACTGAGCCACCCAGGCGCCCAGTAAGACATACTCTTAAAGACACTTCTGTTCATTCTCTCAAGATAAGATTTTAAAAAGACTAATGACAAGAGATGTCCAATATATAAGCAAGCAAACAATCAAACAAAATATATAAGCAAGCAAGCAAACAAACAAAAAGACATGAACACACACACACACAAAACTCTTTATAGAGAAATAAAGGAGAAATTAGCAGATGCCAAAGGGCAGCTGGTGGGAGGATAGGTGAAATAGGTAAAGGGGATGAAGAGTGCATTTGTCATAATGAGCCCTGAGTAATAATATATAGAATTACTGAACCACTCTATTGTACACCTGAAACTAATATAACACTGTATGTAAATTCTATTTGAATAAGAAATATGCGATTTACTGATCTTTCTCACTAAATATTTTTCGGTACACTTGACTAAATCATTTACTAAAAATATTTAGTGAGAAAGATCAGTAAGTCACATAGTTTCTAGGTAGAAGAAATTTTTTTTTTTTAAGATTTTATTTATTCATTCGACAGGTAGAGATCACAAGTAGGCAGAGAGGCAGGCAGAGAGAGAGAGGAGGAAGCAGGCTCCCTGCTGAGCAGAGAGCCCAACACGGGGCTCGATCCCAGGACCCTGGGATCACGACCAGAGCCAAAGGGAGAGGCTTTAACCCACTGAGCCACCCAGGCGCCCCTAGGTAGAAGAATTTAAAATCAGTAAAAAACAACAATAAAAGGACAAATAGCTACTATTATGTACCTTATTATCTTCTATTAGGAAGAGGAAACAATCATCTAGATGTAGACGATCTCAGATATTGGTAAGTACTATGAAGAAACATAAAGCAGAGTAAGAAGACAGGGAGTGCTGAGTGAGAAAGGATCTTAATTTTGCTACAGGGTGATGTTGGGATGCTCTCAGAAGTTGCATTTGAAGACACTGGTAAAATGATAGGATAAACCAGGGGATCTGTTGAAAGAATATTCCAGGTCAGAGGATTCAAATGCCCTAAGCAGAGAGGTAAATTTTTAGACAATAGCATATATTTTTTAAAATAAATCATTAACTCACTTAATATTCATAACCCTCCAAAATAACAAAATCATTATTATTCCCAGATGAAAAAAGAGAGGCACACTGGCTTTTTTTTTTTTTTTTAAGATTTTATTTATTTGACAGAGACAGATCACAAGTAGGCAGAGAGGCAGGCAGAGAGAAGGGAGCAGGCTCCCTGCTGAGCAGAGAGCCCGATGCGGGACTTGATCCCAGGACCCTGAGATCATGACCTGAGCCGAAGGCAGCGGCTTAACCCACTGAACCATCCAGGCGCCCCAAAAATGGGGGTACCTGAGAAGCACATTTGGAACTCACATCTTCTAAATGTCTGACTTCGGATTCAAATCCCAGCAGTCTGACTCTATAATCTTTGATATTATCTACAAAATTATGGACTGCTTAAACCCTATGTGTTTTTTCTTTTACCACTCATTAACTGCTTCTCACAGATCCTTGCAGCCTTTGAATCTCCAGTACTAAGTTCATAACTTTCATATAATTCACAGTCCGTATATTCGATTCAATAGTTTCATACTCTTCCAGACACAGAGAAATATCTGAGTCCCTTGTGCCTCTTACATTAAACTAGCTTGTCTGTCTCAACCGAAACGGATATTTCTGACCAACTACATTTTTTAAATCACTTCTTGCCTTTTATTTGGAAAGTTTGTTTACTTGATTATTTTTCTTGCTCCTATTTATTTTAATGAGTTCTTCAGATATGTATTAGTAATCTTGTTTTGGCAATAAGAAAAAAAATATTGGGGCATAAAATTTTAAAAGTTAAATACATATTTGACTTTGAATTTTTCAGTCTTGAGAAAAGAAGTATAAACATTTATATGGTTTAGTAGTCCTCAGATTTTAAAAAAAAATAAAAGGTGAAAAATATATTCGGATGGTATGCTTCATCTAAGGTGTATGTTCCCTGGGCGATAATGGGGAGTGGCAGACAGGGGAAGCAATTCTGAAATGCTCAGGGGTCATGAAAGAATATTGATAAAGGGCTATAAAACAACCTTTGAAGGATCATAAATGAAAAATGAAACTTTTCAATTTGGTTCAGGCTGAAAGTCCTTCCTGAGTGAAACTTGGCTTAAAAGGAAAGAGGTTTGTTTGGTTTAGAAAAATCACTAAAGCATGTTTTTGCCATACTTCATGCTAGTGATAATAAGGTTCTGACAAGCAGTGGCCAAAGGGATATAGAAGAGAGAATTTTTGAAATTTCCAGAACTGCCATAAGCTACAGGTTCCAGTTGGATTTTAATCTAGATTATGAAGAAAAGTGAAAAGCAAAAGGTGATGTTCTTTCCACCTCAACTGACAGGAAGGTGAAATAAATTAACTACCTCAACTTGACTAATTTTCCAAACTTTCACACACTAAATTTTAATCTGGAGGATGGGTTCCCTGACTCTGTTCACTCTTGCTAACTACCAGCTATAAACATCACTTATGTCCACCCCCAGATGCAACAATTGAGGTGAAAATCTAGTAAAAAGGGATCTATTTATACATTTGCCAACTCCTGAGAACATTCTGGTATCACCTTGCATCTAAAATAGAATCCCTTCTGGAGTGCCTGAGTAGGTCAGTCATTAAGCATCTGCCTTGGGCTCAGGTCATGATCCCAGAGTCCGGGGATGGAGCCCCACATCGAGACCTGCATCCAGCCCCATATTGAGCTCCCTGCTCAGCAGAAAGCCTGCTTTTCCCTCTCCCATTACCTTTGCTTATGTTCCCTCTCTCACTGTGTCTCTCTCTGTCAAATAAATAAAATCTTAAATTAAATAAAATAGAGCCCTTCTCACTCAGTACTCTGTCTTCTAACTCTGCTTTATATTTCTTCATAGTACTTATGTACATACATATATATAGGTCTATATACAATACATGTATTTATACCTATGCATTTGTAGATGATCAATAGATTGTGTGATAGTACTGGGGGATGTTTACAAAGTAGCAGCAAGAAAACAAAACACAATTATGTCTTAACAAATAAATCTTTAGTTATATTCTCCCAACACCAGGCAAACAGAAGTATATCAGTTATCTGTTGCTATGTAACACACCAGTGTAAAACTTGATAGTTTAAAACAACAAACATTTAGGTAGCTCAGGAGTCACTGAGTCACCGTAGGCCTGTCTGGTCTAGGATAGCCTTGCAGTCAACTTTGGTTGGGGGGGACAGGGGTTAGCTGGAAAGACTGGTGAGGTTTGGCTTTACCAAGGTTATTTGGGCTCTTTCACATGTGTTGGGCCCTGGCTGAGGCGAATCAGCTGACTGACTCTGCCTTAATCTTATTCAGATGGAGACTGTAGGAGTCCAAGCAACCTAGCAAGGACATGTCAGGCTTCTTGAGTCTGAAACTAAGGAGTGATATAATCTCACTCTGCCTCTCTCTTGGTGGAAGGAAGCCATGGTACCAGCTCAAATTCAAAGAGTAAGGAAAGAGACTTTACCTCTTAAAAAAACATCTGCAAAACTACTCTGCAAAGATCATGGACATAAGGGAGCATGAATAATTGTGGCCAGTTTTCTAATCTATCATGAACAGTCTTTCATATTTGGAAAGAAACTATTAACAAAATTCCATAGCAACTTGTTGCTTTGAGGTTTTCCTTAAAGTATTGAGGGATTTTTGTTGGTATCATTGTAACATTAAAAATAATTTTTTTAGATGAAGTTTCCAATTGCTTACATATGATTTTGTTCTTCTGCTATTCCTGCAGCATGCTCAACAACTTGTACTCTTGGGTTTTGTATCCTCTGGATGTTACTAACCTGCTAACACACTGAACATACTAAAAAGTGTGTTCACTACTACCCTAATGTAGCAGTTAATTGAATTTTGGTACTAGTCAACTTCAACCAAGGTCATCTTAAGTCAGCTTCAACTTTGACAGGAATCCATTAGAATCAGGAAACGCGAAGCAGTTAATAGCTGTATTTTAAGTTTGGTTATTTTCATCTTTTTACTCCTTACCTCTTAATAAATGGAAACACATATCAAACCTTACAGTTATGAATTAGAATGCCTTTCCTAGTAAATGACTTATTGATGCTGAAGTGATTAACCTTTCATTAAAACTTGATATAAAATTCTTCCCTCCATATATCTATGTTTATTACTCAAGCCTCAAAGGAAAATACATCAAACATAAGACAGCTTGGTTTTTTAAAACACTTTTGCAACTCAGAGACTCATAAAATCTGGGATTTTCTAATGTGTCCTCTGCTCTATTTTCTGATAAAAGAAAATAAGTTTCATAAATGAACATGTACTTTCTTGAAAATGTTTCCTGTTTTCTACCTTTCTACTGATGTATAAAATCAACTAAGGTAATGCTCTATAATTCACATGTAACATATGAATGAAGAAGTGTAAGTTATTCAGTAGACAGTTTTCTGTTTCCATCCATGTAGAGTATAACTTTGTATCTCTTTACAGCAACTCTGTGACATAGTGGAAACAGATTGCATAGGGGCCCCAGGGTTTTTAGGAACTGAACCTAAGTGTAGTGTCACAATTTCTGTAACTGAGAGAACTTAATGTGTCTCTATCCAGAGGAGGCTTTCAAAGCCTCTGCCCTATTTATTCCTTCAGATCCACAGGGGTTGTGTTTCTATGATCGGGACACAGCTGTTAGCTCCACGGACCCGTCACCTTTTACCTGGTCTTCTGCTTTGACTCTGCTTCTCTTTGATACCATTCACCTTTCCAGGCCTCTAAAGGCCAGCACACTCCCCAGCCAATACTTCAGGGGGCTGAAGATGTTGCGGAACTGCATGCAGAGCCAGCTCTGGGACTGTTGTGGCTGGTGCCAGTGCAGGGCTGGTGATGACAGTAGGCACTAAAATGCTGGGAGGTTGACAACCAGGCTGCTGGGAATTCGAATCATTGTAATGGAGAGAAACCCTTCCCTTGTACTACAGTCTGCTACATTGGTAAAAATAAAGCAGTCTTACTAGCCCAGCTTTAAAGAGCTTTTACATGGGGTTCCTGGATGGCTCAGTGGGTTTAGCCTCTGCCTTTGGCTCAGGTCCTGATCTCAGGGTCCTGGGATTGAGCCTCACATAGGACTCTCTGTTCAGCAGGGGGCCTGTTTCCCCCTCCCCCTCTTTCTGCCTCTCTGCCTACTTGTGATCTTTCTTTCTGTCAAATAGATAAATAAAATCTTAAAAAAAAAAAAGAAGTAAAGAGCTTTCATGTGATATTAGATTATATATATATACCATATATATATATATATAATCTAATATCTAATATATATATATATTATATTTATAATATATAAATATAATATATGTATATATATGTATATATATATATATATACATATATATATATATAAGCTCTTTTTATAAAACAATAAAAAACATAAGGAAAGAAAGAAAACCCCAACTCTGGTCATCACTGCCTTTCCTTCCCACCCCACCCTCTCCCCAGCCAGTCCCCAGGTTCTTTCTAGGAATGAGGCTGGGCCTGGCCACCTTTGGAGCTTGGAACAAGATGCGGTACTTAGAACCTAATGACTAATGAGCATGGATAGATGAAGAAATTCAGAGGTGCGTGTTTTTCTTTCCTGGGTGATTTCCTATACTTTGCTGGGTTTAAAGCCTAGGTGACTCAATACAACCCAAATGAGCTTTAGAACACATTCATTTTTTACTGGAGTTTCTTGAAAATGAAAATTAAACTTTATGGCAGCTGAGACAATATTTCCTTAATATCCCCACCACCACCAAAAAAGGGGCGCCTGGGTGGCTCAGTTGGTTAAGAGGCTGCCTTAGTCTCAGGTTGTGGTCCCAGGGTCCTGGGATCAAGCCCCGCATAGGGCACCCTGTTCAGCAGGAAGTCTGCTTCTCCCTCTCCCATTCCCCATGATGTGTTCCCTCTCTCACTGTGTCTCTCTCTGTCAAATGAATAAATAAAATCTTTAAAAAAATAATTTTTCCCAACTCTACTGATATAATTGACCTAACTGAGATGCAATTGCACATAATTGGCCAAACAAGGAGAGGCGAGGAAAAAAGTAAACTCTCATGTTCCTTGTTAAATTGCAGCAAAACGTTTGGTAAGTCATCATTATGGAAACATAACTGAACATCCACATAATTGCGAGGTCTGTGGCTTTCTGGGAAGCTCTTGGAATGACCCAGAGTGTTAGTGTGTAGTAATTATTTCTATATGCTTTCAGCAAAGTATTATAAGAAAGAAAAAACGGTCTCATCCAAAACTTGGATTATCTTCTGGGAATGAATGACTGGAGACTGAGAGACAGGGTACTTGTTCCCAGTATGTCAAATATTAAATCACAGACACAGAACAGGATAACAAAAACAAACAGCAAAATTGGCAAAATGGATAATTGAACCCACATAGTAGTTCCTGATCCATATAGCAGTGATAAAATTAGCTGGCAGAATTAGAAAACCTCTTTGACCAGGCAGTGGACCAAGTCCGTGGCATATTTGTTTCCTATGTCTGCTATAATAATTTTCAAATATATGATGGCTTAACACAATAAAGCTTATTCTCTGGAGTAATTTATCAAAGATTAATAATAATACTGGGAACTGAGTATAACACTGTTTCTTAAGCCATTCTCAGAGGCCTCATATCATGAGTTCTCATTTACAATGGGCCTCAATCCTGCAATAAAGATCATATTAAATAAAAGTGTCACCATCTAACTCAAGCCTGTTATTTCAGATAGTTTTACTGTAACTACTAATAAAATGTGGAAAAAATTATAGGTTTAAGGCACTTAATAAAGCAGGTTTAAGAACCCTGTCCAAAAAAAAGAGCAGTGTGCATGTTTACTAATGCATGCTACCAGAAGCCTACTGATATATTTTTCTTTTTCTTTTTAATAAAAAAAAAGATGATTTTGTGGTTAATGACCATAAGCTTCATCCGAGTAAAACAATTCAGGCTTTTATACATGCATATGATGATATAAAATGGTGGTATAAAACATGATGGTATAACATGATATAACATGATGGTATAAAACATGCAAAAAGATGATTTTGTGGTTAATGACCATAAGCTTCATCCGAGTAAAACAATTCAGGCTTTTATACATGCATCAGAAGTAACAGGCCATGAAGACTTCAACCTAAAGGAGAGTTCTCTGGAGTCCACTATAGTCAAAGAAAACTATATCAAGGAAAACTTCTAAGAGGTCATGGGTAACAATGGGTTTCTTCTGGGGTTTTCTCCCAGGGAGCAGACACTAACGTGTGTGCAGATTACTGGCAAAGATGTTCACATCCTAAAAACTCAGAACCTATGAATTAGTTAATTACATCATAAAGGGGACTTGCAGATGGATCTTGAGAAGAGGGAGCTCATCCTAGATTATCTGAGTGGGTTCATTGTCCTTATAAGGGGCAGTGAGAAGGCTCAGACTCAGTAGTAGGTTGTGATAATGGGAGCAGAAAGAAAAAGGGCTATGTGGTGCTCTCCAGGAACCAAGATTGTAGGAATCTCTAGAAGCCTCTAGAAATTGGAAAAAGCAAGGGAATAATTCTCCTCGCAAGCATCCAGAAGAAAGCAGCCCTGCTGATACCTTGAGTTTAGCCCTAATGACTTCTGATATCCCAAACTGTAAGATAATAAATTTGTCTTGTTTTAAGACAACTGAGCTTGTGGAAATTTTTTACAAAAGCAATGGGAACCTAATATACTAAGGGATTCATTCTGCTGCCAGGTCAAGGAGGTTTCCAAAACCTGCCCGGCTGGATTTAATCATTTCTGTGCACTAGGAACTACTGTGTGATTTCAATTCTTTTTGCCAAATTCTTGCGGGTTTGTCTGTTACTCTGTTCTGACTCCATGACTTTCTATTTGATAGAGTAGGAACAAATATCTTGTCTTTCAGTCTATAGTCTCAAGACAATAAGTAGTCAAATCTGGACCTAGTGCAAAGAATAACACATCACACAGTAATCCCAGACTTTTGCCGAGTAACATAATTTAATGGACCCAGTGAAAGAGAAAGTTGTGTTTGAAGTATGAAAAGGTGACTCCCATGAATTTCTGCTTATGCCAAAGATTGGATATAGCTGTCTCCCCAAGTCTATTGTTTTCTTTTCTAGGGCACAGAAATTCCCACCTGGGGACTCTCTTTTTATTACCCTCACCACCTTTCAGGAGGCATGGGCATCTGACTAAATTTTTGCCAATGGAATATGAACAGAAAGCAAATTCTACTTTATTTAATAAAAGGAAATTGTTGTCTGTTATGGTTAATTCTATGTGTCAACTTGGATGGTGTTTTTTGAATGAGATTAATATTTAAATCGATGAACTTTGAATAAACAGATTGCTCTCCATAATGTGTGTGGGTCTCATCCAATGAGTTGAAGGCCTGAATAGAACCCCAAATGGGCCTCCTCCATGCAAGAAACATCCAGCAGACTACCTTCGGACTTCATATGCACTAATTGACTCTCTGGGGTCTCCGGCTTGCTGGTCTTTGGACTGGAACTGCTCCTGGATCTCAAGCCTGATTGTCTGTACTGCAGATTTGACCTTGCCAGTTTCCACAGTGGCTTGGGCCAAATCTTTACAAGAAATTTCTTTCTATAATCCACTATCTTATTGGTCTGTTTCTCTGGAGAGCTCTAACTAATACACAGCCACTGAACCTTCTGTCCTCTTTCTTCAAGCTGGAATGCAGACATTTCCTTGATCTAGCATAGAACATGATGGAAGGATTAAGTTTTAGGGTTGGTGGAAACTCGGTATAGCAGAATAGCTCAATAAATATGTGAACTGTTTCTTGCAGAACTTTCTTCAGAATAGAGAAATAACTCTTTTCCTTTCCTTGCTATTTGCATTTGTAAATAAGAGTACACCACTGCCTTCTTATTTTATCTCCTTATTTCCTGGATTGAGTCTACAGATAATTATTCAAGAATTACATATGGGGGGGGCACCTGGGTGGCTCAGTGGGTTAAGCCGCTGCCTTCAGTTCAGGTCATGATCTCAGGGTCCCGGGGTCGAGTCCCGCGTAGGGCTCTCTGCTCAGCAGGGAGCCTGCTTCCTCCTCTCTCTCGCTCTGCCTGCCTCTCTGCCTACTTGTGATCTTTCTCTGTCAAATAAATAAATAAAATTCTTTAAAAAAAAAAAGAATTACATATGGGTAGGTTTTTTTCTGAGTCTCAATATATGAACATTTTTCTACTTTATTCATTCAAAAGATTAAAAAAAAGATTGACAGAAAATATTCTTATTTTACAATTTTGTTTTCCTTAAGAATTGAATTAAAAAAAAAAAGAAAAAGTAAAAGAGTCAGCTATGTATGCATGCTGTCCTTCCAGTAGAAAACTGGCTGTTATCAGGGATGCCAAGGCCTAGTCAATTTAGTGGTTCAATAATTGACATTCTTTATTTATATGAACAATTTTGGATTTGGTAGGCAATCTTTGCAAATGTTAGTGATGTTTGGCTTTCCTCCCTAGTGTCTTTATAGGTATTTATGAGAATTCCCATTTTAATTGAAAATCTAAACCTTGAGAATAGGATTCCAAAAGATCTGCAAGACTAATTTATACTCTTTCTAGACTACAGAGATGACTTTTTGACTAAAACATAACATGCTCTACCTATTCATTTATTTTTAAAGATTTTATTTTATTTTATTTATTTGAGACAGACAGTGCAGAGTGTGGGGAGGCGCAGAGGGAGAGGGAGAAGGGAAACAAACTCTCTGAGCATACAGAGCTCAATCCCAGGACCCTGAGATCATGATCGGAGCCAAAACCAGAGTTAGACCTTAACTAACTGAGCTACCCAGGCACCCCTAAAATATAAGGAATTTTTTTCTTGTTTTTCTTTTTGTTTAAAGATTTTATTTATTTATTAGAGAGAGAGCACAAGCTAAGGGAGGGGTAGAGGAAGAGGGTGAGGGACAAGCAGACTCCTTGCTGAGCATAAAACCCATAGCAAGGCTTGATCCCAGAACTCTGAGATTATGACCTGACCCAAAGTCAGATGCTTAACCGACTAAGCCACCCAGGTGCCCCAAAACATAACATATTTTAAAAATACTCTATAATGAGCAAAAGGTTCCTGGGTGATGAAATCCTACTCAAAAAGGGTATCAAGATTTTAAAAGAGGGGCGCCTAGGTGGCTCAGTGGGTTAAAAGCCTCTGCCTTCAGCTCGGGTCATGATCCCAGGGTCCTGGGATCGAGCCCTGCATTGGGTTCTCTGCTCAGCAGGGAGCCTGCTTCCTCCTCCTCTCTCTCTCTGCCTGCCTCTCTGCCTACTTGTGATCTGTCAAATAAATAAATAAATAAATAAAATCTTAAAAAAAAAAAGATTTTAAAAGAGACCTAGAAAGATTGAAAACAGCCACTAACTCTCAGTTCCTCTCTTGGTCTGTTGTACATTGAACTAAATACCATAAGAAATGCATATTACACATTTTGTAAATGTATGTGCATAATTAAATTTATTATTCTTTTGTTTAAGTGTTTTTGTAATCACTTCAGAGTCTATTTAGAATGAATAAAGGTGAAAATAAATATGTTACTTAGATATCAACATCATTTTAATTCTAGCTCATAACCTGGCACATTGCAGACAAAATACAAATTTGGTACAAATACTTATTTTCCAGTATAAACATTAAACAAACATTTGGATTCTAAGATTAAATATACATTAGATACAGAAAATTTATTGATAAAAGTTATTTTTCTTAAGTTACATGAAAGTGTCAGTATAAAATATTAAAAAGAACATTACCCTTATATCAGCAAAACTGAGATTTGCTTATAGAACAATAAACATATAACTATATTATGGAGGTTCTAAACATTTTACACAGTCCAAGATGTTCAAATGTAAACCTATGACTGATGTAAATAGGCAAGATTTCTCTATAAAGAAACAATCTACCTTTAAATTGGAAATACTGATAAAACTGCTCTAACCTGCATTTAAGAATGTGTCAAAATATATTCCATATTTTAAAAATTTGATTTATACTTAGATTCTTGGTTGTATTAAGCATGATGATATGATTTTTGAAGAACGATATTTTGAAATAACATCCACGTTTTAAAGTATAACAACTGCATGATGGTACTTATTCTTGGGAAAATATAGATTGGCTAATAAAATATTTGTAACTTAAATACATACCCAAAACATCTTGTAAGTACTCTATAACTAGTTACAGAATAGTGCTTTATAATTTTGTTTTACTTCTAATAAGAGTTTTAATGATACATATTTGGAATGTCTTAAAATTGCTTCTCAGAGGTATTACAAAGCTTTATCTGTACAGATTGATAATTGGTATGTCCAGAGGGAGTTAAAAGAAATGATGGACTTAAATTTGCATTATTTATTCACTGACTTGAACTCTATATACTTTGATATATAAATCACTCACTTTATATAGAAAATGGAGAGTTTTAGTTGGCTTGATATCATATGAAGACAAAAGAAAAATGCTGATTTCTAAAGATAGATTGGCTGATTGGTTGATTGATAGATTGATTTTAGAGAGACAGAATGTAAGAGAGTGAGAGAAAGAGCATATGTCAGTGTGGGGAGAGGCAGAGAGAAAGAATCTTCAAAGAGATGCCCCACTGAGGCATTGATAAAGCCTGATGCAGGGCTTTATCTCACAATCATTAAGATCATGACCTTAGGGCGCCTGGGTGGCTCAGTGGTTAAGCCGCTGCCTTCGGCTCAGGTCATGATCTCAGGGTCCTGGGATCGAGTCCCGCATCGGGCTCTCTGCTCAGCAGGGAGCCTGCTTCCTCCTCTCTCTCTCTCTGCCTGCCTCTCTGCCTACTTGTGATTTCTCTCTGTCAAATAAATAAATAAATAAATCTTTAAAAAAAAAAAAAAAAGATCATGACCTTAACCAAAACAAAGAGTCAGATACTCAATCAATGGGTTTACCCAGGCACACCCCAAAATGCTGATTTCTGACAAAGTATTTTAAAAGTAATGAAAAAATTTGCCAAGTCTTTTTGATATAATTTGTCCTTTTTGGATATCTGATATCCGGTGTTGAAGATATCAGACATTTAATGGTGGTTGAGGAAATCATGCTTGGTTTCATTCATAGTGAATATGAATCAAAATCTTGAATTTACGAGAAATAAAATGAGTTTTGTGGTTGCTTTAAGGATTCAGTGAATGATTCTTGAAAAATTATGTCACCACTACCTCCACCATCAAGATAGAACAATTTCATCATCCTAGAAGGTTTCCTTGTTCCCCTTTATAGCAGATGTCCTCTAACCATCTCCCCCAACCCATGGCAACTACTTATTTGATTTCTAACCTTACAGTTGTGCATTCTGTAAAATCATATACATGGGATCATAGAATATGTAGTTTCAGTGACCAACGGTTTCTTTCACCTTGCTAATGCTTTTGAGATTAATCTTGTTACATATCTAAGTAGTATTTTTTTTTAAATCATTGAGTTATTCCATTATATGAGTATATGAAATTTTTAATCGCTTCAAAAGTTTATGGACATTTGTGATGTTTTTAGATTGCAGTAATAATGCTACTACTATAAACATTTGTAATAAAGCTACTATAAACATTTGTATGTAGGTCTTTATGTGAAGAACTGTTTTGCTTCCTCTTGGGGAAAGCTTAGTAATGAGATTATTGGGTTTGATTGTTTATATGACAGAGCACAGTGTTTTCCATACAAAATAGTTGTACCATTCCCACAATTTACGAGAGTTCCGATTGTTCTGCATCCTTACCTGTACTCAGGTAATTATCAGTCTTTTAAATTTTAATCATTCTATTAAGTGCTAGGTCATATCTCAATGAGGTTTAACTGTGCATCTCCCTAAAGAATAAAGATGCTAAACATTTTTTTTACATGCAATTTGTGTATCTTTTTTTGGTAAAGAGTCTATTCATACATTTTGCCGATTATTATTTTTGTGTAATGAACTTTTTTTTTCTTAAGATTCTGGACCCAAGTCCTTTATTAAGTACCTATTTTGCAAACAGTTTATCCTTGTGTTTAAAAAAATCGTAACAATGAATTTCAAAGAGCAGACTATTGTTTTGATTTGATAAAGTATAATTTATCAGTTTTTATTTATGATTTCTGTATTTTGTGTCATATCTAAAAATTATTTGCCTAAAGTTTTCAGATTTTCTATTACATTTATTTCCTTGTAGAAGATTTGTATTGTTATATATTGCATTTACTTCTGTAAACCAATTTGAGGTAATTTTGTATAGAAGGAGATGTGGATTACATTGATAGAAGTATAAACAAATTGATTGACCCTTTTTATATGGATTGATTTCTTAACTCGATATTTTATCTTAGGATTTATATGTCATAAAAATAACCCCTTTTCTCAATTACTGTCATTTCATAGGTAGTCTTAAAAATCAAGTAGTGTGAGTTTATTTCTGGGCTTTCTATTCTGTTCCATTGTTGTATGTGTCTATTTTTATTCCAGTACCATACTCTCTCACTATAATTACTATATTACTTATAATAATTATTATAACTTACTATAACTTTGTAGTAATTAATTACTATAATTTTGTAGTATAGTTTGAACCAGGAAATATAATGCCTTCATCTTTATTCTTCTTTTTCATGATAGCTTTGTAAAAAGACCCTGAATATAAACTTTAGAATTGTTTTCTTTTATTTTTGTGTAAAATGCCTTTGGAATTTATAGGAATTTCACTGAATCTCTAGACCATTTTGGGTGTTATGGACATGTTAACACTATTAATTCTTCTGATCCATGATCTTCCCATGTTTGTGTCTTTTAAATTTTCTTTTATTAGTCCTGTAGTTTATATTATAAATGTCATTCACTTTCTTCATAAAATATATTCCTAAGTATTTTAATGTGTTTAAGACTGTTTTAAATGGAATAGTTTTGTTTCTTTTTCAGTTTTTGTTGTTGCTAGTGTATCAAAACACAACTGATTTCTGTATGTTGATTTTATATCCTGGAACTTTACTAAACTCAATGATCAGTTCCAACAGTTTTTGTTGTTGTTGTTGACTCTTTGAGATTGTCTATATAAAAGATCATAACATTTGCAAATAATGATAATTTTACTTTTCACATATTTGGTCAACTAACATTTGACAAGGAAACCAATAATATTCAATTGGGAAAGGATAGTCTTTTCAATAAATGGTGCTGGAAAAACTGGATAACCACATGCAGAAAGATGTATCAGACCCCTATCTTATACCACTCACAAAATTTAACTTGAAATGGATTACAGACTTAAACATAAGATCTGATATTATTTTAAAAAAAAAGTCATAGGGAAAAATAAACAGAAATAAGAAGCTCTTTCACATTGGCCCTGACAATGATTTTTTGGATGTGACACCAAAAGCACAAATGACAAAAGCAAAAATCAACAAATGGGACTATGTTAAACAAAATAGCATCTGCACAACAAAAGAAACAAACAAACAAAAAAAAAAACAACTACAGTACAGAATAAAATATTTGCAAATTATATCTTGGATAAGGAGTTAATTAAGAAGACATGAGATGACTGTTGGTGAGGGTGTGGAAAAAAGGGAACACTTGTGCACTGTTGGTGGGAATGTAACTTAGATCTGGCACTGTGGAAACATGGAGTTTCTTCAAAAAATTAAAAAGAGGGGCACCTGGGTGGCTCATACTGTTGAGTGTCTGCCTTCAGCTCAGGTCACCATCTCAGGATCCTGGGATTGAGCCTCGTGTCTGGCTCTGTGCTCAGCGGGGAGTCTGCTTCTTCCTCTGCCTCTGTATTCTCTCTCTCTTTCTCTCTCTCACTCTCAGAAAAATAAAATAAAACAAAAAGAGAACTACCATTTGTCAGTAATCCCATTTCTCAGTACATACCTAAAGGAAATGAAAACATGATATGTAAAATGTATCTGCACTCTCATTCCTATTGCAGCATTAATTATGATTGCTAAGATATGGAATCAACCTAAGTTTCTGTCTTTAGATGAACAGATAAAGTAGATGTTACGGGAAGCTGTGTGGCTCAGTTAGGTTAAGCATCTGATTCTTGATTTCCACTCAGGTCATAATCTCATGGTTGTGAGACTAAGCTCCTTGTCAGGCTCTGGATTGGGCATGGAGTCTGCTTAAGATTCTCTCTTGGGGTGGTGGGGTGGCTGGGTAGCTCAGTCAGTTAAGCATCTGTCTTTGGCTCAGGTCATGATCCCAGGTGTCCTCCTGGAATCAGGCTCCCTCTTCAATGGGATGTCTAGTTCTCCTTTGCCCTTCCCCTGGCTCTTGTTCTCTTTCTTCTCCAATAAATAAATAAAATCTTAAAGAAAAAAAAAAAAGATTATATCTCTTCCTCTCTGTCCCTTTTACCCCCTCTTCCTCCTAAAAAAAAAAAAAGTATATAGGTGGATGTTTCTATCGGCTGTTCCTTTGTCTCATGTGTTTATGTACTTTCCAGGTTTATTGTCACTCTTTTCTCTAGCTTCCTATTATATGTGTATTTTGGTTACAGGTACCAGAGAGTGTTTGTGATTAACCATTCCTTGTCTGGGGACACCAAAACAAAATCAGTCTTTCTATCATCCGTATCCTTATTTGCCAAGGGCAAATTTTATACTTATTGTTGAAGAACTGCCTAATGCCATTGCAGTATGAGTCTTCCTGATGAAAGGAAATAAATGCAACAATGAAGTGGGGTGAAAAGCACTAACCACTAAACTGGTTTTAATTGTTGTTGATTTTACTACTAGTTTTTCTCAAAAATTATTATTCATTTGGTGTTAAACTTTCAAAACTCATTTGTCTTGCATTAGTCTCAGGGTCATATTTCTACTCTGTTTTTTGTTTTGTTTTGTTTGTTTTCTAATGTTTTATTTTAGGGAGAAAAGTATAAGCAACATTTGAAAGATTTTACAGTAAAAACCCTCATATCTACCATCTAGAATCTACCTTCCTATGTTTCTGTACTTGCTTTCTCATGTATCTGTGTGTTTACTAAATTTTAAATACATATAATTTGTGTTGTAGTTCAAAGCAAATTATTGATAAAAGTCCAGCTCTTAAATTCAACACTAATATTTTAAAATAGAGTTCACTATTTGTTTATAGGTTTTTAGTAGAAATCACATTAAATAAAATGCATACATCTTAATTTATTATTACATGATTGTTGGCAATTGTATTTACTAGTGTAATCTTAATCCCTGTCATAATATAGATTCTTTTTGAAGGTTAGTTAACTTGATAATCCACAGGTATGATTAATCAAGAACAAAAAAGAGAATAAAAAACTGAATATCAGGAAGAAGAAAAATCACCATAAATTCTACGGATGTTAAAGGATAATGAAGAAATATTGTGAACAAATTTATTCTAATTAATTCAATAATTTAGATGAAATAGATAAATTATCCAATAAAATATAATGTACCCAAACTGACAGAGATACAAATAGAAATTCTAAGTAGCCAAATAGAGTTTTAAAAAAAATGAATCTGTAGTAAAAATATACCCACAAAAATGCCTTAAGACCAAGAAGTTTTCACTGGTGAAGTCTATTAAATATTTAAATAATGGGTGCACTCGATTTTATACAGACAGTAAGGAACTGGGTAGAAGGACACTTCCCAAATAATTTCATGTGTTTAATACAAAACTGGCACCAAAGATGGACAGAAATGGTAAGGAAAAGAAATTCCAGAGTAACATCTTTCAAGGATTTAGATACAAATATCCTATAAGAAAAATATAAATAGAATTCATACATACGTAGAATTCACACATAGAACTCCTATAATATATTTCTGACAAATGACAAATTGAATTGTATCCCAGAAATAGGAGATTGGTTAACTAAGTCCATTTAATACCATCATTAATACAACAAAGGGAGCTCTTCATTTATTAGTCTCTATATATGAAGAAAAATACATTTGATTATATTCAATATCCTCTTGACATCCTTAACAAATTTGAGATAGAAAAACTACCTCAAGTTGATATAGAATACCTACATAAAACCTCAATTAATAATATCCATTGTGATGAAGTATTACTCTATGGCTAAAGCAAGATAATAATTTCTTCATATACACTTATATTCTATACAGTATTGAAACTATAAATCTTTTTAATAAAGTAAATAATAAAATCAAATTAATAAGGACTGGAAAAAAAGAATAAAATCTTTCTCTAACTGAATTAACATGAGTTACATATTAACATTGAAGTTATAATCTAACATAACATATAATTCATGGTGTTTTATCATACAATGAAATAAAATTTAAATATCACTTTCATTTACTTGTATAAAATTTAGATGGAAAGATATTTAACGTGTATGCTCCTTTAACTGTTGGTTCCTATCAAATTCATTTTAGTAAATACATATTTATTCTTTTTTTGTTTATTAAAAACTTGTTCATAATACCACTATACCTATTCTATAACTGCAAAAGACATACAATTCTTAGTGCACAATTAAATGTGATGCATAGCAAAGAGAAGTACATGGAATGACAGGAAAATTAATGTATTTTATACTTAAGAACTCTTCAGAGGAAGTATCTTTATCTTTCATATCCCTTGTATTCTACTCATATTCTTCATGGGTTTTAGAAGAGAGTATCTTGTGAATTCAAAGTTGTGAAGACAATGTGAACAAATGAGAAGAGGCATAGGAATTATTAAATTTTACAATCATGACAGCAAATTGTAAAATTTTAAAATTTAATAGTCACAATTTAGTTGATGTATGTGTGCGTGCACCTGTGGACATGTGTTTTCAACAAATAAGACATGAATATATCATACAGAATAAAGGACATTATATATTTTTTCTATTAGTAAAAACATGGAATATTCAGGTGTTTATATCACAGGAGTTTTTTAAAGTGTTTATAAAATAATTTTTTCTTTTCTTTGAATAGAGTCTGTAAATCAAAACCATGTTACATTTTTCCAGTCCTCACTTGAGTTATCTTTTAAAAAACCTTACACACAGAGATCATCAGTCACATTTCAAAATGTCTATAATTGTTCAAAAGATCAGAAATACACCTTCATATAATTTGATTTTCATAAAATGGCTAGATGTACAGAAGGATGCTATGTTGTTAAATTTACAGGAATATGAAATTTTGTATCAGTGGTATTGTTTAAAATGTGACATGTGGTTGATATCTTGAAAATACTTAGCTTCTAGTCACCTGCTCTCAAAAAAGCAAGGGATATATGTTCCTGTGGATCTTCTGAAATAGGCTGGAAGAAGAAATAAGGAGAGTCATTTATGTCAAGGAGTTTTAAAATGGAGCCAGGAGGCCATTAAGGATGTGGGTCTCACGCACACTCTCACTGACTAGAACCATGAACTTTTGAACGGGGCCAAACCACAAATATTTCAGAGACTGCACAAACGCCTGCAATTTTCTTGCTATGGTAATACACTTTCGCTTAGTGATAGCCTTAGCAACCGATTATGTTTAGGCAAGATTAATTTTCTGCCACCACCACCAATCAAAATTCTTTAGAAACAATGTATACAGACATTTCTTCTGACTTTAAAAACCCCAGACTTTTGTTCCCTAGTGTGACACAATTTAGGTTGCTACCCAAATCTGTTCCCTTCGAATTGCAATTATGAGACCACAAGTAAATGCTTTTACTTTATTTCAGTTCTGCCTCTTTTCCCCATTTGCAAAGCTTACATTGATCTGAAATTGCAAAGGGATCAGAGTTTTGTAGAGTACAGAAATATGCCTATTGTATCAAAAGCAAAAAAAAAAAAAAAAGAATATCAGCATTATAATTCTAATATTCTATGGGATACTGAAATATCTCCATTTCTTTCAGGTGACCAAAGTGGAGTATGTTTATTATATGTAACGGTATTTCTTTAATGATAAATTATAGCCACTCTCCCATATAAAAAAGCTGCATACTTCCTACAGCACAAGTAAGCAAAAGTAGAGTACAGAGATAAAATATGGGCAGAACCTACCAACTGACCTCCTACTGGATTTGCAATAAGCAGCATAACAATAAGAGAACAAACTCAGACATGTCTTTTTTGACATTTGCACAGAAAAATCAAACTTTCTAGAAATCAGCAAGAGAGAAAGTGAAAAATTTCCCTTAATAATAAACTAGAAAACTGAAGTGCAAAATATAGGAGACAAATAATATTGAGCAAGATAGCCAAAAATATTAAACAATCAGATCAATTCAAAATTGGTGAAATGCAAGATACCGAGACATTTCCATGTAAAAATCAGAAACAGTGGGCATATCTTTGACAATGAAATGATTTATCTTTGTAGAATTTTCTACAAAAATATGGAAAAGTGCATTTCAGGAACTTGGAAGTGAAGGGAGAAAGAGAGATGAATAAAAGCAAAACACAGAACAACACACTTTGGCTTTTCAATGTTGGTAGCAAGCACATTTATCAATTGATCACGTGGTTCACGTTCTTAAAAGCCTTTTATAATTCATAAGTTCAGTCACTTATGTATTTAGTCTATAACATTTATGTAGCAGCAACTAGATTCCTACATGCTAAAATCTATTAGAAAGCAGATCAAACAGAGAAGGATGGTCCTTCCATGTTCCAGATTTTTTTTTTAAGATTTTATTTATTTATTTGACAGAGATCACAAGTAGGCAGAGAGGCAGGCAGAGAGAGAGAGGAGGAAGCAGGCTCCCTGCTAAGCAGAGAGCCCCATGCGGGGCTCGATCCCAGGACCCTGAGATCATGACCTGAGCCGAAGGCAGCGGCCTAACCCACTAAGCCACCCAGGCGCCCTGATCCTGAATTTTCTATGTAGAGGAAGCTCCATTATTGTATGATTACAAGAGCCTCCCTCCACTCATCTATTCACAAAAGCATTTTGAGAAAGAAAAGCTTGAACAAGGACAACTCAGTTCCTCAATGGTTGTTAATGGCTAGTGTGGGGTAAGGGAACAAACTGGAGAGGGGCACAAATGAATATTTGGGGTTATGGAAATATTTTATATAGTGTTTTTAGTAGCAGTTACATTTCTACCTTTGTTAAATGCACAATTTGTTCTAGATACATTTGTTACATTTATGAAATTGTTAAAATACACCTTATTATATACTTAAAACTGAAAGATATCATGACTATAAACTGCATTTAAATAAAACAAATGAAATAAATATAATTACACATCATCAGCTTTTCACAAATTAAATATTTTAATAAGATCAAGTATAGGTTGGCCATATAGAAAAATTATATTGCTATACATCATGGGAGTATAAATTGATACTTCTTTGATGCCAACTTTAATACCTAGCAAGATATGGATAATCTAAGACTCAATTTTATTTCTGGCTATGTATGTCTTAAGCAGAAATATGTAATTATGTTCACTGTAAAGTTGCTTCTCATAGAAAAAAGTTTAAAAAGCCAGACAAATTTCCTTTAGCAGATAAGTGGATAAACAGAAATTTATTCATGAAATATACATTATTTTATTTTTCACTTTTTAAAAAAAGTAATCGCTACACTCAAAGTGGGGCTCAAATTCATGATCCTGGGATCAAGAATCAGATGCTTTACCAACTGAGCCAAACAGGAACCCCAGAAATATATATTATTTTAAAATTGAGGTTAATAGACTATTTAACAAATATAAACATGAATAAATCTCATAAAAAACAGTTAGTGAAAATAGCTATTTTATTTTATTTTAATAGCTATTTTAAAAAACACTTGAAACCCAAACATGAATGTATAGGGTATGTGAACACAAAATACACATAGTAAATGTAGAAAAATGTATATGAGAATGTGATTGAACATTTCCACACAAGTGTAGGGAGTATGAAAAATTGAGTGGGTTGATATTTTAGCTGTTAATAGTAATATGATTCATTAAAAATAGTTTTATGAAGTAAATATGATATAATAATATTTGAGGGGAGATATATGTGTATTTGCTATGTTATTTTGTGCAATTTTCAAATATTTTAACATTATATCAACTTTATGTTAAAAATCAATTAATTGTTCTAGAAAAAGGGTTTTACTGTAGGAAGTGAGGGATTTGCTGAGGGGAAGAGCCAGGTTCTTAAAAAATAAAGTGAACATGTATGAAAGGATAAATGAAATATATTTGTAATTAATTGCTCTGCAGTATGGAACTGGGGAAGATGAAGTTTCAGAGATTTAATAGTGTATGGACAAGAGGAGTGAACTCTTCCAAGATGTTTTAAAAGCTAGCAAGGGGATAATTCTTAGAAATAAAACTATAATTATTCCCTAAGAGACTTCTCACATTAGGAAACTCCTACATATACTTTCATCTTATAGATGGTCAATCAAAAAGCTAATGATGTTTTCTTCAACAACCGCTTGTCCCAACTTTCTTGATTAGGAGAAAACATAAAGGTTCTCCCAAATCAGGTCAACTCTATTGGGAAAAGACTGGAATTAGAAACGATGTAAATCCAAACACTTGATATAAGAGGAAAAACATAGTATCTGTACCCAAGGGAAAGTTATGGGTTTAGAAGTATAAGGCATATTTCAACAAAGATGAAACTCTCTTTGAGAAAGGAAAACAGAATAACAAAAGGTTGATTCTCTGTAGGCGATAGATATTAAATGGATAAATGATATCTCTTGGGTGGATTTGCAAGGATAGAAAATGTATGTTTGAAAAAATGAACATTTTTATGAAAATTAAGGTTTGTAGAATTCATAAGTTTTACTGTGAGGAATGGAAAAGATTTTAGGAACAGAAATGTCTATGTCTGAAAGCAGAGAGAGAGAGAAATGAAAAAAGGCCCACAGATTTAGGCCTACAGAGAAGGTGAAATCTTCAGAACAGCTACTATTTTACAAACTTAAAAATATTTCTCATAGATACAGGAGAAAGAAAATGAGAGATGGAACGTAGGTGGCATATTCTACTGTTGAATAAAAATGAAGGAACGAATGGTCTGCTCTTACTGAAGTGGTACAAGTTGTGTTCGGTTTGGTAAATTCCAAGGGTAAATGTAAGCCAAGTTCTTAAGAAGAGACCTCGGCAAAACAATTCTTCTCCTGGGCCTAAGCACCAGAGATATGAAGAATTCTCGAAGTTGGAAATTAGCCAATGCAGATGTGACCACAGGATAAAAGTCTTTTTCTTGAAGGGAGGGTCATAAGCTGGGGAAAAAAAAAAAATTACAAAGCATGAATCTCCATTTTATAGGGGTAAAAACTGTCCAGAGTCCCTATGGGTAGAGAAATTGAGAGACAATAGGAAATCAAGACTGAGAAGTCTTTAGAAAATTTTCTTTTTTTCTTTTTTCTTTTCTTTTTTGAAAAGAAAAGAGAGATAGAGTGAGTGAGAGTATGCCTGTACCGGGGTAGGAGGGGTAGAAGGAAAGGAAGAGAGAGAATCTTAAGCCAGTATAGTTCTTAATCTCATAACCCTGAGATCACGATCTGAGCCAAAATCAAGAGTCAGACACTTAACCAAGTCACCCAGGTGCCCTAGAAAATTCTCTGATGAAAGATGGGGCACATTGTTCACAAAGAAGTGGAGGCTATGACTATAGAATACGCCTTTTATTTAGCCCTAGTTTACTGGGTACACAAGATAAATACAAATGAAGACATTTTTAATATGTTATGTAGTAAATAATCTAGAGGTTGACTATATCACTAATATTCTGTCTGTCATCTCTCTCTTTCTAATCTCTATATCCATCTCTATCTTTCTTTCTTAATAGAATTATGATTTTATTTTTCTATTTCCTGATGGACATGAGTTTCCAGAGAAGAATTATTATTCTAAACCAATTCTATTTTTATTTTGTAATACCAGTTTAAAAATACCATATCTGTGCCATGAAGAATGAGATATGAAGATGACATGCCAATGAGATATGAGGAAGACTTACTGAAATTAACTACTTCTGAAAAATGTATCTTCAATCTCTGAAAAAAAAAAAATCATGCTCCCACAGAATTCCACAGCATTCCAAGGATGTGTCATCATCCTTGTGAAACTATCATAATTCCCCAAACCCCAACAACTATTACTTCTCATGGGGAAGAAGACTTATGGTTAGCGTCAAATAGTTTTCTATGTATTTTTAAATTGAAATATAATTAACATATAACCTTATATTAGTTTCATCTGTGAAACACAATGATTTGTTATCTAAAACAATCCAAAACCTAAACTCATAGATACAGAGAAGAAATTGGTAGTTGCCAGAGTTGGGGTTGGTGGTGTGGTGGGCAAACTGTGTGGTGGTAGTCAAAACGTACAAATTTTCCATGCTTTCCCAATACATTCTTCTTATTTAATCTTATCTTTAGGACGAACTCTAGAAACATGCTATAGTATATTTGAAAAAGTTGTCCTTAGATACCTCGCTAAACAGAGGAGGGAAGTCAAATAGCTTGAATTGAAAGATGAAAAAAAAGAAATCTATAGATTTAAGATACTTAAGGGGCACTTGGATGGCTCAGTCAGTTAGGCATCTGACTCTTGATCTCCACTCAAGTCTTTATCCCAGGCGTATGACTTTGAGCCCCGAGGTGCGCTCCACACTGGGCATGGAGCCTACTTAAAAAAAAAAAAAAGAAAAGAAAAGAAAGAAAAAAGGAAAATCATTAAAATATTGAAGATCTAGTGTGTCAAGTTCAATGGAGAGTAGTGAATTATAAGTCGAAATCTTCAACTTTTTTTTCCCCCTGATTTTAGGAATTAATCATTCTGGGAAGTCTGATTCTTTGTTGCTAAGAAAAATAGAAAGAAATGAAAGAGCTGCTTTCAGTTTTACCGGTATAAAGCAAAGACTCTTTCAGGTCCAAAGAATTTTTGGAATAGCTTTAAGAAGCTGAACAAATCAAAACTGCTTTGAGGTCTTTGCTACTTACATGAAGGAGAGACGAATTTACCTTTAATAGAAATGGATTTTCTGAAGACAGAAAGGGCAAAGGGAGGACTTTCAGATGAGCATTGCTTACCTATCTGGACCCCTGAACTGATTTTGAGCTTCATTGTTATTTTGACAGCTACAATCAAAACCTAGGGAGTATTCTAGAATCCCTCATGAAACTTCAAATATTTGGATTCCAGGTTTTTTGATTTGTCCAAAGGTTAGAAAATATTTCTGATATTTGTCATTGTGCCATTAAAATTATTGCACCTTTTCCTAGGAAAGAAGGCTATGTAGCTCTCTCATTGTTTTAGAATTACCTCCCGTTTTCCATTTGCTATATTTAATCTATATGTTTCAGGTATGTATTTGGACATAGAATAGTCGTAACACCAAGCTATTTTGTAACATTGGATCTTTCAGAGCTCCAGATTTGCAGCATTGTCAATTGTACACAGGGAGGTTATAAGAGAACCCCCACGTCAGAATGAGGTTGACAAGCTGATGTTCTTCTGTCTTCTTTGAACGAGCCTCATTTACTCTGCCCCCCTATATCACAACACATTGCAAAGTAGCCTACATGAAATGTGAAGACTAAAATCAATGTAAACTGAAGGCATTTTTTTTTACCAAATAAAATTGTAAATGTATAATTTTGAAATTCTGCATTGTCCACCTATGAACTTTTCTATGCTACTTGCAATAAATAGAATCCCCTTAATTATTGGTAGAGAGTTGTGACAATCTGTCTTTGTAGTTTGCTTTAGGAACCTCAAAGGGCCACAAATGGTGAAGAAGGAATATTGACTTTAGGGAGTGAAGACCAGGAACTTTTTCATTGTGGTTGTTTTCACTGTTTTTCATTAGAAACATTAACTGGGATACTGCTCAAGAGCAACTGGAGGCTAAGAAAAGAGTTAATAAGAACAATTTCAAGGGCACATAACTCAGTGGGTTAAGCCTCTGCCTTCAGCTCAGGTCATGATCTCAGGGTCCTAGGATCGAGCCCCGCATTGGGCTCTCTGCTCAGCAGGGAGCCTGCTTTCCTCTCTCCCTCTCTCTGCCTACTTGTGACCTCTCTCTGTCAAATAAATAAATAGAATCTTAAAACAACAAAAAAAAAAAAAAGAAAGAAAAAAAAAGAAAAAGAAAGAAATGAAAATAAATAGAAAAAAATTTCAAGATGTACCCTGCGGTTTAGGTGGGAAAATATCAGAAATGGGTAGAATGATGTTTTCTCTGCATACAGCCAGAAAAGAAGGTTAGCCTGACACTCAAGATCAATGTCTTAGGCACAGTATTTCTGCTATAAATCAGAGATTCCCAAACTTTCTCAGCTCACAGACCCCTTAGTATATTAAGACCTTTCTCATGGTGGACCTAGTTCAAGAGAAATACCAATCAGTTTCATTTAAATAGTTAATCTAAATTCATATAATCATCTGAAGGTTAATAAGCATAAATTAAAATGTAAAAAGAATATTTTTACTTCATTCTAAACATAATTTCTTATCATTGGATAGGTATAACTTTTGTACATTTCATAGCTTCCCAAATATTGGAATTAATTGAATACCACTACCTTCAAATTTTGTTCCATAGTAATTTTTACACAATATTTGGTTTTTGCAGCAGCAATTGCTAAAAATCTAGATTTACAAAGATGTGGTGTCATTAAAAGAAATGCTGTGTGGATTATGTTTAATTGTGAACTCTCAAGTGATACCTGATGTTGAGCTGAGTATTACTGTGTTTCCCTTAAATTTTTAAAATACTCAATTGCCATTGGTTGAGTTTACCTGGGCATGTCAGTTTGGGAACTGCAGCATCAACACTGAGATACTCTAGGGGATATAAATTGTAATAATAACAACAACAAACTGGGGTTTTTAATGGCTTTGCTGTTATGCTAGTGTAGTGTCTGATGGTATGGATGCCAGGAAAAGAAACACCATATAGAACCCCACCACTGTCCTTTACCAGCTCTGGTCCACTGAGCTCTTTGTTTTTCTGTACCTTAGTTTCCTCATGTTAAGCTGAAGTTAGGCAAACCCATTGTTCTCTATAAAGGGCAAAATCCAGATCATACATAGAATGAAAATAAGAAGAATTAATAGTACCTGTCTCATAAAGGTGTTATGATTAGTAAATAGAATAAAATATACAAGGTTTCTTTAAGTATATGGAAGACTAGTCATGCACAGATTTTTATTTAGAATTATTATTATTGCTGAATTTTTCTGAAGAAATGTTATATTAACAATTACTGCCCCCAGAACCTGGCCAACAATTGGTATGCTACATATAAATATAAATTGAAATAAAAAATCATTAAAAATAAGTCCACATTAGTTATAATGATTTTGGTGATTCAGCATGCCATTATTAGTTTTAACCTTATTGAGGTAAATCACATTAGCAATTAATATTTTAAAATGTTTTGGCTTAATTCTGTTTATTTGTATACACATCCCTTGCCTCATCTAATGGGTTAAATCTTCATTAGAATAATGATCACATCTTGTGAAATTTTAACATTTCTCAAACATCCAAGAATTGTCATATATATACACACATACATCCATATTTTGTTAGATGACTAAGCTTCTTGCATTTTAATAGCCTACAGTACAATTGCTGTGATAATACATTAATTTTTTAGATAAACATATCTAATAGTTGTTGTATATCAGACATTGTTCTAAATATTTTAAAATATCAATTCATTTATGACTTATAACAACATCCTAAGTTATTGAACACTAGGTTAAGCTAGCATTAAGCTTTCTTTAAAAGGCAAGATCCAGAACAAAAATAATTAACAATTACTTGTGTTTTATTATATGTGAGGCATTATCTTAAATGCTCTAAATGTATGTAAATAGTTCAATCTTTGTAATAATTTGAAGAAACAGAGACAGAGACAGGCTATAAAACCTACTGAAGATAAGGAAAAAGTCAAGTACAACTAGAGAAGGAAATAGAGAGAAGAAAAGAAGTAGAAAAAGGTGAGAGAGAAGAGAAGAAAAAGGAGAAGGGGAGGAGGAAGAAGAAGATAATTTGAGGTGGTTTATAAAAGTGCTTCTAATGCCAAGCATTGGAAGTAAAAAAATCATGGTCATGAAATGATAACAAAAGAAGATAACTAGATAATATCTTTTTAAATTACTCAACCTGACATTTGATCACTTCTCCTTAGCCATTACAATAAAACCTAGAGGGATTCTTGCTAAATTTTAGCATGAGATTTTCCATTCTTACTTAACTTACTCCCTGCTTTTATTTGTTTTGGCATTGAGAAATTCCATAGAGGTAGCTTGATATTCTTAAGAAACTACAGATTATCATTATAAGCTGTCATATAGTTGTCATATAGTCATAGTGATATTTTGATTTTTTAAATTTTATTTACTAAATTCTTGGATTATATGATCTACAATCCTGTATTATAAATGAGAGACACAGGCTCTGCTAATTTAATAAAATAACATATCTACATTTTTATTACTTAAAATTGTCCTGAAAAAAAAAAATTGTCCTGAATCAAGACCAATTCTTTAGGATACCATATTGGAAAACTCATTCACTACAAGATTTGTAAATAAAACTTGAGTCTGTGTATGTAGTAGGCAGCTTTTGTGGGGGTGAGGGAGTAAGGTGACTCTTACAATGTATTGGTAAATGGCTATCTTGTTCTTAGAATAGTTATAATTTTGTGGTCTAGAAAATTAAAATTAAAGATTAAATGAACCCTAGAGAGGTCATCTAATATTTTATGCTTGTTTATTTGTCTTTCTAACATTCTAAAAAGACTGGGCACCTGGATGTCTCAGTCAGTTAAGCATCTGTTTTGAGCTCTGGTCATGATCTCAGGGTCCTCCAATAGGCTCTCTGCTCAGTGGGGAGCCTCTCCCTTGGTCTGCTGCTCCCCCTGCCTGTGTTCTCTCTTCCTCTCTGTGTGTAAAATAAATAAATAAAATCTTCAAAAAATAAATAAAACAAAAGGCAATAAACTACCTCAATATGTGATTATCCATCATATTTCAAGACTACAGGAAAAGAACAAGCACATTTTTCTTCAAACGTCTTTTACATTTTTTAATACCACTTATATTCATTCAGAAAATATTTCTTTGCAGTCAATCCAAATATCTTCCACTTTATCTTTACTCTTTCCTCTTATTTTGTTCTCAGAGAACCTGTAGAGTAAATCTTCGAACTGAGCCTCATCATGACTAGGGCAACAGGTATTTCCAATTAACAGGTTAAAAATCTCAATTTCCATATTACCTCTTATAAATCTTACATTTTAACCTCTTTATCTACTCTGTATCTCCATTTTAGGTTTTTAATATCAGAAACCCAAATGAGAAGAAAATTACTCCTCAAATATCTAAGTATAAAGGATTATTTTAAGATTCTTAGAAAATATTTAAATAACCAATGCATGAGCTCCCTCCATCTATCTCTCTCTCATTCTCTTTTCTGATCCTTGATCCTTTTCTTGATACTTTATACAAATATTCAAATTGTATATGAAAATGATAATTGTATTATTTAGTTTGAATTACAATTTTAATTAGCAATGATAGTAATGATAACACCTGCTAGATCAATGAGTAATTTATTTGGTATTCCCAATATGTGACATATGTATATGTTACTATATATATACATTGCTTTCATTGTTCACAATAAACTCTACAAAATCCCTGTTATTTGCCAAATATAAAAAAGATAGAAATTAAGATTTGGAATGGTCAGCAAGATTGTGTATGATCATGCAGTTATTAATGCAGCTTGGATGTGACCCCTGGAATTTGTGAATATTATTTTATTGAAGTAGACATATACTCAGAAGGGGACTTGATATCCTTGCTTTCTATAATGGTGGGTAACAATATAATGTGAATCAAAGTTTCCCTTGAAAACAATAGAACATCAGTAATTATATTTTTTAGTTTTTTAAAAAGTTTCAAAGAGTTAACAATGCAATGAGGAATTTATAGATCAAAACTCAAGAATAAAAGAAGGGAAAAGGGGAAGAAAGGAAAGCAAAATGGAAAAGGAGAAGGAAGAAAGGAAGGAAAGAAGGAAGGAAGGAAGAATGTAACCTCAATAACCACGGCCTATTATTCTGAAGCCATTTATAATCAACTTCAAAAAGGATCTGCGTGTTTAGTTCAAGGACCTAGAAGAAGACCACAGTCTGAAAAATTTGGGGATTCTGATTAACCATCCAGTATGTTAAACTAGGTCTTTTAAACTAGTATGTTAAACAAAGGTTTTTACCATCAAAGTTAAGGTTCAAACAGACTAAAGCAGCCTATCGTGCCTTATAGCCTGTTTTCACATTGTCTTCTCCTCCTTTCTTCTCCTTTCTCCTCCTCCTCCTCCTCCTCCTCTTCTTCTTCTAATGCTTTTAATTCTTCTTATTCTTTATTTATTTGAGAGAGAGAGAGAATGAGAGAATGAGAGTGAGCATGAGCAGGGGAGGGGGACGAGGGGTAGAGGGAGAAGGAGAAGCAGACTCCCTGAGGAGCAGGGAGCCAGAAGCAATGTGGGACTCCATCTTAGAAACCTAGGATCATGACTTGGGGTGAAAGCTGACACTTAACTGACTGAGCCACTCAGGGGCCCTCACATGGTCTTCTAAGGCTTGAATTTAAAAATAAATTCTGAACTTAGATTTATATGATCTGAGATTACAACAAAAACAAGCACAACATTTCATCTTTTAAAGAAAATACAATCCACTAAAGTTAAATAAGCAAGTATTACTAGAAATATTTTTTTCCAACACAAAATCCAGTATAAAGGCAAAAATACCCAAGCACACCAAGAAATGAGACATTGATCAAGAATAAGCAGAATCCACAGATAATTGAAATAGTCTTATATGGACTATTTAGAAATATCAAACAGGCTATAAATTCAAATTACGGTTACTATAAGCTATAGCAGTTAAATTTGAATACTTTGACATCTGAAAATAATTATATTTAAAAAGGCATGAAATATTTGAAAAATAAACTGAAATATGGACATAAACATAACCAAAATTAAGAACACAGTTGATGTCTTTTATAACAAATGAGACAGATATGAATGGAAAAGTAACGAACTAGAAGGCAGGACACAAAACACCAAACTGAAGCATAATTAAAAAAACAAACAAACAAACAAAAAAACCAAAGCTTTTCTTTAAAGCAAGTATTAAAAATATCACAGGACTAAAAGCATACCAAATATTTTTGTTATATGCATTATAGCTAGCTGAAAATATTCATGTACTTGAGCAATAAGAAATACATTTAGAAATACTATATATACCAAAGAAAAACTTACCAGAAAAAGGGGATTATTTTATTTATTTATTTGTTAAATAGGTTTCACGCTCAGCGTGAGGTCCAGTGCCAGACTTGAACTCTTGATTGTGAGGTCAAGACCTGAGCTGAGATCAAGAGTCCACACACTTAATCAAATGAAACACCCCAGTGCCCCAATAGGGAAATATTTTACATTACAGGATTATTCCTAAGAAGGTAAAAAGAAGGTAAAATTCACAGCTCATTTTCACAGACAGGAACACTTTACTATGAAAACCTAACAGTGAAATTAGGTGAAAGGACAACTATTAGCAGCAACCTCTTTCTGTAAAGGATGATGAAGCAAACCTTTTAAACTTCCCAGGATCTGTGTTAAACAGATTCAAACGGGCTGTTGCATCCTGAAAGCCACCAGAGACAATATATAAACAAAAGAGTGTGGCTGTGTTTCAGTAAACTTTATTTACAGAAATTGGTGGTTGTAGTGGGCTGAACTAGATCAAGTTGCCCTAAAATGATGACTCCGGAACTTGAAGCAAGAATGGTCATATATCACCATGGGGGAAATTGGAGAAAGAACAGTTTATTAGGAACAAAGTTTTTGACATGTTATGTAGGAGATGTTCCTTTAACGTCTTAGTAGAGATATTGGGAATGCTCTTGGACAAAATATGCGATCCAGGAGAGGAATCTGGCTGGATCATGTGCCATCTGTATGTTTCCTAATGTAAGTTATGAGTCATTAGTATAAAAACACGATACAATGCAGGAAAGTGTATAGGTAAAGAGATAATCTGTTCTCCGTTCAGCTTTGCTTTACCAAGAAAAATAAAGAAGTCACATAATGCAGCCAAATCTCCTTATAAATATGATAATGAGAGTCTTCCTGATAAAGAAACAAATAATACCTGATTGCAGAAGAATCTTTATCTTTGGAATGGTTTTTAAAAAAATGCATTTGATCTAAAATTGCTTATAGTACACTTATAATCTGTGAATTTATGTAAATGGCCTCCAGAATATGTTATGTATCTTATTTATCTGACCAGAAAATGTTCTAATTTCTTGACCAAAATGATCCCTTCTTTGTAAGTGATCTGAACCACATATATCACTTAGAGACCACTTGCAATAATCTTCACTCAGAGCAGGTCCAGGGCAGAATGAAAGAACCTGTGGAGACCTCTATTGATAGTCCTGGACCTCTCTGTGCTTCAGTTGTGGCTCAAAATTCATTAGTCATCTTTGATACAGGGTAATATTTCTGAATTATAGGAGTCTGAGTTGACAATGTGATCCTATGTATTTATTGATAATAGCATTAAAGAAGATCAGAATTTATGGGGGTGACTTTTCAGAAGAAAAGAGCCAAGAACAGACATCCTTCAGGTCAAAAGAAGAGGGAGACATGCAAAGAAGACTGGCCGGAATAATTAGTGAGGCAGGAGGAAATCCAAGACTGAGGCTAAGCCAGAGGCCAGTGAAAAAAGAGTATCAAAGAGGAGGAAGTATTGACTATGCCAAAACAGCAGGGACAGGCATTAAAATTGAGCATAATACATAAAGCATGTTGGTGACCTTGGCAAGAATGTTAGTTTTAGTGAAAAGTCTGGGGTAAATCCTCACCTCAAAAGAAAATGTGAAACAGTTATTTGAAGGTAGTGAGTATAGACAGCTATTTCACACAGAATTTTGCTGCAAAAAAGATCAAGGACATTAGAAAAGTAGGGTTAAAAGGTTTTATTTGAAGGGCGCCTGGGGGGCTCAGTGGGTTAAGCTACTGCCTTGGGCTCAGGTTATGATCTCAGGGTTCTGGGATCGAGCCCTGCATCAGGCTCTCTGCTCCCCAGGGAGCCTGCTTCCTCTTCTCTCTCTGCCTGCCTCTCTGCCTGCTTGTTCTCTCTCTCTCTGCCAAATAAATAAATAAATAAATAAATAAAATCTTTTAAAAAAAAGTTTTATTTGAGATAAAATTAAAATATATACGTGTGTGCGCACGCGCGCCTATTTCAGTGCTGGTTGAAATTAATCAGAGAAAGACATTTTAATGATGCAGAAAAGAGTAATGTGGGAGTAATGTCTGGGTGGGGAAGAGAAGAGATGATCAAGCATGCAGACTGAGCAATGGACATGAAATAGGTAAATAAAGAATTCATTTCTCATGAAAGGCAGAAATTTGCTCCTTTGTGTACAGATTCTCATATCTCATGAGTAGATATCATGGGGAAACTGTCAATATTTTCTGGTGTGCTTCAATTTTTGTAGTGAATTTAGAAGCAGGGTTATTATCTAAGAATGTAGATGGGGTAGGAAATGTTGACGGTTTTAGGAGTGAAAAGTTTTGAGATAATACTGTAGAACATTAGGAAAATAAATGGATCAGATAATTATAGTATGATTCCCTGGCAGCATTAAGAACTCAGTTTGGCTTTTTGTCCATACATTTAAATAGGTATGAACATTTTCCTTATACACAAAAACCAGCACAGGTTTGCAAACTGAAAGAAATTAGAGATTAAATTAAATTGTTATTTTGCCAGCGGTATGAAAAAAGTGAGCCAGGTGCCTGAAATTCAAGTGAAGATGCAAGGGAATACTTATAATGATTGGCCATGGAACTGGGGCTAGTAAGGTTTTTTTTTTTTTAATGTGTATTAGAACACACACACTCATGCACACATGCACACTTAAATCATTAACCTGTATCTATTTTGTCTTCATATTAAGGTTTGCTATCATAGTAAACTTTTTTTTTTTAATTCTATGTTCTTTTTGCTAAGCTAACAGATGAGGAGTTTGTCGATTTAGCGCCCCACTCCTTTTTTTTTTTTAAATTTATTCTACTTCTCAGTGAAGAGGAAAGAGCTATTGAAACAATTGCAGGGTCCTATGGATTCTGATGCAAAAAGACCTAACAGGTGTCTAAATTACTCTTGTAGGTACAGATAAAGTCTAATTGTCATTGAATGCATCCAAAGGCAAAGTACTTTTCTTCAATGTTTATAAAACAGGAAAACCAAAACAAAACAGTAATGTCAGTTTTATCATTTACCACCCTCAATTCTACTTCATAGATGAGGCATGAGTGTTCATAACAACACAATATAGACTTGTGAGCAGAATTCAAGTTCAACTGATATTTTATCTTCAAACATAGCCTCCCCTTTTGTTGGCTAGATGGCTCAAGTAAGCAGAGTTCAGCTGCTGAGTAGATATTCCAAGAACAGAAATTATGCCATGACAGAGAGCTAGATATCCTAACTATTTACTTGTTTTTCTTACACTTTATGAATGTATGTGCATGTGTGTGTGGGGCTAGGGGTGGGGTATGGCAAGAAACCAGAAACCCAGGTATTTCTTTTTAAATAATTTGAAATGTTATTTTGAACTAACTTTAAATTTTAGATAATATAATAGATCACAGGAAAAATATGGGTAGGTATGGAATGCAATTTAGAAACCATTAAACTTCATCCCATTTTAGAAACAAGTAAACTAAGCCCCAGAAAGTTCATGTAAATTGTTCAAATTTTGACAGCTATTTCTTGACAGTGGCAGAGGGGGACATACAAAATATTGAAGCTTGTTAGTCATTTTTAAACCTTTTTAGCAAGATTCATTTGTATACAAAGAATGTGATAATTTTACAGTTTGCATTTATTTATTAGAATAAGTCCCGAAGGAATTATAATAGGCAAAATTCTGCCACCTAATTTTCAGGCTGATAAAACAAACAAACAAACAAAAAAAAACTTCAATTATTTAAAATGATGAAATTTTATTCTGTGTTTACAACTAAACTTCAGAAGAAATTTATGAATTGCCTTGCTTTAAAAGTAGCTTTGGGTTTTTATGCCCTTTAGATGAAATTACTCCTTGAAATCATTCAGAGATGAAGAACTGAATTATCTTTTATTTCACAGCAGGTGACTAATATTCACTGATCCAGAATGCTGATTTCTGGGAAAGTGAATGAAGATTTACTAAAATGAAACTACACTGTTGTCAGCTCCCTAGACAATTGTCTATGTTGTAGAGTAACAGCCACTGTCTTCCTCTTCTTTTTTGGGCAGCATTTATTTAACAAATACCAATATTGAACATATTATGTTCCAGCCACTGTTCTGTATGCTTTATAAAGCTAACTCATTTAATTTTCATAAAAACCCATAGGTGGCTTTTTCATAACCCCCATTTCACACATGAGAGTACTGTAGTATAGAAGGTACTTAAATTACTTGCCTAAAATGAAGGGTCGCAATTACTACTCAGGCAAACAGGTTACGGTCTCTGTATCCTCTGTTACCATACTGTCTCTTTTATGTTGAATATGATTTTTGGAAGCATTGTTTTCCACTCATTGCTTGATAATCGGGTGGTGCATTCCTTCTCTTCCTATTATTGGGCCTACACCAAATGTCATCTTCAGAAGCATGATACTTCATATATAATTCCAGGTGATTCCTTACATTCACTCTTTAGTCCACTAAGGCCTTCTCAGAGACCAAAACATTTGTGACTTTAGAAAACAAGTTTGGTGAAAGAATCTAAAATGGAGAAAGAAATCTGGCATTTCCTTTTCTGAACAGCAGAACTGTAAATTCAATTGCAGTCATGATCCATCTGGTTTATTGGTCAATTTATAACAATTTTTGAGGAACTATTTAACATGCCTAACTTTGAATATCATAACATGAAAAAGAATTGCTGATTACTGATGGGAAAAAGAAACCCCAAACTACTGATATTTGAATCATCATATAAAAATTCTCTTTTTAAATTCTAACTGAGCATTCAAGGTTGCTGTCAACCCTTCTGTACTTTAGTAAGCTCATTTGATTGGTTTATTTTCCTATGTTCCATGAAGCTATTTCCAACTTCTTTCATTCTTATAAATCTATAAGAAAGTGCCTCGCTTCTCTGTCCCGTATTTCATTCTATAGTCAAGATAATGTGGAAACACTGTAATAATCTACTACTGTGTGGGGCAGGAATTCTTATTCAGCCATTTTACAATGAGCATCTTTTAAGATAATCTGTTCTCATATAAATTATATAAATTAGCAATATTGGGGAAGACTTGGGACTCTCTTCCTTTCTCCATTTGCAGAATGGAGAATTCTAAAAATATTTTATTAAATATGTTTTAATATTCCTTAATTATAAACTTCTCTGGGAAATTTCAAAGAGCAGGAAACTTTAGGTTATATACAGAAATTCTTGAAGAAAACATGACTACTACTTTCTTCATGTAATTTCTTCATCCATCCATAATCTATGCCAGCCATTTCCATAAACTCTTCATAAGTAGCTCATCTGGGATGATGTCTTTCTACTATTCTCCCCATGTCATATGAAATGTATTAAATATCACGGATACTAGGGTATTAAACACCTAAAGTGAAGCCAGAGTTGTCTATTTATTTTACAATTTTTATTTCAGAGGCTCAACAGTAACTAACTTGCTTAGAACAATCTAGCTATGTTTCTTACCATCAGTCTTAGGACTAGATCTACCAATATTAATATTTTTTATTCTGTTATGATCCATTGTACTCTTTTTATACCTATTCTACAGACCAGCAACTTATTCTATTGAGTTCTTTAATATGTTTCACCTAGACCTATTCATTCCATTAGAGTAACTTGAAAATTCATGCCATAAAGAAACATATTGATTTTGGCTCTAGAGGGCTTTTGTAATGAATTTTATAATATTCTTATATCCCTTTTGTAATTAAGCCCACTTTAACTCCAAGTCCATCACCTTCTTAACAACACAGGTGCATATATGAGTAGAATCATACTGCCAGTGGGAATGACTACATATTGAATTTGCAAGTCATTTTCCTGATGAGTTCTTATTTATTTAGTCTGTTCTGCTTGCCTTTGAGGTGATTTTATTAAACAAGTAATAAAGAGGTGTAGGTACAAAAGGGTATATGTGGAAACATGTAGGCTACATCACATGTTGAATACAAATGTGCTGTTGAGAATGCATAATATCACAAAATAATGAGATGAGAAAATTTTGCTGGTAGATATCCAGAGCAAATATAACAGTCCAGGATTGGACTGAATCAATCAACTTCATATGTCACCGGAGACCAGTCTTTACAAACATGAAGATCCTTATTTTTATTGGCCTTTTTTCATTATATTTAATAGTAATGAATTTGTGTCTTTTGCATATATTAGAGTAGTTACCCAGGAGACAATTAGGGCAGTGGGTGAGGTAGAATGTTAACCATCACTAGTGGAACTTTCATCTGCATATGCTTAATATTTGCATTCAGGTACAAAAGTGGAGAATAAATAACAATGTTTAGTATGAATATAAATTGACAGACTATATTAGCATAAACATGCTATTAACATAAAAATACTGTGACATTTTTATTTATTTTGAGGGAAAAGAATAAAATAAATACCCTTGTGCTGCATTTGTGCTAAGTAATATTACAATGTCCAGAGAATGTCTGGGATTTTGACCTTGAAGGAAAATATCCCATGCACTCATTTAGTCAACTAGAAGTGGGGACATCTATGTACCTTTTAAATAAAACCATAAGATTCTGGTAATGTTTTATCATATTGAGTGTATGCACTTGGTCTGGTGTGAATACAGCCACATTCTGCTTCCCACAGCATGCAAACAGCAGTTGGCTGCAGGCAAGTTCTCCTCTGATGTCACTTGTAAGCCTGATTGAAACAAAGAACAAAGAAATGATGCAGAGGTGTACTTTCCTCTCAGACATGCCTTTAGTGCATTTAGGTATTCTAGACAGAAAAATAGTCTCTGAAGTTTAACATCTCAGTATGATTTTTGAAAGACCAGAAAAATAGAGGCCAAGCTTTAATTATATATACGTACAATATTTCTTTCACTTTATGTTTCTCTAAACCTAAGCTTGTGTCTACTTTTCTTTTCTTTAAATCCTTAAAAATCCATAAATACATAAATCACTACAGTATAAAGTGATTTCTGATCAGGGAAAAGAAGGGAGATTATTTTGCTTGGATAACTTGAAAATAGTAAAGGTGAAAGACAATTCACAAGAAGTAATCTCACATAATATAACCATGGCATGACATACAACGAAGAGAAGACAGTATTGTGAACACTGTGATATTTCAGAAAATCATACATTAACTATTTATGAATAAACATCTCTAAGATCATGACTTTAAACAAACAGTTGGGATTGCTCTTCATTTGAAAAGCCATTTCTTGATTTCCAGCGTTCTTTTTATCCACTATCTGAGAAACTGCTCTGCCCAGTCTTTCTTGCCAATATAGTCATATATTGCTACCTGCAGTTTACCAGATGCCTTGTGGACATTTTTAGATGCTAGACACAGATATCTGCATTTGCAGCTAAAATTTGTATAAAACATAAGGAGTCAGATGTCCAATGTTACTACAGGCTGGTAAAAAAAAAAAAATCTAAATTTGTTCTTCTCTTAAATGATCATGTCTAGGGATGCCTGTGTGGATTAATCAGTTGAGTGTCCTACTGTTTATTTTGGCTCAGGTCATGATCTCAATGTCCTGGGATTGAACCCCGTGTGGGGTTCTGTGCTGGGCAGGGAATGTGCCTGAGAATTCTCTCTCTCCCTCTACTCTCTCTCTTTGAAATAAATAAATCTTTAAAATTAATAAATAAATACATGAAATAAATGATCATCTATTTAGAACAGTGGGCTTCCATTACACATGATATTCCTGAGAGGTTCATTGATGAAGAGGAGCAGTCTCGTTTGATATGCACAGCACTAGAATTTATTTTTTGTAATCCCTTAACCAACTACTATTTAAATTGGAAAAGTGATTCAAGAACACAAAATACTTTCTGCTTATGGATACACCACAATTAATCACTGTTTAGTCTCAACAATTAGCGGTTAAGTCACATAATATGACCACACATAACATAATATAATTGAAAAAATATTTTAATAAAAACAACAGATTTGATCAAGTAGTGAAAACAGTTTAAAGTGTGATGTCAATATTTGGAGAAAAATATTCCAATGATAATAATAGTTCAGTTGAGGAGGGTATGTGCTATGGTGAATGCTATGAATTGTATAAGGCTGGTGATCCACAGACCTATACCCTGATATTCTTATGTAGTGACTGATACTACCTATTTAAATTTCCTTAAAATGTTTATATTTTATAAATATTTCCACATATATATTATTTTAATGTATATTTAATTGTAAGATTATAGCCTCACTGGTGTCATGAAATGGATCTTCCTCATTTTAATAGTAATGATTCTAGTCATAGTATTTGCATACTGGGGTCTGGACATAACTATATGTTAGAGTATTAATTCTTATAAAAATCTTTTCTTGGGGCACCTGGGTAGCTCAGTGGGTTAAAGCCTCTACCTTCAGCTCAGGTCAAGATCCCAGAGTCCTGGGATTGAAGCTCCGCATCAGGCTCTCTGCTCAGCGGGGAGCATGCTTCCCCCTCTCTGTCTGCCTGCCTCTCTGCATACTTGTGATCTCTGTCAAATAAATAAATGAAAATCTTTTAAGATTTTAAGAAAATTTTAAGATTTTCATTTATATCTTTAGTTGATTTATTTATGTGATTATTTATTTATTTGTGATCTCTGTCTCTCTGTCAAGTAAATAAATAAAATCTTTTCAGATATTTATTCATTTATTTATTTATTTATTTATTTGACAGACAGAGATCACAAGCAGGCAGAGAGGCAGGCAGACAGAGAGGGGGAAGCAAGCTCCCTGCTGAGCAGAGAGCCCAATGAGGGGCTCGATCCCAGGACCCTGGGATCATGACCTGAGCTGAAGGCAAAGGCTTAACCCACTGAGCCACCCAAGCACCCCAATAAATAAAATCTTTAAAAGAAAAATGTTTTCTTGACTTACGACAAACATTTTTAAGAATGAGAAGACTCTTTTCTTTTAAAGAATAATGATATAAACTGAAAGTTCTCTATCTCATTGTGAAATTAGGTCTATGAAGTTGCCTGAGGTAAATCATTCCTAACCACTATATGGAGTAAGATTGAGGTGGACAAAGAAAATGAGAAGTAAAATATTTCAATACTCCTGACTTGATTCAAAGGCAGATGCTTAACTGCCTGAGTCACCCAGGAACCCCACAACATTCATTTTATTTTTTAATTTCTTTTTTTTTTTAGTTTTATAATAGTTTTATTTTTAATAAGATTTTTTTTAAGAGCAGTTTAATGTTTACAGCAAAAGTGAAAGGAAGATGCAGAGATTTTCCATCTACCACCTGATCCCATACATGCACTATCAAAAATCCCCCACCAAAATGGCCTAATTATTACAATTGATGAAGCTACATTGACACATATTAATCACCAAAAGTCCATAGTCTATACTAAGTTTTTGACTCTTGTTGTTGTACATTCTATAGGTCTGGAAAAATGGATAATGATTTGTATCAGTCATTATATTATGATTTTATAATTATATGTATTATATATATAATTATATTATATTATATTATACAGAGTATTCTACAGAGTATATTATACATAGTATATTATACAAATTATTCTCAGAGCCTAAAAATTCCTCTGTGCTGCAACCTATTCATCTGCCCCTACACCCACCCCGCAACACCATTGCTCTTTTTATTTAAATTTTCTTCACAGTTTTACAATTTCTGAAAAGAAATTCATTTTAATTTGATTTTTTGCACTTACTTTCTTATGTTTATTTTAACTGTACTATAATAGAAGATGATAGCATGATCTCAGGGTCCTGGGTTGGAGCCCTGTATGGCTCCCTGCTCAGCTGAGAGCCTGCTTCTCCGTTTATCTTCTGCTGCTCCCCCGCTTGTTGTCCCTTGCTCACGTGCATGGCCTCTCTCTTTCAAATAAATAAAGAAAATCTTTGAAAAAAAAAAAAAATGAATGCCTTCAATGGTGTAAGAAAGGCACCTTAGGAGCATTAAGGAAAGTTTTCTCTTTGGAGGAAGTAGAGAAGTCGCAGCCTTAATATTCAATAGCATTTCTTTCTTTAAAGCAAAAAAGAAAAAGAGATATTCCTTCTAGTGTGTATTACCACTGTCAAGGCAAAACTGAGTTCTGGATAAGTATAGATAAAAATGGTATTTGAGACCAGAAATAAATATAGGTTGAAATGATGGTTGAGACTAGACTGTCAAAAACTTAATCTTTAGACAAAATAGCTTTTATTTGATAATGTAAGCAATAGGAACTTGGTTAATTAAAGTCTTCTTTCCTGCTTCTTTTCCCACCCGAGTGGATAATGCTAATTAAACTCAAAATATCACTTAGACCTTCCTCATGACCCATCAAATACCAGGAGCGAGATGAAATAAAGTTATCTTCTGTCCTGAAGGGAGCAGCATGCTCAAGCACACCTTTAGAGAGATTGTCTTTTGCTTCATTCCCTGCTGAAGAGGTTTCTGGTAAAGTCAACCTACAGATTTTTTACATTTTTCATAGCACAGTAAATGACTTTATGTTACTACATCTCCAGACAACATTGCAGGAAAATAATAAAGTCATTAAAACACTGGTTCAGGAATGAAGATGTTTGCATGTTATAACAAGAAAATCTCTCCCCATTGTCAAAGAAGTTGGAACTCAGAGTGGCTCTTTTTTTTTTTTTTTTTTTTTTTTTTTTTGTGAATGTGCAAAAATGTCGATCAAGCAATGTTAACTGCTACTCACAGAATTGACTCTCTGTCCTATTGGATGTCATCCATATAGAAAATAAATCTCTTTTAGTAGAATTAAACTACATGAATGACCCTATTTCAAAAAGTCATATTCATGAATATTTACATAGTTCTGCATTTAAATAAGTTGTCCATGTTCTACAAAGTCCAAGATTATTTCTCAATAGTTAATCCTATTTTATAATCAAGTCCTTGTTTTTCGGGCTTTTATCATAAACTATTTAATTATATCATTATGTATTTTTCATATAATTAAATATGGATAATCTACAGTGGAGTAGCAGCATAAAAGCTTCTATTCACTCATCAATAAATTATTTTAGATCAACTGTGTGCCAAGTCCTGCCCTAAGAGCCATGGATACATGGTATATAACACAGGCTGAAAACCTATCTGTATGAATTTTTATTCTATAAGATCCTGCTGGTGTCTTAGTCATTTTGGGCTGCTATAATAAAATACCATAGCCTGTGGGGCTTAAACAATAAACATTTATTTCTCTAAGCTCTGGAAGCTAGAAAGTCCAAGATAAATGTGCTGGCAGATTTGTTGTCTGGTGAGAGCTCATATCCTGGTTTGCAGGTAGCCACTTCTTGTTGCATCCCTCATATGTTGGAGAGAAAATGAACTGGGCTTTCTTCTGCTCTTATAAAGACACTAATACTCTTTCATAGGAGCTCTACCATCATGACCTCATTTAAACCTAATTACCTCCTAATGACTTCATTTCCTAATACCATCTGTAATACTGTGATTTATAATAAGAAATGTATATTTGGTCTTTCACCCACTCTCTAGCACAAAGCTCCTAAAACTGTTGGAATTGATCTAAGTGAGGGAAGCAATAAAGGTACCTTTTGTTCTGATAATAAGGGGACTTATGGAAAGTGCCTAAGAATGTGGGCTAGTTGCTAAGAGAACCAGACATTTAATTAGAGGATAGAAACTCTCAGTTCCCCCACCCACCTTCAGGGAGGGAATCAGTCACCAATGACCAATCATGTAATCAATCATGTCCATGCAACGAAGCCTCTGTAAAAACCCCAAAGGGCAGGGCTCAGAAACTTCCAGGTTGATGAAAACATGGAGGTGTTGGGAGAATGGCAGCTTGGAGAGGATTTCATAGAAACAGTGAAGAATGGTAGTTGCAAAGGCTAGGGAAGAAATGGGGACTGTAGATCAAAGGTTCCAAACTTTCAGTTATAAGAATAAGTTCTGAGGACCTACTGTAAAAGGCATGGCAATTATAGTTACCAGTATGGCACTGTATACTTGAAAGATACTGAGAGCTCAACCTAAGCCTACTGACCATATTTACACACAAAGAGTCAATTATGTGAGGTGATGAATATGTTAATATCTTGAAGTAGATAATCATTCTGCAGTGTATATCCAATCATCACATTGTACACATTAAATATGTGTAATTATACTTGTCAATTAACCCCATTAAGTGGGAAAATAAAATAAAATAAAACGTTAGGAAACAAAAAAAAAAAAAAAAAAAGAGAGAGAGAGAGAAAGAGAGAAAATGTGAGATAAGCTGTTCTGGTTGGTTCCCAGACAGTCTGCTGGGAAATAATTCAAAGATTGCCAACCTACACATTTATACTCCTCACTTCAAAAATTTGGCTGAAAATTGGATATACATTTCAATGTGTCTTATGGTTTGGATGAGAAGGATATCTAGCAAATGGAGGCCAAAATGGGATTAGCAGATGCCCTAGTCTAAGTGAAGAGGATTAGAACCCAGGGCCCCACAGACATCAACCAGGCCAGGGAAAATAATGACAGATGAAATTTAAGATCCTAAGAAATTAGGTAATCCCCAGCATTGGGGTTAGGAAGAGAAGGGGAATAAACTAAACATTTATGCCAAAAAAAAAAAAAAAAAATGGTCTGTAAACATTCTTTTTTTTTTTTTTTTTTTTTTTTGTAAATTGGAGTGAGAAATAACATTGACACTGCTAGATTAATTTATTTTGCTAGTGAACTCAACAAGAACTCATGAACAAAGTTAAATTCCATTATAGAACTACAAATAAGGTAGATGCTCTTTTGTGGACATTTGAGATTTGATTGTGGATTACACACCTGTCTTTACTCTGGTTTTACAGTTTTTCCAGGATTAATTCTGTCCTTTAAATCCTCCTTCTGAGTCCCTTTCATTTGCTCTCCACAGGAACTCATTGCCCTCAAGTCTCATGATGCATTGGCTGTAACACTCTGATTCTGCCTGGTCGTCTCAAACCTTTCTCTGGACCTTTCTCACCCCTCACCATAATTGCATTCACTCCATCAAAATTTACATGCTCCATGTGCCACTATTTCTGGCTTAGAAAAAAATGATAACATCAATCAATTTAAAACTTACCATCTAAAGAATTATAAAACTACCAGGGTTACTTAACCTGGAACATTGTTGCCTTTAGATATTTAGATGGTAGTTATTTTGAAGAGGAATTTGTTGAGGATGACTTCAATTGAAATTTGTGACATTATATCTGCACTTATTACTTAAATTGTAGAGGTGGGCCATGAAAACCACTTTAGGACTAAGCAGTTCTGGAAAGCCCTCTGTGAGTGTGACACTTGGTACAGTTGCAACATACAGTGGGGAGCATTTGTAACACAGCTAGTATGAAGAAGAATCTGAATTTTAATTTATTTAATATATATTAACTTCTACTTCAATTTAGAAACTGAGGGAATATGAGATAACATCCTGTAAATGCAAATATTGTTTTGTTAACACTACATTTCAGCTTAACTGTTGCACTGTGTATGACATTTTGGCTGTATTGTAGTTTGAGTCTCTGGCTCCAGTGTCTTTTTGGTATTATACAAAAGTATATTTAATCAGTATCAATGGATTGATCCAGCTTAAATGTTTTTGTCTATAGACTAATGTCTACATCAGTACAAATAACATTTTAACATGTTTATTGAAATATTTTATGCAGACAGTATGAGTTACAGTGGTACTACTTACGTGATAATTTTAAATTAAATCAAAGTATTTATTAGTTTAATTATATACAATTAAACTATCCTTCTAGTTAAAATAGAATACATGTGTTGATTTTAAAATGAAGAGATATTACCAAATCAGAATGGATAAAATGTGGAAAAGCTATTACTACAATGGGAAAAGTCATAAAAAAAGACTCCAAAAAACTATGCAGTTAATTTCATAATAAATGCCAAGTACAAATCACTAGGGAGAATAAAATGAAAACAAAATTATACATTTGTTGCCTAAAGTAAATTTGCACAAAATAAGTTTGACAAAATTGAGAAATATCCATTGGATACTTACTTAATTCAAAAAGAAAACTTTTCCTAAAGTAAAAGAAATAAAATTTTGACAAAATTAGTCACCTGAAATCAGAATTAAATATTACAACAAATTTTAAAAATCATATTTAACAAACTCTAAGTGTGTGACTTTGACCCACTATCAAATGACTTGGTTCTTACACAAAATAAAAACTATTTTTGAATGGCAAGATAATTAAATGTATTACTGATGTATTTTTTGGAAATTGTATAATACAACTATACAATAAAGACTAAGAAAATATATTTTCACAAAGTGAAACATCTTCATTTAAGCCACTAGACAATTACCTATGCAATATAAATCTTCTTAACAATATTTATGATCTGGGGCGCCTGGGTGGCTCAGAGGGTTAAGCCACTGCCTTTGGCTCAGGTCATGATCTCAGGGTCCTGGGATCGAACCCCGCATCGGGCTCTCTGCTCAGCAGGGAGCCTGCTTCCTCCTCTCTCTCTGCCTGCCTCTCTGCCTACTTGTGATCTCTCTCTGTCAAATAAATAAATAAAATCTTTAAAAAGAAAACAATATTTATGATCAATTGATTAAAAATATTAAAGTAGCAAGTACTTTTCTGTGGTTTGAATTACTTAACGTGGTGCAAGAGATATTGCTTTGTTACAACACTGAGAGTCTGTTTTTTCAAAATACTTCAAAAATAAGAAAAAAATGTTGCCAATTTGCAGACTGAAAATCAATCTCATGGCAGAGATGTTTTAGGTTTCATTGTGTTTGTCTGGAAAGAATCTCGACTAGATACAAAATAATTAGTTCTTACGGCAGATGATGCTCAAGTTATTTTAGTTTTAAAAATCTGGATTTACTGGAATTTTAAAACAACCAAATGTTAGTTTCTGTATTCCTTTACTTCACTTTATAATATGTATTGAAAAAAAAATTAAACTCTGAAGCAGATTCTACAGAAAATTTAAGTATATGGTTGTTAATACAATTTGACATATATTTGCAGATGTTATGAATTGTCACTAGTTTATTTAACAGTTAAAAGAAGACAATGAGTTATAAATTATTATATTCTTTGTCAGAGGTCATTGGTTGACTCATAGAAGAATATTACTGTGGTGTTAACTCCAACTCTAGATTTTCTTTAAAAAGGGAATGCTTTCTAAATATTAAGTAATCAGATACAAAAGTTGCTGTTATTTATATTTTTTCCTATCACACTGTGAACATGCAAGTCAAGTTTAAAGTTTCAAGAAAAAGTAAATCTTGCTACTTATGTAGAAAATATGAGCAGTTTCATAATTTTAGATGTCTAGTGCAAAATGAAAATGCAAGACCACTTGCTAAAAAGCTATCGAGAATTTTAAGATATTAACAACAGAGCATTATATCAAGCAGAGCCTTTTAAAGTGTGAGGTCTGTACAATTGAACAATTTGTGCACTTATGAAGCCAAACTTGTTATACAAGTATAAGAATTTATATTGAAATTGAACTTTCATGGTATACATCAATAATAATTATTTTGCCCATTTTTAAAATATGAATCCATCTGCAGAGGATTGTAATTTCAAACTACAGCATTATGTACAATAGCTATAAAAACTACCCAAAATTTATATAACACTTCATTGATATTGATAAATTTGTAGATTCTTTTCTATTTATTTGATACCTTTAAATTTTATTAGCAATACTGAGTTGACATTATAGTTAACGAACTTTCTTAATTTCAACAGAAGGTTGAAACTGATATGTTTTTGCTTAAAAGTCAAATAAATTCTTAGAAAAAAGATGAGTCATTTTTTTTTAATATGGACCATAAAAATAAGATGATATTTTCATTCAACTATTGATTCAATTATTAGAAAATCTTTAAGTATGTTTGGAACTGTGTGGGAATCTTTATCTACTTTCAACTGTAAATTTTATGAAATCTAAATGTAAATTAAGTATGTCTGATGAAAATTTGTGGTCTTATCAAAATATGATATAAATATAAAATGTACATTAAATTTTAAAGTTGTATGAAAAATGAATAGAAAATATCAATAATCTTGGACTTTATTTAGAATTGATGAAGTTAAACACTATTGCTAAAATTTTTATCTGATTCTTCTCACTTTCTTGCATGAGTCTCCATGAAGAGTTAAATTTAAATATGTGACCTATATGGTATTTTTCTTGCACTAGTGCTTTCATATGCTACTTTTCACAGCGGTCACCTAATGACTATTCATGCTATCTTCTATTTCGTCAAGACTTAGAAACTACAGATGGTGGGACAAATTTATTCCACAGCTTCTTTTGTAGATAAAATTTTACTTGGATGTAGATAACTTCTCTTTTTATGTATGTCAATGGATGTTTTTATGCCATAACAGTATATCTGAATCATTCTGCCAATGGTAAATTGAGCCACATAGACCACAAAGTCTAAAATAGTTACTACCTGACTCTTGATTTCTGTTCTAGATGACGTATAGTATAGTATTCTGGGCATTTGGTCAATTAATACTGTACTTGGGGAAAGGATGCAAGCAACAAAATGCTGATATGACTATCACAAGACTCAAATCTATCAAAAGACTATCACAAGACTATCAAATCTTAAAGGAAGAGCTAGCTCTGGGGAGATCTCTGGGATATGCATTGGCCATTGTTAGTGTAGTAGTGACAAGAGGGTAAGGTGACTTTTCTTGAAGTTTCAGAGGCTAAAACTGGGAAAAAATGTGATTTTTGCAAGGTGACAGAAAAACATTTTTTTCTTCTCTACTATACATATTTATTTTAAATTTCTATTTCAGAACTGGATGTGTGCTCATAGTAGTCTCAGCCCCAGAATTTACAGGTATTTGTCATGATAACAATTTTTTTCAAGATTCTAAACTGAAATTTGTCTAAAATTAGGTTACTAGGGGCGTCTGGGTGGCTCAGTGGGTTAAGCCTCTGCCTTCAGCTCAGGTCATGATCGCAGGGTCCTGGGATCAAGCCCTGCATCGGCCTCTTTGCTCAGCAGGAAGCCTGCTTCCTCCTCTCTCTCTGCCTACCTCTGTCTACTTGTGCTCTCTCTCTGTCAAATAAATAGAATAAATAAAATCTTAAAAAAAAAAAAAATTCCTGTTAAATTAGGTTACCATAGAAATCCCAAAGCCATGCTACTGGGAAGAAATCCTTGAAATCATTTATGTAATTGACTTTTGGTATGATCCTAGGGATCATATAGAAAACCAATAGGTGAAAACTGTACATTTCTGGATCCAATAGCATGAGGCTTTTAAGGCAATGCACATCAAAACCACAATGCGATACCACTTTATACCTGTGAAAATGCCTGTAATTTTTTTTTTAAATTTTTTATTTTTTATAAACATATATTTTTATCCCCAGGGGTACAGGTCTGTGAATCACCAGGTTTACACACTTCACAGCACTCACCCAAGCACATACCCTCCCCAATGTCCATAATCCCACCCCCTTCTCCCAAACCCCCTCCCCCCAGCAACCCTCAGTTTGTTTTGTGAGATTAAGAGTCACTTATGGTTTGTCTCCCTCCCAATCCCATCTTGTTTCATTGATTCTTCTCCTACCCACTTAAGCCCCCATGTTGCATCACCACTTCCTCATATCAGGGAGATCATATGATAGCTGTCTTTCTCTGCTTGACTTATTTCGCTAAGCATGATACGCTCTAGTTCCATCCATGTTGTCGCAAATGGCAAGATTTCATTTCTTTTGATGGCTGCATAGTATTCCATTGTGTATATATACCACATCTTCGTGATCCATTCATCTGTTGATGGACATCTAGGTTCTTTCCATAGTTTGGCTATTGTGGACTGCCTGTAATATTTTTAAATGGAAAATAAAGTATGTTGATAAGAATGTGGCAAGATTGGAAAATTGGAACCCTTAAAAACTGCTGTAAGAATGAAAATGGTGCACAGCTGTTGTGGAAAATAGTTTAGTAATTACTCAAACAACAACAACAAGAACAAAAAATGAGTATATGATAGCTATTGTACTCCTAAGTATGTATTCAAAAGAGATGCAAACAAGTGTTGAAATAAAACTTGCATATGAATGTTTATAGCAGCATTATTAATAAAAGTCAAAAGGTGGAAATAACCCCAATATCTGTCAATTACCAAATGAATAAATAGAATGTGGTCTCTCTGTGAAATGGAATCTTCTTCAGTCACACAAAAAAATGAAGTACTGGTATGTGCTACAACATGCATGTACCTTGACATTTCTGTCTTAATTTAAAAAGTCAGACAAAAAGCCATATATTGTATGATTCCATTTATATGGAATTATCCAGAACAGGTAAATCCAGAGAGAAGAAAAATGGATTATTGACTGTCAGGGCTTGGGAAGAGGGGAGAATGGGAAATAATGGCTGCAGGGTTTCTTTTGGGAAGATAAAAATGTTCTGGAACTAGATAGTGGTAATAGTTGTACAAGATTGTGAACATGCTAAATGCCACTGTATTATGCACTTTAAGTGGCTAAAATGATAACTTTTCTTTGTATTTATTTTAACCACAATAAAACAATTATAACAATTTAGAATATGAACAGGCATACTGCTAAAAACTCTTAAAATTATCTTACACAAATGGATTCTCTGAAGGATTAATGAACTCCTGAGAAACCAATTGTCAGTATGTTGTCAGGGACACCACGTGTTTGCTAAGCTGTTGGATTTCATGATTCTAAGGATACCATAAAATTAATATTTTAAATAAAAATCTGACTAATTCTGCTAAATAACACTTAAAAATCTTATACATTTGTATTTCTCAGCCAGCTGGCTATCTAATTTTGAAAAATTAAATGTTAAACATGGGGATATATTTTTATTAAAATGGCCATTTTTACATAGCACAAACCATACATTAATGTTATGGTTTAGCTCTTGCCAAATTCTACTGCTTAGCAATGACAGTTTATTTCAGGGAATCTACTAGCTTTGGATGGGGTAAATAATTAGCGTACTTCCCCTGGGGAATCTCATGGTATCATTTATTAGATAGTTTGTGTTATACATGGAATTGGTTGTTTTACTGTTTAGTCTGTGACAAGTGTGTAATTATTTTAAAACAACAATGGCAGTTATTTGCAGGGCTACCCTGGAGAAGGTGGGAATGGGAAGAGGAGGAATTACATAAGGATTGCATAGAGAAGCTATTCTGTATTCTGTCTATACAATATTAAGGAATGAGAATTATTAGTGTATTTTCAGCATGGACTACAATTCTGGAATGAACTCTCAATAAGTATCCTCATTAAGACTAGAGTAGAATGTTTCTAGTTCTTCAAAAGTATGGGTTCAGAATTCTTAAAGATCCCTGTTGTTGTTGTTCTTATTATTAAACATCTTGAAAGGTATTAAAATAATTCTTTATAGATATTATTATATAAAAGTATGGGGGGTGAATGAAACCTGTATAAATACCACAGTTAAGATTGTGGGTCCAGTGAGACATATAATTCTCCATGAGTATTTTATGTTTACACAGTCTGTGTTTTCCAAGCAATGGACACTGAAAATCTTTGCAACATTATTTGCATATTTACAAAAATATATTCCCTTTACTAGACTATGCTGTTATGAGTAAACACATTCAATTTTTTTTTAGACTTAAAATTTTGTTATGCATGAAAATACTCTTTGAAGGAAATACATGAAAATATTCTTTGAAGATATAGAGAGTGTCTGCCTTCATGCCAGGGAAGGCAGCCTTTTTTACAGCACAGATAATGTCTCCCTCCCCAGAACCATTCCAGGAAAGTAAAATACCATTTCCCTTTCTGGGGATGTTCTAATATTGCAGAGTAAAGACAGGTTCCTGTCTCTCTATTTCTCTAATAGACAGATCTCCAACAGCCCTACATAAGATCAGTGTTCTCTCATTTGGGATTCCTCATCTACGGTGTGTACCACTGCGTGAGCCGATGCCATTTAGCCCTTACCAAGTCACCTGGGGTGGGGGGGGCTAGTACAAAAAACTCATGCAAAATATTGCTATAATTAATACTATTTCTATGAGTAGTAGATAGTCTTTTTCTCTGTCCTCCAAGTCCTAGATCTTCTGCATACATATACATGGACACACATACACACACACAAGCATATACATTATATGCATAAATAGTTATAATCACATAGGTACCATAATTATATGCATATATATAAATTTTATGTATATATAACATTTATAACTGTGGTAGGTTAACTTGTTAGCTTGCAAGAAGGTAAAATCTCAGAGTCTTTGAAGTTCTGAATAGAGTAGTTAATTTGATATAGTGTTACATTTTGTATTCATTTCAGTGAATATGTATTATTAATTTCCATTTCTTTATTATTATTATTGATGTATATATTTTTAGATTTTAGGTTTTTTTTTTCTTTTTTTCAGGTCTGGTACATTTCATAGATGCTTGAAAGCACTATGTTCATTTCAACTAATTAATGGAAAAATATGTCCCTATAGCCCCACTTAAAATCTTGTTTTACTTTAAGGATTTTCAGGATAATTCTATGTTCATAAGAGAGATGTAGTTTGCTAATTTCTATTCCCTGATGACCTGTGGATTTCTATACCCAAACCCCCAAACCCTCAAGGGTATTTAGCTATCATTCTTTTCCAGAAATTATTTCAATAGACAAAGCTTGGGTTCTAATTACACTAACTTTTTTTTTTTTTTAAGATTTTATTTATTTGACAGAGATCACAAGTAGACAGAGAGGCAGGCAGAGAGAGAGAGAGGGAAGCAGGCTCCCCGCTGAGCAGAGAGCCCGATGTGGGCCTCGATCCCAGGACCCTGAGATCATGACCTGAGCCGAAGGCAGCGGCTTAACCCACTGAGCCACCCAGGCGCCCTTACACTAACTTTCTAAGAGAACTTCAATTCTGTGGCATTTTTTATTTCATCAAAAGAGTAGAACATGAGTCGTGCACAGAAAAGAAATCTTCAAACTGCTTGAGATCAAACTAACCCAAAAGAAATTTATGTAGATCACAAGAGAAAAGACAAAAGACCTGAAGTCTCCTGAGATAGGTTCATATTGCCTAAACATCCAGCCCTAAAATGTGAGAAAATATGGAAAGTTTACAATCCCTCCAGTGAACATTATACTATTTCAGGAAAGGGATTATTTATTTTTTTAAAGGCATTCCTTTTTTTTTTTTTTTAAGAATTATTTACTTATTTGACTGATAGAGATCACAAGTAGGCAGAGAAGCAGGCAGAGAGAGAGGAAGCAGGCTTCCTGCTGAGCAGAGAGAGTGATATGGGGCTCAATCCCAGGACCTTGGGATCATGACCTGAGCCGAAGACAGAGGCTTTAACGCACTGAGCCACCCAGGCGCCCCAGGAAAAGAATTATTAATGTATTTTATGATTTTCAGAGATGCTTTAGTATAAACCATGAATTCAAAACTGATGACCACTATAAAAATGTTCTTTACAATTTGTTTTAAATTTTGTGTTTTGTTTGTATAGAAGAGAGTATTTTTATTTTGCTTTTTAAATTTTACATATATAAAATTTAAAGGATTTATAAGAAAAATGATAATATTTACTTTTTCATAAAGTCTCATAATTTTGTAGGATGTTACAGTATAAAAGAATTTGCTTCTTTTCTTTATTTATTTGACAGAGATCACAAGTAGGCAGAGAGGTAGAGAGAGAAGAGGAAGCAGGCTCCCCCGTGGAGCAGAGAAACCAACGTGGGGCTCGAACCCAGGACCCTGGGACCATGCCCTGAGCTAAAGGCAGAGGCTTTAACCCACTGAGCCACCCAGGTGTCCCAAGAATTTGCTTCTTTTTTTAAAAATCCTTAAATGAAAGTATATTATCTTTAATTTACAAAAAGCCCTTACATTTTGAATAGAGAATTTAAAAAGTTAGTTGCCCTGGAAACTGAAAAAATTCACAGCTTTCTGAATATTTTATTAACCTATTATCATGCAACTGTGATACCACAGTTAAATAAATGGCAATTGATTTTATGATTGCAATTTTTTTCTGATGTAAATTTATATGAAGTATTTTAACTTGAAATCATTGTTGACTTTGAAACACATGAAATTCCTTTCTCCCCCCACTAGAAGTTTTTACTTAGGATTTTATACATTCTTATTTTTATTATTTATCATATTTCTGTGCATTGAATTATAATTTTTTTTGTGTGGAATTATTTTGTATCTCCTTTTTATTTTTTTTTAAGATTTTATTTATTTATTTGATAGAGAGAGATCACAAGTAGGCAGAGAGGCAGGCAGAGAGAGAGGAGGAAGCAGGCTCCCTGCTGAGCAGAGAGCCTGATGCAGGACTCGATCTCAGGACCCTGAGATCATGACCTGAGCCGAAGGCAGCGGCTTAACCCACTGAGCCACCCAGGCACCCTGTATCTCCTTTTTGATGTTGTTTGTAAATTGTCCTGAAACAGAATTATTCTTTTTTGATCATATTAGATGATACACAGTTTGTACCATTATCTCTAGTTACACTTTAAAAAACATTCAATTTGGTTATTTTAAGTAATAAGAAAACAAATTGTAACCTAACTCCTTATGGTCATCTGGGTTAAACTGGGATCAATTAGATAAGTTAGTAAATCAGAGGCACCTGGATGGATCAGTGGGTTAAAGCCTCTGCCTTCAGCTCAGATTATGATCTCAGGGTCCTGGGATCCAGCCCAGCATCAGGGTCTCTGCTCAGCGGGGAGCCTGCTTCCTCCTCTCTCTCCACCTGCCTCTCTGCCTACTTGTGTTCTCTGTCTGTCAAATAAATAAATAAAATCTTAAAAAAAAAAGAGAGAGAGAAATTAGTGAATCAGTACTTCAAATAATAGTCATTTAAAAAAAATATGTTACAATGCTATAGTTATCAAGACAGTATGGGACTGGCACACAAATAATAAAGCTCAGTGGAACAAGATAGAGACCTCAGAAATAAACCCACATTTCTATAGTCAATTAATCTATGAAAAAAAACAGGCAAGAATATGTAATGGGGAAAAGACAATCTTTTCAATAAACAGTGCTGGGAAAATTGGGAGCTGCATGTTAAAAGAATGAAACTGAACTACTTCCAGACACCATACAAAGTTAAACTCACAATAGAGGTACCAGGGTGGCTCATTTGCTAAACATATGACTTCAGCACAGGTCATAATCCCAGGGTCCTGAGATGGAGCTCCAACCAGGCTCCTTGCTCAGCAGCGAGCCCCCTTCCCCTCTGCCTTGAGCTCTCTCTCTCTTTCTGATAAATAGATAAAGAAATAAATAAATAAATCTTTTAAAAAAGAAATAAACTCACATGAGAATAAAAACATAAACATGAGACCTGGAACCCTAAAAAATCTCAGAAAAGGGTATAGGCATTGATTTCTCTGCCATAAAGCATAGCAACATATTCTTAGATATATCTTTTAAGGCAAGGGAAACAAAAATGAAAAATAAACTATTTGGACCACATCAAAATAAAAAGCTTTTGCACAGCACATAAAACCATCAACAAAACAAAAGATAACTTACTGAATGGGAGAAGATATTTGCAAATAATATACCCAAAATGGGGTTAATATCCAAAGTATAGAATAACTAAATACAAAGAAAAAACAAGCAGCCTGATTAAGAAACGGGCAGAGGAATGTTGAGGAATGTCTTTACAGACCTTTTTCCAAAGAAGTTGTACAGATAGGCCAACAGACATATGGAAAGATGCTCAAAGTCACTAATGGTCAGGGAAATGCAAATCCAAACCACAATCAGATATCACATTATACTTGTTAGAATGACTTAAATTGAGAAGAAAAGAAACTACTAGTGTTAACAAGGATATAGGAGAAAAAGGAGCACTATGTATTGTTGGTGAGAATTTAAATTAGTATAGCCACTGTGGAAAACAGTTTGGAAATTCCTCAAAAAATTAAAAAGAGAAATACCTTATGACCCAACAATTCTACTGTTGGGTATTCACCCAGGGAGACCAAAACACTAACTCAAAGAGATAAATGCACCCTTATGTTTACTGAAGCATTAGTTATAATAGTCAAGACATGGAAGTAACCTAAGTATCTATCAGTAGAGTAATGGATAATGAAAATATGGTATATATGCATGATTGAATAGAACAAAGTAAAAAAATAATAATAATAAGATCCTGTCATTTGAGACAGCATGGATGAACCTAGAGGGAATTACATTAAGTGAAATAAGTCAGATAAGAAAGGCAAACACAGTAAGATTTCCCTCATAAGCAGAATCTAAAAAGTGACTAAGCAAGCAAAAAGCAGAATCAGCACTATAAATACAGACCACAGACTGATGGTTGCCAGAGGAAAGGCTGATGGGAATTGGACAAAATGGGTGAAGGGGAGAGGGAAATACAGGTCTTCTGTTATGAAATGCATAAGTCATGGGAATAAAAAGCATAGCATGGGAATAAAAAGGAACACAGTCAATGATATTGTAATAGCAATGTAATGGGACAGATGGCAGCTGTACTTGTGGTGAACATAGCATAATGTATAAACTTGTCAGATGACTAAGTCATATAAGGGAAACATGTGCCAGCAATATTAAAATTAAAAGAAATTCAAGTAATTTTTGTAGATATTTCTACCTCAAGGACTTGGAGGATAACACCTCACACTTTAAGTGTGGAATGAACATAGTTATTTCTAAAGGGTACAGCATGGAAAGTTGAAAAGGAAAAGTGTGTTCTCTTTTTTTTATTTATTTAATTTAAATTTTTTGTGTGTTCCAAAATCCATTGTTTATGAACCATACTCAGTGTTCCATGCAATACATGCCCTCCGTAATACCCACGAACAGATCCATCCAACCCCCCATCCCTGTCCCCTCAAAAACCCTCAGTTTGTTTCTCAGAGTCCACAGTCTCTCATGGTTTGTCTTCCCCTATGATTTTCCCCAACTCACTTCTCCTCTCCATCTCCCAGTGTCCTCCATGTTATTCCTTATGCTCCACAATTAACTGCAACCATAAAATAATTGACTCTCTCTGCTTGGCTTATTTAACTCAGCATAATCTCTTCCAGTCCCACCCATATTGATACAATAGTTGGGTATTTATCCTTTCTGATGGAGGCATAATGCTCCGTTGTATATAAGGACCATATCTTCTTTATCCATTCGTCCATTGAAGGGCATCTTGGTTCTTTCCACAGTTTGGCAACTGTGGCCCCTGCTGCTATGAACATTGGGGTAGAGATGGGCCTTCTTTTCATTACATCTGTATCTCTGGGGTAAATACCCAGTAGTACAATTGCAGGGTCATAGGGAAGCTCTATTTTTATTTTCTTAAGGAATCTCCACAGTGTTTTCCAAAGGGGCTGCACCAACTGGCATTCCCACCAATAGTGTAAGAGGATTCAACTTTCTCCACATCCTCTTCAACACTTGTTGTTTACTATCTTGTTAATTTTGGCCATTCCAACTGGTGTAAGATGGTATCTCAATATGATTTTGATTTGGATTTCACTGATGGCTAATGAAGAGGAACATGTTTTCATGTGTCTGTTAGCCATTTGTATGCCTTCTTCAGAGAAGTGTCTGTTCATGTCTTCTGCCTATTTTTTGACGTGATTATCTGCTTTGTGTGGGTTGCATTTGTGAAGTTCTTTAGAGATCTTGGATATCAGCCCTTTGCTGTAGTGTCATTTGCGAATATCTTCTCCCATTCCTTGTATTGCCTCTTTGTTTTGTTGACTGTTTCCTTTGCCGTGCAGAAGCTTTTGGTCTTGACGAAGTCCCAAAAGTTCATTCTTGTTTTGTTTCCTTTGAAAATAAATAAAATGAAAAAAAAAAAAAAAAGATAAAATGGAATTAGAGTAACCAAAGACTTGAAATTGGATTACTTGTCTAAAACACCCTCTGAAAACGTCTTGCTATATTCTCCCTTACAGAGGCAATTTTTAGTTCAGATTTACTCATTCACAGAGAAAGTCTGATTCAAAACTAAACATACTAGGACAGAATTTCTTGGTAGTGTCAATTTGTGATGATGGCTTCTTTCTCCTTTAACAGTCTCATATTCATTAAGAAATTGGTTTTTAGAAATTAAGAGCCACATGTTAATCTGCTTCTTACATTTCATCTGACCATTGTTTTCTTCTTCTAACTGTAGAACTAGTTAAATGATATTTATTTCTTTTTTTTTTAATTTTTTATTTTTTATAAACATATATTTTTATCCCCAGGGGTACAGGTCTGTGAATCACCAGGTTTACACACTTCACAGCAATCACCAAAGCATTTCTTATATGGCTACTGACACACCTAATCTTACCACTTAGAAAATCTTAGGGAACCTGCGTGGCTCAGTCAGTTAATCTGACTGAGGCCATGATCTCAGGGTCCTGGGACAGTTGAAACCCAGCATCAAGCTACCTGCTCAACAGAGAGTCTGCTTCTCACTACCCCTCTCCCCAACTCTCTCTCTTTCAAATAAATGAAATCTTTATAAACAATATAATAAAACAATTTTAGGGTGGGCTGCTGAGTGACACTTTAGAGAATAAAAATGCTTTTTATATTCAAAGTTTGAAAAACTTTTTTTCAATTTGTATCAATCTTCATCATTTTAGTCCACATTACACTATGTATGCTGCACACATAGTGATAGATGTATGATAGATAAGTGATAGTCTGGGTATGATAAACATGTGATAGATAGGTATAGATGTATGATAGGTATACATAGGTATGATAGACAGTCTTTATACTTTGGGATTTGAAGTTGGAATTTTCTTTATTGTTGCAAATGCAGAACCTAACATTTCTTGCATACAATAGCATTCAATAAATATGCAGTCAATGGCTGAATTAATGAATGCACATTCTTTGCATCACAAGAAAAAAGTAATAAAATATCTATGATCATTATGAAAAATGATAGTTAAGCTATATTTAACACTATTTTCCTGTTGTGATACAAAGATTACTTAAGATATTTTAACAATAAAATTTCTAAAAATGTCAGAAACATTATTTAAAGTTGAAGAGATCAAGAAAGAGGAGGAGGAGTGAGGAAGAAGAAAAGAAGGAAAGGAAATATTAATTGCCACATATAGGTGGATGTCTACATGGTTGAGACTGCTCTAGAAATTACTAGGCACTAACATTTAGAATTTAGAATTTTGTTTCTATATTATTTCTCCTAGTTTTACTTGATCATGCTGTGTGTTCAGTAGGGGGAAATAAGGCTAATGAATAGCCAAAACCTCTCCATACAGAAGACAGAGTATCCTATGCAGTACCAGAAAGACACTTCTGGTTTATTTGTCCAATCCAGAATATATCATGTATTCAGATGAAGTGATAATATGATTGTCTATGTTTGGATCGGTGGACTATCCCCGGGGCCTTTTTTTTTTTCCCCATTCCTTTGTATATTTGTGTTACAGTTTATATATGAATAATACATACTGAACACTTTGTATTTTGTGTGGCTCATTGAAAAAGAATGAAATCTCTTCGAGCATATTAATAGTCTGAATGATAGCCCAATTTATGTATGTGAAAACATTTTTAGGAGTCTCAAGCTAGAAACTATGTTTGTCAAACACTACTTGTAGGCTCCCTTTATAGATGGGGAGGAGGGGCTGATTGAGTTTCATTAGAGGCCCCGGAGGACTGTATCCTGGTGTTTATCTTATATGGATATTGATATTGGCAGGGAAGGGATTTCTAAGGGCTTCTATGCTTGTCACTGACTTCACTGAACAGTGACACCTGTGGAGAAAGAGAGATACTGCTGAAGAAGACATTAAGACTGAACTAAATTTTATAGCATTAGAAGGATTTTTTTTTTCCCACTCTTGAGTCCTAAGAGTTTTTATTCTACATTCCACAAGTACCTTATTTACTTTTATCTTAATAGACATATTAACCAGACTATATTACCTGGAAATAAAAAATGTATTACATGATCTTTTAAAAGGCTAGATCACAATGCTTTAATTCATAGATAACTACCTGAACAATCATAACACAAAATGTGTGTTGCTGTTGTTACTAACCTTTAATTGTTGTTACGAAGTTAGTGTCATTAAGTTCTTCAGAAGGAATCAATAAGAATGATTTTTTGAAAGGTTCAGTTTGATAAAAGATTTGAAGAGAACTTGTGAAAAAAAGATTCAATATAATAGACAAATGATCTAAAAAATCAAATGAATATGGACTTACAGAGTGAGCAGACGCAAGAATCCTCCTTCCAGTAGTGTTTGTAGTAGATGGTTTAGTCTGGGATTTTGAACTAATTGATTTCTTTTCATTACTTAATCATTAAAACAAAAATGTAACTATTATCAAAATAAAAATAATTACATTATTTTATCATATTCAGAAAATATTAAGGACAAATGGAAATGCTAGCATATTTTGAATTACGACTATTTGAATACGAGGTATTTTAATTTTATGACAAACAGGTTAAAGTCTGTGAGGTGTTTAATTATTACTGGTTAAGAACATTTTTCTAAGTGTTAGTGTAACCACATTTTGTTATAGTTAAACTAACATTTGCTGTAACCTCAAACATACCCTAGGGCATTTTAAAAAACAGATCATAGTAAAGGATGATGACTGTTTTCAGGTACCTGCTGTGACATGAAATTTATTTTTGGGAATCAGTAGTGCTGTTTTGCTTTGGTTTATTGGTTGGTTTGTTTGTTTGTTATCAAATTTTGTGTATCTGACTGTTTGAACTGATAATATGAGAGGTGTGTTATAAGATTTTACACATTATTTGTTAATGATAGACAGCATTTCAACAAGAAAACTAGCTTTGAAAAGATGAGAAAAGTTTTGATCAAACATGTTTTCTCAACCTCAAGGCATACATTGCATAAATTAAAATACACACATTAAGTGCACAATTCAATAACTTTTTACAAATATATACCTTGATGTAATCTCCACCTTAATAAAGATCTAGAACGTTTCCTTCATTCAACCAATTTTGTGGTTCCCCTTTGCAATTAATCCCTCCTACCTTAGTACCAGCTATGTGAAAATATTCAAATAACTTCTTTTAATTCTGTCTCTTATATATAATATCAGAGTCATCTGGTTTAGGTCTCTAATAACAGATTTTTACTCTTGCCTATGTATCACATTTAATGTTTTTCTGCATGTTTTACTTATTTTTAATTTTGACAAGACATTATTGATGATTCATTGAACACCCCCAGAATTATTGTATTCTTCTAAAGAGTGCTGATTTTTTAAATATATGTTAATAATTTTCCAAGCATTTCAACTCGTACAACTTGCTTTCAGGTTCTGCTTATACACATCTGTGAAAAATCCAGTGATTTCCAACTCTCTTTAACACAGTAGGATTCAAGCTTCAATTTGTCTCTGCTCTTGTTTGCAAAACTTGCTCCTAGTCTTTCTTAAAACAGCAATCCATATAAAATCTAAGACTTATAATCTTGACTAATAAGGTATAGTGTTTCTGTTGTCACAGTTGAATGCTAGGGGTGATAACATGTACATTATGACTGGTTCAGAAATCCAGCACTTTCATAGCACTATTTGCCATCTAGTGTCTCTGTTGTGTTTTCAATTCCGTGGCAACTTGGTAAGCCTCCTGTGATAGTGCACTGTGCATGTCCTGCCCTGCTCAGGGAATTTTTCCGGAAATTTCCACACAAGAGTTCTGGAGTTTTTGTCTGGGCAGCACCTTCCTTTCTAGTGCTCTACTGAGTTTAGCTACTTCATCTGTCTCTGAATGCTGATATCTGCCTCCTCAGCTCACAGGGACCATCATAGTCTGTTTGACTAGAGCTCTCCGTGCCTGTCAGGAAATAGAACTATAGAGACCTGGAGTGATCTGTGGGCCTGCATCATGAGTTTACTTTCCTTCTGGAATTGCAGTTTACACTACCAAATGCTTAAAAGCATTTATCTCATATTTTCCCCTGATATATGTTATTTTAGAGCATGAGAACAGCTTGATATCACTTATTCTTTTGTTGCTGGAGCTGCAGTCCCTTCAAGCATGTCTGTAATTGTATGATTTCCCATCAAATTTCAAAAAATAGGAATGATTCATTACTTACGATGATAGAGAATTGTGCATGTCTTTTCCTTCAAGTAGACTTTTGAATTTTTATATATTTGGCCTTTTAATACTCATCTTAAATGATTTAAGTCATCTATAAAGATTTATATAAATTATTTAAATAATATCTATATATTTATTTAAATAATTTTCAAGTATATATAAGATACTTGGATCTTGAGAAGGTTATTACTATTTACTAAAAAAAATCAAATAATGACTCTGTGGCTGCTTACACACCAATTCTTATCACTAAAGCATTACAGTGAAAAAGCCCTAAATATCCCATACAAATAAAATGCTAAGCCTATATCATAGATGAGGAATAAAAAAGATTTCTTCTGCTTATATACATTAGAACGCTGAAGCTGCCAACCTTTTCCCTCTTTAGAGATTGAAAAATCTTTGCTATTTGGAGACAAAATGGGAAGAACTCTGAGTTCACACACTAACATTTTAGAATGTAAATAGATGTCTCCAAGGACCAGATATGTCTTGTGCCTCAGAGTTTACAACTTACTGATATTTTTATGTTCCCATCCTCATTTTCCCTTGCAATGTATTTACATACCTTTTGAGTTAGGTAAATCTCTCTGGAGTTCTCACACAATCTATACAGATGTAAATGAACTTCCCAAGGCTTGTTCTTTACCCAGAATCCTCAGTTCTTAGCAAAATTAATGCAAGAAGTCTTTATTCTGAAGAAATACAAAAATATTTCTATACACTCAAAATATCCCAAACAAAGAAAAAATTAAGAAGTACAGAATATTACAAAAAGTTTTGAGATTTTAACTCTGAGTAGTTGTCTGAAACAAATAACTGATACAAGCAAATAGAATATTGTGATGTCCTTGATATTTTACTTGGAATCAAGTCATTATGAATATATGTCTCATATAGACACAAATGGATATATGAGACTGATGGATAGATGAGACAGACTGATGGCTCAGTCTATACTATGAAGATAATTTTTTGGGTGATGACCCTTTTAAACTTGATTATAAATGTGAGCAATTATGTGATTTAATTCAGAAGTGTTCTTCAAATTATTGGATTTTATTTTATATAAATAGCAAATTAGTCAAGAAATATAATGGTAAAAAATTTGTTGCCATTTAAGATGTTCTTACTAACTTTTCAGAAAAAAAAAAAGAAAAAGAAAAGAATGGTTTTCTAATCCCTTTCATTTGGTTGTGAGCATTAAATAATACCAATGATGAGCAATCCTTTGAAATCACTAAGTATAATATAAATGTTATTTGTAATATCTATTTATGAATTATGGTATAGTTCAAATTAACAATAGTAATAATATAAGTACTACCAAAAACTGAGTAAGGATTCTAATTCAATATCAAATGAATAGGAATAAATAGGAATAAAAACAATGTCAGAATATCTGTAATTTATACTTACCCACTGGTAATTCTAAAATTATGTGGAAAGAAGTCATCATCTCCCCTAAATATTAGTCATATTATATTATAGCTTTAAATTACCATACTATCATGTTTATTCTACTCCTAAACATTCAATTTATAATGGCATATGTGAAACAGCAGAAAGGTAATTTACCTGTTTAAAAAAAAAAAAGAAGTATGATGAGTATGACTCATCTTTCTTGAAACAGTTAACTCAAAATTAATGCTTAAATTTAAGACAAAGACTTTCTGATTATTTGTTTTGATTTTAACAAATGTTTGAAACCACAGTCTTCTAGATATGTGCCTTGTAGAATGATGTAAAGGTCTTCATTGTATGCTGGATTTGGTAAACTTTGAGCCTTTCCCCTCCTCTATCTTCCTTTGATCAATCAAACTTAGTTAACTAAATAGTGTCATAGAAAGATGGAGTTATGCCTTTCAAACTTATTTATAATTCATCGAAGATTCAGTCTTATGTATTGAATAAAGCTGCAATACTGTATTTTTTCTACATGAATACAAAAATGACACATCATTTTTTAAAAAAATTCACGTTTTCTCAATAAATCTCTCTTTCTGCCTCTATTAAACATGTGTCCATATATATGTGAGGATTTTCTTTATATATCTGTTTCTATTTACTTGCCTATCCCCATTATTATTGTCTTAATTACTGTAATTTATATAGACTTTATGTCTGATATAATAGGATGATGAAGGAATCACACCTGTGTTTGATGGCAAAAACTACATGTCATGCATAAGGAGTACATTTTCAAATGGTTAAAGTACCTAGATAGATCTTTGTATTTTGTTTGTTTTGCTTTACTTGTGTGTGTTTGTGGGGGAGGGTGTATGAAATATAACTGTAGTTTGTGTACAAAAGCAAATTACAGGTGGACATGTGTGTGCCAAAGAAGTAGAATGTTCTAGAGATCGCTTATTTTCCACAATATTTTTCTCTCTCTGTCTTTTTGTCTCTTTATCTCTATCTCTCTCTTTCTCTATCCTTCTCTCCTTCTCTCCATTCATAGCATTGAGAAACCCCTGATCTTCGTCAAGACACACAACCACGCAGATTCAGTTATATACTTCTCTCATGAAGCCAATTGTGGCCATGTTTATATATCTTAACAAATAGTTTGCAAATAAAAAACACTCTTTTTTTTTAATAATGTGATACCCTTCCTCATCTCATCTTCTTTCCTGTTGACTAAAATGAAGACACAATTCCTGCACCTCTAGGAAATGGAAGTCATTAATGACAGATGAAAGAATGAAAGTAATTTGGTCTCTAACAAGAAGAAACATCATAGTTCTAGATTGACTATTGGAAGACTACATGTACTTGAGAAAGCAACATTTAAAAAATAATCTCTTTGTTTAAGAATAGTTTTCTATTTACAGAAAAATTACACAGATAATACAGAGTTACCATATACCCCATACTAAGTTTCCCCTATTGTTAACTTATTAAACTTATCACAGCTAATAAGCCAAAATCAATTTGTTATTATTAACTAAAGTTTATAATTTACACATATTTCCTTAGTTTTTACTTAATATGCTTTCTCTGTTTCAGGTCTCATCCAGAAAAGTAAAATACCTTAAGTTCTTAGGTCCCCTAAATTTATCTAGATGATGACAAATTCACAGCTTTTTTTTTTTTTTTTTTTTTTTTTTTTTGTGCTTAGGACGACCTGAACAGTTGTGTGGAATATTGCTTGGGATTTTGTAGATTATTCTCTAATTTGAATTTGTCTGATGTTTTCCTCATGGTCAGACTGAAATTAAGGGACTTTTGAAGGAAGATCATAGTGATAAACTGTTATTCTTATCATATCACTTCAACAGTACTTGGTATTAACATGACTGTCACTAATGATATTAATCTTGATCATCTGTCTTTGGGAGTAAGTGTGGATTCTGCACAGAAAACATTATTCTGGGAGGAGGGGCAAGATGGCAGAGCAGTCGGAGACCTTGTTTCATCCAGTCCCCTATAGTGAGCTAATTATCTACCAGAACACTCTGAATGCCCATGAAATCAGTCTGAGATGTAAGATTATACACTTTTGGATCTCTATGGGGGCATAAGACAGAGGTGGAGAGTTAAAATTAAGTGGAAACAATCATACTGATATTGGAGGATATACAGAAGGGGGGCAGAATCACCAGAACTGACCAATAATATCCCAATATGAAAGCCCTGTGATTGGAGACCAGCATTAACTTGGAGTCTGGTTAAAAGCACTCAAAAAGAGCAAAAAATCTTAAGGGGAAACTGGTGGAATTGAGTGGTCACAGGCATAGGCCTAAGCCCATGGTCCCAGGATGTCCACTACTGGTGACAGCCAATGCCAAAGAGAATGCAACAGAGCCCATGGGCTGTGCTCCCTGAGTCTCCCTCTTTCTGCTACTTGCACCAGCACTGGGCTAAGCACACTCCCACCAGCACATGTGAGGGAGTTTGATGGGTATGCCAGCTGGTGCTCTCTGGAACCACAGCCTTTTGTGCCCTGCAGGTACTGCACTCCCACTGGCACCTGAGAAAGCTCTATGGGGCTGCTAGCCAGTGGTCTCTAGGACCAAACAAGAGTTTGAACTCTCCCAGGCTGGGCTTGAAAAACTCAGCACACTATCTCTGGTTGGGATCTTTGGGACAGGCATTGACCTATGAAATCCAGAGGTCTGGACCCCAGACAGCAGTCCTGGCAAAGACAACCACCAGAATCAGGCTTCTTGAACCAATATCATTCACAGTTTTAATGGCACAGGGGTGCCACTAAGTAGGCACTTTGGATGACCTCTGAGACAGTGGCTGGGGATGTGCTCTGCTTGTGGGAGGTTGCATAGCTCAGTGGAGTTTACACAGGGGGAGTCTCCATATTCTGGACCATCCAGAGGGGGACTGAGGCTTCTCTCTGAGATGGAGGTCTGGGTGCAGTTTGTTTTCCACCAAACCTCAGAAAAGCCACAAAAAACTGCCAAACTCCAGAAAACAAAACCCTAAAAAACTGGTTTCCACAGAGCCTAGCCCCATGATAGGGAGCAAAAAGACACAACCCAAGCAAGACTGACTGAAAAACATGATGCAGCGGGCTACTATCCCAGAAAGCCAGTCAAAATAATGAGAGGACAACAACCACAGGGTCCCCATAAAACTGTAAAACCCCAATATCAGGGGAAAACAATATATTAAGCTCCCAGTATTATTCTAAAACCTGTATATTTCATAGATACAACTTTTATTTTTAATTCACTCTTACTATTATTGTTCTTTTTAAATTTTTTAACCTACTTACCATTACAATGAGAGGTTCAATACAACATATTCCATAATAACCTTTTAGCTTGAATCTTTTTTCATACATATATCTGTGGTTTTTTTTTTTTTTTTTTGCTTTTATGGGTGTATATATATATATATAGATAGATAGATAGATATAGATATATAGATATAAATTTCAAGATAACCCTCTTTTCCTAATCAATACTACCCCTATATATAAATCAGTCTTAATCTCCCTTTATCTCTGGAAAGTTGAGTCCTTTAACAAAGATATCAAGACATACCCAGGAAGAATCAAAATAACCTTCCTCCCCACATTGAAGATTTATAACCACCCTCCCATCTTTTTCTTCAGTTAGTATTTCTGTGGATTTATTTTTGTTCTGATGTTATATAAATCTTATCCTTGGGGTTCATTTTGGCTGGATCCTTTTTTTTTCCCCTTGTCAATTAGTTTTGTTGGTCTTTTTGTTTGTCTGTTTTTATTTGTATACCTTATAAATCTTGTCTTTGGGGCCCATTCTGGCTGGGTCTTCTCTTCTCTCTCTCTCTCCCTTTTTTTTCCCTTTCTTTTTAGTGGTGTTTTATGATTGCTCAGAAGCATTCCAGGGTGCATCTTGCCTAGATCCTGGTTAATATGTACAACTACACATCCCTTCAACCACCTCTCACCAAAATGACTAGAAGGAGGAACACTCAACAAAAGAAAAAATCAGACTGTACCCTCTCCATCAGAACTATTGGATATGGACATAAATAGTAGGTTGGAAAGGGAATCCAAGGTAACAATAATCCAGGCAATGGCTAGGTTGGAGAAAATGATTAGTGACAACATGGAATCTTTAAGGGAAGAAGTGAAAGCTGTCCAAGGAAAAGTTAAAAATTCTATCAATGAGATCCAATCTAATCTAAATACTCTATCAGTTAGGATAACCAAGGAAGAAGAGAGAATTAGTGATCTAGAGGACAAACTGATAGAGAAAAAAGATCAGGAGGAGGCATGGAAGAAACAGCTTAGAAATTATGAAAACAGAATTAGGGAAATAAATGATGCCATGAAATGTTCCATCAGAATTATTGGGATTCCTGAGGGGGGAGGAGAAAGAAAGAAGACTAGGAAATATAGTTGAACAAATTCTCCATGAAAATTTTTTCAGTCTGGGGAATGGAACCAGCGTTAGTGTCCTAGAGGCAGAAAGATCACCCCCCAAGATCAATGAACCTAGAAAGACCTCGAGACACTTGTTTGTGAGACTGATGAATCATAATTTTAGACAACAGCTCCTGAGGGCAGCCAGGGGGAAGAGATTCCTTACATACAGAGGAAGGTCCATCATAATAATGTCAGACCTGTCCACAGGTACAGTAACCTGGTAAGCCAGAAAGGGCTGGCAAGACATGTTCAGGGCACTAAATGAGAAGAGCATGCAGCAAAGAATACTTTATCCAGTAAGGCTGACATAAAAAATGGATGGTGAGATAAAGAGCTTCTAAGACTGGCAAAGTATGTAACTACCGAGCTGGCATTGCAAGAAATACTAAGGGGGTGGGAGGGTTCTATAAAAGAAGAAAGAACCAAAGAGTGACATAGAACAGAAATTTACAGAGATAATCTATAGAAACAATAACTTCACAGGTAACATGATGTCAATAAAAATGTACTTTTCAATAATTACTCTCAACCTGAACCTTCTAAATGATCCCATAAAATGACATAAGCATTGGATAAAACAACAAGACCTGTCCATATGCTGTCAACAAAAGACCCATTTGTAACCTAAATATACATCCAGACTGAAAGTAAAGGGACGGAGAAGCATCTTTCATGCCAATGGGCCTCAAAAGAAAGCTGGCATAGCAATTCTCATATCAGATAAATTAGATTTTAAAGACTATAGTCAGAGAAAGCAGAAAACAGAAAATCAAAAAAGAAACAAGAGCATTTAGTGACACATTAGACCAAATGAACCTCATAGATATATCAGAATATTCCACACTAAAACAACAGAACACTTGTTCTTCTCAAGCACACATGGAACTTTCTCCAGAATAGACCACATACTGGGTAACAAATCAGGACTCAACCAATACCAAAAGATTGAGATTATTTCCTGCATATTCTCAGACCACAATGCTTTGAAACTGAAAAACCACATGAAAAAGTATGGAAGGAATACAAACACGTGGAAGCTAAAGACCACCTTGCTTAAGAATGTTTCGATCAACCAGAAAATCAATGAGGGATTTAAACAATTCATTGAAACCAATAATTATGAAGACCCTTTGGTCCAAAACCTATGGGATACAGCAAAGGTGGTCCTAAGGGAGAAATACATAGTCATTCAAGTTTCCTTCAAAAAAATTGAAAAATTCAAATACACAAGCTGTCTTTGAACCTTAAGGAACTGGAGAATCAACAATAAATTAAGCCAACCCCACACATAAGAGGGGAAATAATCAAGATTAGAGCAGAGATCAAAGAGATAGAAACTATAGACACAGTAGAACACACCAACAAAACTAGAGCTGTTTTTTTTTTTTTTTTGTAAGAATCAGTAAGATTGATAAACCATTGGCCAAACCAATCCAAAAGAAAAGAGAAGACCCAAATTAATAAACTTATGAATGAAAAGGGAGAGATCATGACTAATACTAAGGAAATAGAAACAATCATCAGAAATTATTATCAACAGGTATATGCCAGTAAGTTAGGCAATCTAGATGAAATGGATGCATTCCTGGAAACCTATAAACTTCCAAAACAAAATCAGGAAGAAATTGACAATCTGAATAGACCAATATCTGGTAACGAGATTGAAGAGGTTATCAAAATCCTCCCCCCAAAAAACAAGAGTCCAGGACCTTACAGATTCCCTGGAGAATTCTACCAAACATTCAAAGAAGAAATAATACCTATGTTCCTGAAGCTGTTTCAAAAGTTAGAAACAGAAGGAAAATTTCCTCTTTTTATGAAGCCAACATTACCCTGATCCCCAAACAAGGCAAAGACCCCATCAAAAAGGAGAATTTCAGACCAATATCCCTGATGAATATGGATGCTAAGATTCTCAACAAGTTCCTTGTTAATAGGATCCAACAGTATATTAAAAAAGATTATCCACCATGACCAGTTGGGTTTTATCCATGGGAGCAAGGATGGTTCCAAATTTCACAAATGAAGCAATGTGGTAGAATAAATCAATAATAGAGAGGAAAATGTCATGGTTTTCTCAATTGATGGAAAGAAAGCATTTGGCAAGATACAGTGTCTGTTCCTGATTAAAAACCTTCAAAGTTTAAGGATAGAGGGAATATTCCTCAACCTCATAAAATCTGTCTATGAAAAACCCACAGCAAATATCATCCTCAATGAGGAAAAGCTGACAGCCTTCCCTTTAAGATGAGGAGCATGACAAGGATGTCCATTCTCACCACTGTTATTCAGAATAATACTAGAATTCCTAGCAATAGGAATCAGACAACAAAAAGAAATATAAGGTATTCAAATTAGCAATGAAGAAGTCAAACTCTCTCTTTTCACAGATGACTTGATGCTTTATGTGGAAAACTCAAGACTCCACCCCCAAACTACTAGAACCCATACAGCAATTCAGTAATGTGGCAGGATACAAAATCAATGCACATAAATCAGTTGCTTTCTCATACACTAACAATGAAAATATAGAAAAGTAAATGAGAAACTTGATTCAATTTACTATATATAGCACCAAGAACTACAAGATACTTGGGAATAAACCTAACCAAAGAGGCAAAAGATCTGTACTCGAGAAACTACAAAACACTCATGAAAGAAATTGAGGAAGACACAAATGATGAAAGACCATTCCATGCTCGCTCATGGATTGGAAGAATAAACATTGTTAAAATGTCTAAACTGCCTAGAGCCATCTAGACTTTCTATGCCAACCTGGTCAAAATTCCACTGGCATTTTTCAAAGAGCTGGAACAAATAATCCTAAAATTTGTATGGAAACAGAAAAGACCCCAAATCGCTAAGGAAATGTTGAAAAAGAGAAACAACACTGGGGGTATCACATTGCCTGATTTCATGCTTTACTACAAAGCTGTGATCACCAAGATAGCATGGTACTAGCACAAAAACAGACACACAGACCAGTGGAGCAGAGTAGAGAGCCCAGATATGGACCCTCAACTCTATGGTCAAATAATCTTCAACAATGCAGGAAAAAATATACAGTGGAAAAAAACAGTCTCTTCAATAAATGGTTCTGAGGAAATTGGACAGCTACATGTAGAAGAATGACACTTGACCAGTCTCTTACACCATACACAAAGATAAACTTGAAATGGATGAAATACCTTAAGGTGAGGCAAGAATCTATCAAAATCGTAAAGGAGAACATAGGCAGTAACCTCTTTGACATCGGCCACAGCAACTTCTTTCAAGCTATGTCTCCAATGGCAAAGGAAACAAAACAAGAATAAACTTTTTGGACTTCATTGAGATCAAAAGCTTCTGCACAGCAAAGGAACAGTCAATAAAACAAAGAGGCAACCCACGGAATGGAAGATATTCACAAAAGATACTACAGCAAAGGGCTGATATCCAAGATTTATAAAGAACTCCTCAAACTCAACTCACATAAAGCAGATAATCATGTCAAAAGTGGGCAGAAGACAGGAACAGACACTTCCCCATTGTATCTTCTAAGTAGGACTGAGAATACCCCCTAGTGCTGAATTTCTGGCCCCATTGGACTTCAAAAGAACAAAAGAAAACTGTGATTCCTATTAAAAGAGAAAGATAAACCAGAGATAAAGGAAATGTGAGTGGAGAGCATATGTCAAAAGATGCATACATGAACAAGAAGGAAAGATTTAAAAGAAAATAGAAAAACAGCTTGTGCAGCATTCTACTGTACACATTTGTGAACACACATACACTTGCTGTCACCCATTCACATGCCATGATTAAAACAAGTAAACACAGTATGTTTGATAAAAATATGATGAGATTAAGATAAAACAAACTCTTCTGTTAAATATCTCCCTTTACAAACATAATAAATGACACACATATGTAATTCATCTTCTTCAGGATGTTGTATTTTCTCTCCAGGGAATCATTTGCTAAACAAAAGCTCAAACATGAACCATTCTCATAAAAAATTTCTTAATTCATTTCTCTTCTTTACAAAGCTTCATTTGCTTTCTGCCAACACCATCAGATATCTTAATTACTTTTGAATTCTTAACATCATTAAAATGCCTTCACTTTTGTATGGCAGAGATCATGACTGAAAGATCTGCATGTCTTCTTGACCATAGTAGTGTCAAAAACTCTTATAGTGGGTGCTCAATAGGTAATAGCGAATTGAAAGCATGAATATTATTTTAATTAAATGACTGGCATAATTTTTCAGGGCTGGTAGATTTTTCTCTCTCCTACTTCCTATGAAGATTGGAGAAGTATTTTCATTATTATTATTATTTTTTATCATGAAGTGTGGAGAATCTTAGAACTGATTGTATTGATGTTTTCAATGAGTGAGAATAATTTAGAAAATGCTTTTCACTAAACATTCATTAAATCAGGCAAAACTACTTCTTTTTCCTTAACCTTATACCTAAAGATCTTAAAATTGTCTTTTATCTCCATTATTTAATCTTACCAAAATGGATGATTCCAAGTTTATCAATAATTTATTTTTGATGAGAAACATCAAAATACTTTAACAAATAAATACTTTATTAAAATACTTTATACAAAATACTTTAATAAATTAAGTATCAAAATAGGTTATTTATTAAAAAAAACATCATGACATAAAGGTAATATTAAAAATAAATGTATAAAGATATGTGTGGTAAATAAGCTTGACTTAAATAAAATATATAATTCCATATGAATGTCACAAGAGATTTCCTCATTTTGCCATGTGATTTTGTGGTTTTCAGAAGTATTCGCATTGGTGGTTTGAGGTCACAATATTCTCTCCTTAATATAACAGTATACTTCACTTTAATATAATTTAAATTTTATGACAGCACTGTGTACACTTTTTTTTTTTGACAGAGAGAAAGAGATCACAAGTAGGCAGAGAGGCAGGCAGAAAGAGCAGGGGAAGCTGGCTGTCTGCTGAGCAGAGAGCCTGATGTAGGGTTTGATCCCAGGACCCTGGGATCATGACCCGAGCTGAAGGCAGAGGCTTAACCCACTGAGACACCCAGGCACCCCTACACATAATTTTTTTTTTAAAGATTTATTTATTTATTTATTTGACAGAGAGAGATCACAAGTAGGCAGAGAGGCAGGCAGAGAGAGAGGAGGAAGCAGGCTCCCTGCTGAGCAGAGAGCTCGATGCGGGACTCGATCCCAGGACTCCGAGATCATGACCCACTGAGCCACCCAGGCACCCCACCCCTACACATAATTTTTAAAAGTCAATTTTTAGTTTTAGTTTTTGGTTGTTGGCTAATTAATGCATGCTTTAGTTTGTTTTTCACATCAGAGCATTTCTTCAAATAGCTGATTATATTTGAACTTTTTTTTTTTATCTTTAATAATGAGGCATTCAAAGGTTGCTGGGGTTTTGTGAGGATGAGTGGGACTTAATGACTAGAAGGCTTAATAATAACATGCTAGGCAGACATTCAGCCATTTCCTTCTAGGAGCCCCAGTAGTTGGCATTTTGGACCATAGAGAAATCTTCATATTTTTTCGGGTAGTGGTAGATGTGGGAAGGAGCCTGGAAGTATGAGGAAAGTGGATAAGAGACTGATTCTGTGTTTCCTAATAGCAAAATGAAACAAACTGGGGCAACTGACCATAGACTTTTGCACACTTTTTGTTTTTCTACATAGTACTCTAGGCTTCACTGAGTTTCAGGAGATTTAATCCAATCTATTTCTTGTTAGAAGACCTGCAGAAAGTGAAACTCCAAAATTGCAACAGGTAGGGGAAGGGGATATAACTGTTTTATTTGCAAGGTTTAAGCCATAAGTCTTGCAAATCATGTCTTGAGATAACACCTATATACCTGCCTTCAGATGGATTTATTTCCAGAAATTTCTGAAATCTTCCAGAGTTCTGTTGTGTAATTCAGCTTGTTTCCATGCTGTCTACCCTTTACTCCTATTAGGTGTTTAGGTTTGCTTTCTCAGTTTCAATACATCAGTTAATACATGTGCTACAGTATAATCAAGATACTAAATTTTGCACCAATTGGATACAAAACTTTAGTGACAAAGTAGGACAAAGAACTGCTTACTTAATAAAATAAAATATTAAAAATATTTTATTTGGAAAATACTCTATCCCAAAAATGTTTTTCTAATATTTACATATAAATATTTAAATGACACCATGTCCTCCCATCATTTAAAAAAGAATGTTTTGTTTCTATTTATGAGACTGAGCAAAATTGCCATATATATATTTTTTTCCATGTGAATTTTAGCTTTAAGTAGGTTAGTTAGACTGCACACTTCAAAGTTTAATATTTAACTGTTTTTCTCAATAATACCTTACCCATTTTAGCAAACAATTCAGTAGAATCTTATTTTAGAGCATGTAGTTCTTGGGGAAAAGACAAAAGCAAAGTTTTACAACTTAAAAAAAAATAGAGCTTTTTGGTTAAATTTGCATTGACCTTCATTTTATATATAAAGACATATAATTATATATGAAATACAAATATAATTTTATTTTTCTTCATAGGCAAGTTCTATAATTAGAAGCATATAAATCTTGGGATGCTTAGGTGGCTTGGTGGGTGGGTTAAGCACCTCAGTTCAGGTCATGATCCCAGCATCCTGAGATTGAGTTCTGAATCAAACTCCTCACTCAACAGGGAGCCTGCTTATCCCTCTGCTTGCCACTCCCCCTGTTTGTGCTCTCTCTGTCAAATAAATACATAAAATCTTTAAAAACTACAAAAATAAATAAAAGCATATAAACCACAAATGAAAAAAGGCATAGCAATGAATGAAAATTTGAAAATGAGAAAAGAATACAAATAAATAGTAGTATCTTGGTTTTTAAGCTAATTTATGTTCAAAGTTCATATAAATGTCTCCTGATATTTTTGACAACAAAGAAGGTATGATTGGGGAGGAGTCAAGATGGTGGAGAAGTAGCAGGCTGAGGCTACATCAGGTAGAGGAGATCAGCTAGATAGCTTATCTAAACATTGCAAACACCTATAAATCCAATGGAAGATGGAAGACAAGAAGAACAGCTATTCTAGAAACAGAAAATCAACTACTTTCTGAAAGGTAGGACTGTCAGAGAAGTAAATCCAAAGCAAGGGGAAGATAGACCACGGGGGAAGGGGCTGGCTCCCGGCAAGTGGCGGAGCAAAGGAGCACAAAATCAGGACTTTTAAAAGTCTGTTCCTCTGAGGGACATCGCTCCAGAGGCTAAACCAGGGTGAAGACCCTGCAGGGTCAGCGTGGCCCCAGGTTTCTCAGGGTCACAGGAGGATCAGGGGTGTCTGAGTGTCACAGAGCTTGCAGGTATTAGAACAGGAAAGCTAGCTACAGAGACAGAGCCAGGGAGTGAGCTCTCAGCTCAGGGTTACCTTGAACCGGTCGCAGCCTGGGTGAGATCGGATCGCGGCCAGACGCCACAGAGACAGGAGTTATTGGGCGCTATTATCTGAGGGAGCACTGAGGAGTGGGGCCCCAAGGTCTCGGCTCCTCCGGGCTGGAGACTGGGAGGCTGCCATTTTCATTCCCGTCCTCAGGAATTCTAAGGAAAGCATTCAGGAACAAAAGCTCCCAAAAGCGAACCTGAGCAGATTACTCAGCCCCGCCCCTGTTAAGGGCGATGCAATTCTGCCTGGGGCAAAGACACTTGAGAATCACTACAAGAGGCACCTCCCCCAGAAGATCAACAAGAAATACAGCCAGGACCAAGTTCACATACCAAGGAGTGCAGGTTCAATACCAAGGAGAGCAGCAGAATTCCAGAGGAGGAGTAAGCAAAGCACTGAACTCATGGCTTTCTTCCCACGATTCATTAGTCTTGCAGTTAATATAATTTGGGTTTTTTTTTTTCAATTATTTTTCTTCTTCTGCTAATTTTTTTAACTTTTATCCTTTTCTTTTTTAACGTTTTTAAACTAGTTTATCTAAAAGAAGATGTGGTATATATACACAATGGAATACTATGCAGCCATCAAAAGAAATGAAATCTTGCCATTTGCGACAACGTGGATGGAACTAGAGCATATCATGCTTAGCGAAATAAGTCAAGCAGAGAAAGACAACTATCATATGATCTCCCTGATATGAGGAAGTGGTGATGCAACATGGGGGCTTAAGTGGGTAGGAGAAGAATCAATGAAACAAGATGGGATTGGAAGGGAGACAAACCATAAGTGACTCTTAATCTCACAAAACAAACTGAGGGTTGCTGGGGAGAGGGGGTTTGGGAGAAGGGGGTGGGATTATGGACATTGGGGAGGGTATGTGCTTTGGTGAGTGCTGTGAAGTGTGTAAACCTGGCAATTCACAAACCTGTACCCCTGGGGATAAAAATATATGTTTATAAAAAATAAAAAAATAAAATAAAATAGTTTATCTAATATATATATATATATATATATATATATATATATATACACATATATATATTTGTATTTTTTTTCTTTCTTTATTTTCTTTTTTTAATTGTTTCTTTTTTTCTGAACCTCTTTTTGTCCCCTTTCTCCCCCCCCCCATGATTTGGGGTCTCTTCTGAGTTGGTTAAAGCATATTTTCCTGGGGTCTTTGCCACCCTTTTAGTATTTTACTTGCTCCTTCATATACTCTTATCTGGACAAAATGACAAGGCATAAATATTCAAGAACAACAACAACAAAAAAAAAACAAAAAAAACCAAGAGACAGTATCGAAGGCTAGGGACCTAATCAATATGCATATTGGTAATATGTCAGATCTAGAGTTCAGAATGATGATTCTCATGGTTCTAGCCGGGCTCAAAAAAGGCATAGAAGATATTAGAGAAACACTCTCAGGAGATATAAAAGCCCTTTCTGGAGAAATAAAAGAACTAAAATCTAACCAAGTTGAAATAAAAAAAGCTATTAATGAGGTGCAATAAAAAATGGAGGCTCTCACTGCTAGGATAAATGAGGCAGAAGAAAGAATTAGTGACATAGAAGACCAAATGACAGAGAATAAAGAAGCTGAGCAAAAGAGGGACAAACAGTTACTGGACCACAAGAGGAGAATTTGAGAGATAAGTGACACCATAAGACGAAACAACATTAGAATAATTGGGATTCCAATAGAAGGAGAAAGAGAGAGAGGAGCAGAAGGTATATTGGAGAAATTATTGGAGAGAATTTCCCTAATAAGGCAAAGGGAACAAGCATCAAAATCCAGGAGAACCCCCCTAAAAATCAACAAGAATATGTCCACGACCTCTCACCTAATAGTAAAATTTACAAGGTTAGTGACAAAGAGAAAATCCTGAAAGCAGCCCGGGAAAAGAAGCCTGTAACATACAATGCTAAAAATATTAGATTGGCAGCAGACTTATCCACAGAGACCGGGCAGGCCAGAAAAAAACTGGCATGATATATTCAGAGCACTAAATGAGAAAAACATATAGCCAAGAATACTATATCCAGCTAGGCTATCATTGAAAATAGAAGAAGAGATAAAAAGCTTCCTGGACAAACAAAAACTGAAAGAATTTGCAAACACCAAACCAGCTCTACAGGAAATATTGAAAGGGGTCCTCTAAGCAAAGACAGCTTATAAATAGTAGATCAGAAAAAAAAAAAAAAAACAGAGACAATATACAGTAACAGTCACCTTACAGGCAATACAATGGCACTAAATTCACATCTATCAATAGTTACTCTGAATGTTAATGGGCTAAATGCCCCAATCAAAAGACAAAGTGTATCAGAATGGATTAAAAAACAAAACCCATCTATATGTTGCCTACAAGAAACTCATTTCAGACCCAAAGACACCTCCAGATTTAAAGTGAAGTGGCGGAAAACAATTTACCATGCTAATGGACATCATAAGAAAGCAGGGGTTGCAATCCTTATATCAGATCAATTAGATTTTAAGCCAAAGTCTATAAGAAGAGATGAGGAAGGACACTATATCATACTCAAAGGGTCTGTCCAACAAGAAGATCTAACAATTTTAAATATCTATACCCCTAACGTGGGAGCGGCCAACTATATAAACCAATTAATAACAAAATCAAAGAAACACAGCAACAATAATACAATAATAGTAGGGGACTTTAACACTCCCTTCACTAAAATGGATAGATCATACAAGTGAAAGATCAATAAGGAAATAAAGGCCTTAAACGACACACTGGACCAGATGGATATCACAGATATATTCAGAACATTTCATCCCAAATCAACAGAGTACACATTCTTCTCTAGTGCACATGGAGCATTCTCCAGAATAGATCACATCCTGGGTCCTAAATCAGGACTCAACCAGTATCAAAAGATTGGGATCATTCACTGCATATTGTCAGACCACAATGCTCTGAAGCTAGAATGGAATCACAAGAGGAAATTTGGAAAGAGCCTAAATACATGGAGACTAAACAGCATCCTTCTAAAGAATGAGTGGGTCAACCAGGACTTTAAAGAAGAATTGAAAAAAATCATGGAAACAAATGATAATGAAAACACAACTTTTCAAAATCTGTGGGACACAACAAAGGCAGTTCTGAGAGGAAAATATATAGTGGTACAAGTCTTTTTCAAGAAACAAGAAAGGACTCAAGTACACAACCTAACCCTACACAGAAAGGAGCTCGAGAAAGAACAAGAAAGAAACCCTAAACCCAGCAGGAGAAGAGAAATCATAAAGATCAGAGCAGAAATCAATGAAATAGAAACCAAAAAAAACAATAGAACAAAACAATGAAACTAGGATCTGGTTCTTTGAAATAATTAATAAGATGGATAAACCCCTGGCCAGACTTATCAAAAAGAAAAGAGAAAGGACCCAAATAAATAAAGTCATGAATGAAAGAGAAGAAATCACAACTAACACCAAATAAATACAAACAATTATAAGAACATACTATGAGCAACACTACACCAACAAATTTGACAATCTGGAAGAAATGGATGCATTTCTAGAGACATATAAATTACCACAACTGAACCAGGAAGAATTAGGAAACCTGAACAGACCCATAACAAGTAAGGAGATTGAAACAGTCATCAAAAATCTCCAAACAAAAGCCCAGGACCAAATGGCTTCCGAGGGGAATTCTACCAAATGTATAAAGAACTAATTCTTATTCTGCTGAAACTGTTCCAAAAAATAGAAATGGAAGGAAAACTTCCAAACTCATTTTATGAGGCCAGCATCACCTTGATCCCAAAACCAGACAAGGATCCCATCAAAAAAGAGAACTACAGATGAATATCCTTGATGAACACAGATGCAAAAATTCTCACCAAAATACTTGCCAATAGGATTCAACGGTACATTAAAAGGATTATTCATCACGACCAAGTGGGACTTATTCCAGGGCTGCAAGGTTAGTTCAACATCCACAAATCAATCAATGTGATAGAATACATTAATAAAAGCAAGAGCAAGAACCATATGATACTCTCAATAGATGCTGAAAAAGCATTTGACAAAGTGCAGCATCCCTTCCTTATCAAAACTCTTCAAAGTGTAGGGATAGAGGGCACATACCTCAATATTATCAAAGCCATCTATGAAAAACCCACCGCAAATATCATTCTCAGTGGAGAAAAACTGAAAGTTTTTCCGCTAAGGTCAAGAACACAGCAGGGATGCCCATTATCACCACTGCTATTCAACATAGTACTAGAAGTCCTAGCCTTAGCAATCAGACAACAAAAGAAAATTAAAGGCATCCAAATCGGGAAAGAAGAATCCAAACTATCACTCTTTGCAGATGATATGATACTCTATGTGGAAAACCCAAAAGACTCCACTCCAAAACTGCTAGAACTTGTACAGGAATTCAGTAAAGTGTCAGGATATAAAATCAATGCACAGAAATCAGTTGCATTTCTTTACACCAACAAGAAGACAGAAGAAAGAGAAATTAAGGAGTCAATCCCATTTACAATTACACCCCAAACTATAAGATACCTAGGAATAAACCTAACCAAAGAGGCTAAGAATCTATGCTCAGAAAACTATAAAGTATTCATGAGAGAAATTGAGGAAGACACAAAGAACTGGAAAAATGTTCCATGCTCCTGGATTGGAAGAATAAATATTGTGAAAAATGTCTCTGCTACCTAAAGCAATCTACATATTTAATGCAATTCCTATCAAAATGCCATCCATTTTTTTCAAAGAAATGGAAAAAATAACCCTAAAATTTATATGAAACCAGAAAAGACCTCTAATAGCCAAAGGAATATTGAAAAAGAAAGCCAAAGTTGGTGGCATCATAATTCCGGACTTCAAGCTCTATTGCAAAGCTGGCATCATCAAGACAGCATAGTACTGGCACAAAAACAAGACACATAGATCAATGGAACAGAATAGAGAGCCCAGAAATAGACCCTCAACTCTATGGTCAAATAATCTTTGACAATGCAGGAAAGAATGATCAATGGAAAAAAGACAGCCTCTTCAATAAATGGTGTTGGGAGGGCGCCTGGGTAGCTCAGTGGGTTAAGCCACTGTCTTCAGCTCAGGTCATGATCTTGGGGTCCTGGGATCGAGTCCTGCACCGGGCTCTCTGCTCAGCAGGGAGCCTGCTTCCCTCTCTCTCTCTCTTCCTGCCTCTCCGTCTACTTGTGATTTCTCTCTGTCAAATAAATAAATAAAATCTTAAAAAATAAATAAATAAATGGTGTTGGGAAAATTGCATAGCCACATGCAGAAAAATGAAATTGGACCATTTCCTTACACCACACACGAAAATAGGCTCAAAATTGATAAAAGACCTCAATGTGAGAAAAGAATCCATCAAAATCCTTGAGGAGAACAGAGTCAGCAACTTCTTCGACCTCAGCTGCAGCAACATCTTCCTAGGAACATCACCAAAGGCAAGGGAAGCAAGGACAAAAATGAACTATTGGGATTTCATCAAGATCAAAAGCTTTTGCACAGCAAAGGAAACAGTTAACAAAACCAAAGACAATTGACAGAATGGGAGAAGATAATTGCAAACGACATATCAGATAAAGGGCTAGGGTCCAAAATTTATAAAGAACTTAGTAAATTCATCCCCCAAAGAACAAGTAATCCAATCAAGAAATGGGCAGAGGACATGAACAGACATTTCTGCAAAGAAGACATCCAGATGGCCAACAGACACATGAAAAAGTGCTCCATATCACTTGGCATCAGGGAAATACAAATCAAAACCACAATGAGATATCACCTCACACCAGTCAGAATGGCTAAAATCAACAAGTCAGGAAATGACAGATGCTGGCGTGGATGTGAAGAAGGAAAACCCTCCTACACTGTTGGTGGGAATGCAAGCTGGTTCAACCACTCTGGAAAATATTGTGCAGCTTCCTCAAAATCTTGAAAATAGAACCTCTATGACCCAGCAATTGCACTACTGGGTATTGACCCTAAAGATACAAACATAGTGCTCCAAATGGGCACGTGCACCTGAATGTCTGTAGCAGCAATGTCCACAATAGCCAACCAAGGAAAGAACCTAGATGTCCATCAACAGATGAATTCATAAAGAAGACATGGTATATATACACAATGGAATACTATGCAGCCATCAAAAGAAATGAAATCTTGCCATTTGCGAAGATGTGGATGGAACTAGAAGGTATCATGCTTAGCGAAATAAGTCAAGCAGAGAAAGACAACTATCATATGTTCTCCCTTATATGAGGTAGTGGAGATGCAACATGGGGGGTTAAGGGGGTAGAAGAAGAATAAATGAAACAGAATGCGATTGGGAGGGAGTCAAACCATAAGTGACTCTTCTTCTCACAAAACAAACTGAGCGTTGCTTGGCGGGGGTGTTGGGGGGGGTTATGGACATTGGGGAGGGTATATGCTATGGTGAGTGCTGTGAAGTGTGTAAACCTGGTAATTCACAGACCTGTACCCTTGGGGACAAAAATACATTATATGTTTATAAAAAATAAAAATTAAAAAAAATTAAAAAAATAAAAATATTAAATTTTTTTAAAAAAGAATATATGATAGAATACAATATGTATGGACATGGAAATTGTATTATTGAACACTGTTTTTGTTTACCTTTAATTTTCTTCACAACCACAGATTTACTTTCAGCATCATTGCAAGTAAAGCTCTCTTTCTTATGAAGAGTATACAATACTTTGCATTTGAGAGATAACAGTGATGTCAACATAAAATCAGTCTTAAGACTGGAACTTATTATGGAGCATCTGAACTTCACAAATCAACACTTTAGTCTTCTACAACAACATATATTTTTTAATTTAATTTTTAAGATTTTATTTATTTATTTGAGAGAGAGCACGAGAAGTGTGAGGGGCAGAGGAATAAGCAGAGCTGAGCCAAAGGCAGACACTTTACCAACTGAGGAACCCAGGCTTTCTCAATGTATTTTCAAAAAAAAATTCATTGGGTCACCAGGGTGCCTCAGTGGGTTAAAGCCTGTGCCTTCAGCTCAGGTGATGATCCCAGGGTCCTGCGATTAAGACCCCCACCCCTCACATTGGGCTCTTTGCTCAGCAGGGAGCCTGCTTCCCTTCCTCTCTCTGCCTTCCTCTCTGCCTACTTGTGATCTCTGTCTCAAATAAATAAATAAAATATTCTTTAAATATTTAAAAAATTTAAAAAATTAAAAGCTGTTGATTTAATAGCAAAAAAACTACAAAGAGATAAAACACTGAAAAAAGTATATACACAGTCACATGTGTGCATATGCGTATGTATCTTTATTTATTTCTTTAAATATTTTATTTATCTGACAGAGAGAGAGATTACAAATAGAGAGGCAGGCAGAAGGGGAGGGGGAAGCATGTCCCCTGTTGAGCAGAAAGCCACATGCAGAACTCTATCCCAGGACACTGAGATCAGGACCTGAGCCTAAGGCAGAGGCTTAACTCACTGAGCCACCCAGGGTACCCCACATACATGCCTTTTATGCAAAAATATTTCAGGCAAGACTGGGGCATCTGAGAAAAAGAACATACTTTTAAGTGATACATGTTTGAAGAGTGTGGAGCATAAAACTACCTCACGTTAGTAGCTTCATTAAAGAAGAATTATATTAGTCTATTATCTTGTCTATAAAATTATTATAAATTGAATTTACTTTGGATTTTAACAAAATAATATTAATTTTAGTTGTATTATATTACGTAGGAAATATCAAATGAAATATTCTCTAATAATATTTATTAATGAATGAAATCAATTAATTAATGAAATTAATGTAGTTAATTAATTAATTAATTAATTAAAATTTGAATGATAACTACTCCAGAAATGTGGACTTTGTAGTGAAAGTAAGAACAAACATTTTTCTGTATGTGTGTGTGTATATATATATATATAAAATTTTATATATGTTATATATGTTAGATATATTATTTTTTATGGTAATTATGTTGAAAAAAGTGAAGGAAACTATAAAGTTTTTACTTTAAGGTCTCCAGGTGTTATGCATATTTTTCTTTACTAAGTACATATTATAAATTATGATTATAAAATACAAATACGAAAACTGCTTATTATACAGTATATTGACAAGAATTCTTCTTTTAACCATCAACAAGTTAAGAAGTGTTTTTAGACTATGAACAAATATAAAAGCTATACTAACCATGAAAAAACTTAGATTAAAAGTGTCAGGGAACTATGTAGCTAGTAAGATTTTAGGAACCAATATCGAACAGTAAAAGAAAGGACTAGACATTTGCATATTTCCCAACAGATAATTATTGGTTCCAAAATTAGAAAATAAAAGCGTGAAAATTTGAAGGGAGATTTTTATACATTTGTAGCTGAACAAAAATTGGTATAAGGAGCTCATCAAGAATAAGGTCCTCCTTCTTCCTACCATCACTTACTCAGGTTTTATCTATCTGTTTGTTTTTTAATTTGGACACTTAAAGGCTAACTTATGTTGGCAGAAACTAGTAGTACTAGAAATTAATATAATCACCACGATTTTTACTTACATGTTCAATATGAAATATGGCTAGGAATAGAAATAGGATATTATTGAAAACCCAGAGGAAAAAATTCGAACAATAAAAACTTATCCAAAGGAGATCCAAATATGTGAAACTATGAGATGTTAACTTTAAAATAAATGTATGAAAATTTACAGTAATTAAAGGATAAAAAGCAAAATTTAGACCTAGAATTGAAAAATATAAAAATAAAACATAAAAATTCTAAAATAAAACTTAAGTATTTGAAATTAGAGATCAGTGGATAAAGAAAATTTAAAAAAATCATGACAAAATGTTCAGTCAAATATTTGGTTTTCATCTCTGTGGCAATATTTTTCTGGAGTCTATTCTCTGCCATTTGTTTTCATGGTCATTTTCTTTCTTTCTTTTTTTTAAAGATTTTATTTATTTATTTGATAGAGACAGAGATCACAAGCAGGAAGAGAGGCAGGCAGAGAGAGAGGGGGAAGCAGGCTCCCTGCTGAGCAGAGAGCCTGATGCAGGACTCCATTCCAGGACCTGAGATCATGTTCTGAGCTGAATGCTTTAACCACTGAGCCACCCAGGTGCCCCCATTTTCTCTTTTTTTAATTGTATAGATCTTGTGCTGGCTCTTTTTATTTTTAATTTTAAAAATTTTAATCTTATTTTTTCTTTTAAAAGTTACTTCACACTTGTTTAGTATTTTACAAGTTAGAAGTGTAAAGTTCATTTATGATAATCTTAAACATTTTCCTCTTAAAAATTTTAATTTGTTTTGTAGGAGTTTCATGTCAGTGAGCATATAACTATTTTTAGTTTAGTTATATATATATATTTTTTCTCATCAGCTAATTTCTTTCTTTGTGTAAGTTTATTTTTTTTTTCTCTATACCTCATGAGCCAATGGAGTTAATCAGGTAATTATAGGAATGTACATAATGCAAGAAGATTCCCATTGCTGTCTCCCCTTCATACTAAACAGATAAACTGTTTTTTACAATTTACATTTCTTCTTTTATGATAATTAGTAAAATATCAGGATTGATTTGTACTTATCTTTCTGAATTTTCCCTCTCTTTGTTAAATATGTGCAAAAATACACCTTCCAGCTTAAAAAAAAAAAAGGAAAGAAATCAATGCATAAGAATGGCAGTATGTTATAAACAGATAAAAAGATTGGTTATTGGAAGGTTGATCAAAAGAAAATTTTCAGAATAAAATACAAAGAGCATGAGAAACAGAAAAAACAATGAAGTAGTATATGGGACATAGTAAAATTGTCTAATAGTATATGTATATAATTTATGCCTTACTAAGAGAAAATAAAATAATGCCAAGAAACAATATAAGAGAGATAATGCCTAGAATCTGTCCAAAACTAATAAAAAATATCAAACCACAGATGCAAAGGTTATTAAAAATTTTAAACAGAATATTTATTTTTATTATATTTTCCCCCTTTGTAGTCATGCTGTCATGTTCTTGTTTTATTTTTATTCATAAAATACACTTATATACATATTGATTGATATCTGTGCAACTGGTCATGACATTAATGGTAAGTTTGCAACTCATTATGAAAAAGGAAGGAATTTTTTAGGTAATCTGCTTTAGTGCTATAAATCCTTTATATATGAGAAAATGTTAAGATGTGTAGTAGTTGACATATTGGGACATTAAAAAGTAGATTAAAATAGGGCCTATTACCTTTATTTCTTCTTGTATAGATGAAGTTTATGGAAATTCCCTCAGTTTATATTATTTACTTTATATTCATTGTTTGAAGAGCATCAAGTTCTTGTTTTCTCTCTGTCCTTATTCTCTCTTTATATATACAATTACATGAAAACACCAACTTAACAAGTAGTTTCATGTAAGGCAGATATGCATCAATGACTGCTTCTAGGCTACCATGCCAGTAAATTAAAAAGTAAAGTAATATTATCAGAAAGAATCATGATTTTATATTTATATGATAAAACATGATGTTTGTTTGTTTTCTGAATATACTGATTTCTGTTATTTTCTTCTTAAAGTTAGTTCAAATAATTTTTAAAATAAGGTTTTTTAAAGGTTTTTTGTTTTTTTGTTTGTTTTTTTGTTTGTTTTATTTTTTCAATTTATTTATTTTCAGAAAAACAGTATTCATTGGAACACCCAGTGCTCCATGCAATCCGTGCCCTCTATAATATCCACCACCTTGTACCCCAACCTCCCAACCCCCGCCATTTCAAACCCATCAGATTGTTCTTCAGAGTCCATAGTCTCTCGTGATTCACCTCCCCTTCCAATTTACCCCAACTCCCTTCTCCTCTCTAACACCCCTTGTCCTCCATGATATTTGTTATGCTCCACAAATAAGTGAAACCATATGATAATTGACTCTCTCTGCTTGACTTATTTCACTCAGCATAATCTATTCCAGTCCCATGCATGTTGCTACAAAAGTTGGGTATTCATCCTTTCTGATGGAGAAATAATACTCCATAGTGTATATGGACCACATCTTCCTTATCCATTCGTCCGTTGAAGGACATCTTGGTTTTTTCCCATAGTTTGGCAACCGTGGCCATTGCTGCTATAAACATTGGGGTACAGATGGCACGACATCTGTATCCTTAGGGTAAATACCCAGGAGTGCAATTGTAGGGTCATAGGGAAGGTCTATTTTTAATTTCTTGAGGAATCTCCACATTGTTCTCCAAAGAGGCTGCACCAACTTGCATTCCCACCAACAGTGTAAGAGGGTTCCCCTTTCTCCACATCCTCTCCAACACATGTTGTTTCCTGTTTTGTTAATTTTGGCCATTCTAACTGGTGTAAGGTGATATCTCAATGTGGTTTTAATTTGAATCTCCCTGAGAGCTAATGATGATGAACATTTTTTCATGTGTCTGATAGCCATTTGTATGTCTTCATTGGAGAAGTGTCTGTTCATATCTTCTGCCCATTTTTTGATATGGTTGCCTGTTTCATGTGTGTTGAGTTTGAGGAGTTCATTATAGATCCTGGATATCAACCTTTTGTCTGTACTGTCATTTGCAAATATCTTCTCCCATTCCGTGGGTTGCCTCTTTGTTTTTTTGACTGTTTCCTTTGCTGTGCAGAAGCTTTTGATTTTGATGAAGTCCCAAAAGTTTATTTTCGCTTTTGTTTCCTTTGCCTTTGGACATATATCTTGGAAGAAGTTGCTGTGGCTGATATCGAAGAGATTACTGCCTATGTTCTCCTCTAGGATTCTGATGGATTCCTGTCTCACGTTGAGGTCTTTTATCCATTTTGAGTTATTTTTGTGTATGGTGTAAGAGAATGGTCAAGTTTCATTCTTCTACATATAGCTGTCCAGTTTTCCCAGCACATTTATTGAAGAGACTGTCTTTTTTCCACTGTATATTTTTTCCTGTTTTGTCGAAGATTAATTGACCATAGAGTTGAGGGTCCATATCTGGGCTCTCTACTCTGTTCCACTGGTCTATGTGTCTGTTTTTATGCCAGTACCATGGTGTCTTGGTGATCACAGCTTTGTAACAAAGCTTGAAATCAGGTAATGTGATGCCCCCAGCTTTATTTTTGTTTTTCAACATTTCCTTAGCGATTCAGGGTCTTTTCTGATTCCATACAAATTTGTGGATTATTTGCTCCAGCTCTTTGAAGAATACCCGTGGAATTTTGATCAGAATGGCAATAAAAGTATAGATTGCTCTAGGCAGTATAGACATTTTAACAATGTTTATTCTCCCGATCCAAGAGCATGGAATGGTCTTCCATCTATTAGTGTCTTCTTCAATTTCTTTCATGAGTGTTCTGTAGTTCCTCGAGTACAGATTCTTTACCTCTTTGGTTAGGTTTATTCCCAGGTATCTTATGGTTCTTGGTGCTATAGTAAACAGAATCAATTCTCTAATTTCCCTTTATGTATTTTCATTGTTAGTGTATAAGAAAGCCACTGATTTCTTCACATTGACTTTGTATCCTGTCACGTTGCTGAATTGCTGTATGAGTTCTAATAGTTTGGGGGTGGAGGCTTTTGGGTTTTCCATATAAAGAATCATGTCTTCTGCGAAGAGAGGGAGTTTGACTTCTTCATTACCAATTTGGATACCTTTTATTTCTCTTTGTTGTCTGATTGCTGTTGCTAGGACTTCTAATACTATGTTGAACAAGAGTGGTGAAAGTGGGCATCCTTGTCTTGTTCCTGATCTCAATGGGAAGGCTGCAAGCTTTTTCCCATTGAGGATGATATTTGCTGTGGGTCTTTCATAGATAGATTTGATGAGGTTCAGGAATGTTCCCTCTATCCCTATACTTTGAAGCATTTTGATCAGGAACGGATGCTGGATTTTGTCAAATGCTTTTTCTGCATCAATTGAGAGGACCATGTGGTTCTTCTCTCTTCTCATATTAATTTGTTGTATCACATTGATTGATTTGCGAATGTTGAACCATCCTTGTAGCCCAGGGATGAATCCCACCTGATCATGGTGGATAATCTTTTTAATGTGCTTTTGGATCCTGTTGGCTAGAATCTTGTTGAGAATCTTAGCATCCATATTCATCAGTGATATTGGTCTAAAATTCTTCTTTTTGGTAGGGTCTCTGCCTGGTTTGGGGATCAGGGTAATGCTGGCTTCATAGAAAGAGTCTGGAAGTTTTCCTTCTGCTTCAATTTTTTGAAACAGCTTCAGGAGAATAGGTGTTATTTCTTCTTTGAAGGTTTGGTAGAGTTCCCCAGGGATTCCATCAGGTCCTGGGCTCTTGTTTTTTGGAAGGTTTTTGATCACTGCTTCAATCTCGTTATTAGATATCTGTCTATTCAGGTTGTCAATTTCTTCCTGGTTCAATTTTGGTAGTTTATATTTTTCCAGGAATGCATCCATTTCATCTAGGTTACTAAGATTATTGGCATATAACTGTTGATAATAACTTCTGATGATTGTTTCTACTTCCTTGGTGTTCGTTGTGATCTCTCCCTTTTCCATAATTTTATGAATTTGGGCTTTCTCTCTTTTATCTTGGATTAGTGTGGCCGATGGTTTATCATTCTTATTCTTTCAAAAAACCAGCTTCTAGTTTCATTGATACGTTCTACTGTATCTCTGGTTTCTACCTCATTTATCTCAGCTCTAATCTTGATGATTTCCCTTCTTATGTGTGGAGTTGGTTGATTTATTGTTGATTCTCCAGTTCTTTAAGGTGTAGAGACAGCTGGTGTGTTCTGGATTTTTCAATATTTTTGAGGGAGGCTTGGATGGCTATGTATTTTCCCCTTAGGACCGCCTTTGCTGTATCCCATAGGTTTTGGACCGAAGTGTCTTCATTCTCATTGGTTTCCATGAATTGTTTCAGTTCTTCTTTGATCTCCTGGTTGATCCAAGCATTCTTAAGCAAGGTGGTCTTTAGCTTCCAGGTGTTTGAGTTTCTTCTGAACTTTTCCTTGTGATTGAGCTCCAGTTTCAAAGCATTGTGATCTGAGAATATGCAGGGAATAATCTCAGTCTTTTGATATTGATTGAGTCCTGATTTGTGACCCGGTATGTGGACTATTCTGGAGAAGGTTCCGTGTGCACTTGAGAAGAATGAGTATTCTGTTGTTTTAGGGTGGAATGTTCTGTATATATCTATGAGGTCCATCTGGTCCAATGTGTCATTCAATGCTCTTGTTTCTTATTTTCTGCTTCGATGATCTGTCTAATTCTGAGAGAGGCGTGTTAAGATCTCCTACGATTAGTGTATTCATATCAATATGACTCTTTATCTTGATTAACAGTTTTCTTAAGTAATTGGCTGCTCCCATATTGGGAGCATAGATGTTTACAATTGTTAGATCATCTTGGTGGATAGTCCCTTTAAGGATTATGTAGTGTCCTTCTGTATCTCTGACTACAGTCTGTAGTTTGAAGTCTAATTTATCTGATATAAGAATCACTACCCCAGCCTTCTTTTGAGGCTCATTGGCATGAAAGATGCTTCTCCATCCCTTCACTTTCAGTCTGCATGTATCATTAGGTTCAAAATGGGTCTCTTGTAGACAACATATGGATGGGTCCTGTCGTTTTATCCAATCTGCAACCCTGTGCCATTTTATGGGTGCATTTAGGCCATTCTCATTGAGAGTGATTATTAATAGATATGTTTTTATTGACATCGAGTTACCTTTGAAGTCTTTCTTTCTGTAGACTGTGTCTATATTTCTGTGCAATGCTATTCTTGGGATTTTTGCTCTTTTATAGAACCCCCCTTAATATTTCCTGCAGTGTCGGCTTGGTGGTTGCATAGTCTTTTAAGCCTTGCCGGTCTTGAAAACTCTTTATCTCTCCATCCATTTTGAATATCAGTCTTGCTGGATAAAGTATTCTTGGCTGCATGTTCTTCTCATTTAGTGCCCTGAATATATCTTGCCAGCCTCTTCTGGCTTGCCAGGTCTCTGTGGACAGGTCTGACGTTATTCTGATGGGTTTCCCTCTGTAAGTAAGGAGCCTCTTTGCCCTGGCGGCTTTCAAGAGATTATACCTACAATTATAATTCCTCAATTTGACTATCAGGTGTCGTGATGTTTTTTTGGAATGTATAATCTTGGGTGGAGACCGTTCAGCCTCTAGTACATGAACGCTGGTTCCATTCTCGAGATTTGGAAAATTTTCATGAAGGACTTGTTCCACTATATCTTCTGGACTTCTTTCTTTCTCCTCCCCTTCAGGGATTCCAATAATTCTGACGTTGGAACACTTCATGGCATCATTTATTTCCCTGATTCTGTTTCCGTGGTTTCTAAGCTGTTTGTTCCAGGCTTCCTCCTGATCCTTTGTTTCTATCTGTTTGTCTTCCAGATCACTAATTCTATCTTCAGTCTCAGTTACCCTAGCTTTGAGAGAGTTTAGATTAGATTGGAACTCATTGAGAGCATTGTGAACCTCCTCCCTGGTAGCTTTAAGCTCCGCCCTAACATTGTGAACATCCTGTCTGATTTCAGTTCAGCCCTAATCAATTCTGTTTGGTCATCCATGGCTTTCTCCAACCTAGCTATTGCCTGGATAATTGTTAGCCTGAATTCTCTTTCTGACATATTGTCTATGTTGATAGCCGTTAGCTCTGTTGCAGAAGGTCCATCCTCTGTATTTTTCTTCTGTTGGGCATTCCTCCTCCTAGTCATTTTGGTGGGAGATGACTGAACAGATGTAGCTGGATGTATCAACTGTGGTGCAGTCAAGGTGCACCTTGGAACACTTCTGAGCAATCAGGATTCCCCACCCAAAACGAGAGACAAAAGAAAAGAAAAAGAAAAAGAATAGAAGAAAAAAAGAGAGAGAGAGAGAGAGAGTGAGACAGGAAAGAAAGGGAAGATAAAAAAAAGTACAGCCCAGATGGGCCCCAAGGTAAGATTTATGAAGTAGACAAACAAAAAACGATAAAAAGACTGATACAAGTATATGACAAGAGAAAAAAATATATATATATGCAAATAAAGAAAGAACCTCATCAAAAAGAACCACGAGTGTAAAATTTATATGCTATTAGGACAAACACAAAAAACACAGAAACACTGGTGAAAGAAGATGGGAGAGTTCTTATAAATTCTCAGTGTGTGCGAGGAAGGTTGTTTTGATTCTTCCTGGATGTATCTTGATATCTTTGTTAAAGGACTCAACTTTCCTAAGAGAAAGGGGATTAAAAATTGGTTTATTTATAGGGGTAGTATTGATGGGGGAAAGGGGATTACTTTGAAGTTTAACTCTATATGAATATTAGAGGATAAAAATAAAAAGGAATAAACTAGACTAAACTAAACTAAAATTTAAAAAAAGGAATTCAAAAAATAAAAATGCAAAAGAAAAACATAGGTGTATGTATCAAAAAGTTCAGGTTAGAAAGGTATTATGGAATTTGATGTACTGTACAACTCGCTGTGATGGTAAGTAAATAGGTTAAAAAAATTACCTATGTGTAAAAAAAAAAAAAAAAAAAAAAGAACCGGAATAGTGGGAATGAGTGAACAATACAAGTTTTCCTATGAAGTAGTGGTTGTTCTCTTGTAGTCCTTTTTTTTTTTTTCTTTCTTAGTTTGTTTTCTGGGGAAGGGGCCTGCCACCTGGGTAGTCAGTCAATGATGTTTCCTGAGTTAAGTCCTCCAGCCCCACTCAAGGGAGTGGGCTCTGAGGAAACAGGTTTTTTTCAGGCTTTTGTTCTCTGGCTGTTTTTATGCTTGTTCACTTTTTTTTCCCTCTCACCTTGGCTGCCTTTGATGGTTTTTGTAGTTTTAGAGGAAAACAAACCGCACCCTGATCTCCCTCTCAGAGAGAAGCCTCAATCTGGGTGCAGAGCTTAAATAAGTTCCCCCTTGGCCGCTGGCAGAGCAGGTTCTAAGTTGCAGACCCTGGGGACGCAGGATCTTTTGCTTGTACCCAAAGCCAAGGCAGTGGCAGCTGTCTGGGAGCTCCTGACCACCAGAGAGTTTCCAAGTAGCGATCACACACTGAGATTTTGGGCTGGGAATGCCCGGCTTGTGCGCGCCTCTTTCAGAGGCAGCTATGGGTTGGGCACGAGTCTTGGGCACTGAGAACAGGGCGTTGGTCCGCAAGCACCAGGCTGGGCTTTTGCGCACCTCTGTCAGGGGAGAGTTTGGGGTGCGCGGTTTAGGCTTTAAAGCAATGGCGTGGGTCAAAGAGCACCGGCCAGGCCTTTGTAACTCAGGGAAGCATGAGGGACCTGAGCGTGTATCTCAAGCTTTGTGGTAGGGCTCGTGCGTTCTGCCAACTGGCGTGGCTCCCATCCCCTCACAGGAACTAGAACCCACACATTCTCGGGCACGCTGGCAGCTTAGGGACCAAGAGCTGGTTTCTCCGCTGCACTCTCTCTGCCTTAGCACAGGAGAGGCTGTCCTGGGACTGGGGACTTAAGCCCCTGTCCCTTGCTTCCCTGATTCCCACAATTTCCCCCGTGATCCTTTGCTCTTTTGGAGTGCTTTCAACCAGTCTCTAAGTTAATGCTGGTCCCCAGACGCAGGGCACTCTCACTCGTATTGGGGTATTACTTTCTAACCGGTGGCCTCTGGTGGCTCCCTCCCCCTTTTGTTTATCTTCCGATAGCAGTCCACCATTCCCACTCCGCTTTACCTGCCCACTGGTGTCTTCTGCCCCTGTAGAGATCCAGACGTGTATAATTCTGATCTCAGGCTGATTTCATGGGTGATCAGAGTTCTTTGGTAGGTAATCAGCTCACTTTGGGGTACCGGCTGAAAAGGTGCCTCTTCCTACTCCCCTGCCATCCTCTCCCCTCCTCTGTTTGTTTGTTTTAAAGTAGACTCCACACCCAGTGCAGGGCCTGAGCTCAGGATGCTAAGATCAAAAGTCTGAGACTGACCAAAAAAAAAAAAAAAAAAAAAAAAAAAGTCTGAGACCGAGAGGTGGGCTGAGATCAGAGTCAGACACTCAATGGACTGAGTCACCCAGGCACACCTAGAAGTTTCTTACCACTATAATTTCCTACACTTTTGAATCTTAAAACATTTAATAGTCTTCAGTGATTCATTTCTCCAGTCAATATCTTTTATTCACCACTTTCCACAAATTTTATCATTTGAACATTTTAAAATATCAGGAAAAATAGTTGTCTATTTTAAATTAAATAAGAGTTAAGTAGTAGGCTGTTTTAAGAGTGAATAAAAATAACAAAGATCAAGAGCTGGCGAACATAACAAAGTAAACATAAAACTCAAAAATGGGATTTTTCAAATACTTGTTTTTCATTTTATTTCATTTGTTCCTTTCAGCACTAAGTATCCTAATGCAAATAGAATTTAGTCAAAGATTTTTATTACTATTGAAAGGAGAACTTCAGTTTTGTATCTTAGCTGGAAAGAAAATCAAACATGAATATATGTTTTATATGTGTTAGTAACTAAGCACAATCAATTTTTAAAACTATAAGGTCATGTACAGGTGCTAAATTTAAGTTGTTTTTTTTTTTATCATTAACTGAAGGAAACACTAGACACATGAGTCAATAAGGAAGAATTGAAACTATTTTTATTAAAGATTTTATTTATTTATTTGACAGACAGAGATCACAAGTAGCAGAGAGGCAGGTAGAAAGAGAGGAGGAAGCAGGCTATCCGCGGAGCGGACAGCCCGATGCGGGGTTCGATCCCGGGACCCTGGTATCATGACCTGAGCTGAAGGCAGAGGCTTTAACCCACTGAGCCACCAAAGCGCCCCTTGAAACTATTTTTTATGTATTTCTTCTCCTTTATCTAACCAGTCCCATTTAGAATACTGCAAATTTATCTTTCAAACAAGGCATAAATTTGTAAATTCAAAAAGAACACTCTTTGTTGCAAAACAAGAGAAAATGGGAAACAGAATGAAGACTTACCTTCCCACTGAGAAATCAAATCACTTTTTTTAGTTGTTTCTTAATTTTAATTCCAGTTAGTTAATACATAGTGTTACATTAGTTCAGGTACACAATTTAGTGATTTAACACTTCTTTTTTATTATTATTTTTTACAGATTTTATTTATTTGTTTGACAGAGAGAGAGAGAGAGATCACAAGTAGGCAGAGAGGCAGACAGAGAGAGGGGGAAGCAGGCTCCCTGCTGAGTAGAGAACCCAACGAGGGCCTCTATCCCAGGACACTGAGATCATGACCTGAGCCAAAGGCAGAGGCTTAGCCCACAGAGCCACATAGGTGCTCCATGATTTAACGCTTTTAAACCTTACTCAGTGCTCATCATATGTGTTTTTTTCTTTCCTTTTTCACTTTGCCTTTATAAAATTTATTATTTTTCTTTTTTTTATCCCTAAGTTTTTATTTAAATTCCAGTTAGTAAACATACAGTGTAATATCAGTTTCAAATGTAGAATTTAGTGATTCCTCCCTTCCATACAACATATGGTGCTCATCACAAGTGCACTCCTTAATCCCCATCACCTATTTCACCCATCCCCCACTCAACTCCCCTCTGGCAACCCTGTTTGTTCTCTAAAGCTGAGAGTGTTTCTTGGCCTGCCTTTTTTTGTTTTTTAATCCCATATTCATTTGCTTTCTTTCTTAAATTCCACCTGTGAGTGAAATCATATGGTATTTGTCTTTCTCTGACTGACTTATTTCACTTAACATTATGCTCTGTAGCTCCATCATGTCATGGCAAATGGAAAATAATATTATTTTTAAAAAAAGATTTATTTATTCATTTTAGATAGAGAGTATTGTGAGTAGGGGATTATGGGGAGGGCAGAAGGAGAAAATCTTTCAGGCAGACTCCCCACTGAATGAGGAGCCTGACTTGGTGGGTGCTCAATTCCACAACCCATGAGAATATGACCTGAGCTGAACCAAGGGTCAGATGCTCTACCAACTGAGTCACCTGGTGCCCCAGGAGATTTCATTATTTTTATGGCTAAATAATGTTATTATAAATAGATGATATATGTATTAACTTATTCTTTATCCATTCATCTACTGATGGACACTTGGGCTGCTTCCATAATTTGACTACTATAAATAATGCTGCAATAAACATAGGGGTGCGTGTGTCCTTTCAAATTAGTGTTTTTGTATTCTTTGGACAAATAGACACTAGTGCAATTACTGGCTTATACGGTAGTTCTGTTTTTAATTTTTGAGGAATCCCATTCTGTTTTCCACAGTAGCTGCACCAGTTTTCATTCCCACCAACAGTACATAGATGTTCTTTTTTCTCTATATCTTCACCAACACTTGAGAAAGAATACGTTTTAAAGTTCTGAGTAAAGTGCCTTAAATTAGCAATGGGAAATCCCTGGAAACAAATATATTCAAGCTCCAGAATCCCAAAGCTTTCCAAGATATTTTAAACTGAAAGTGAAAATGGAAATTCAAATTGAAGCATTAGTTAAGAGGGAAATAGAACATCATATTCCTCTATGCAACCCTACTCAATCAATAAAAAATCCATACCACTCTGAATGGATAAAGTAAACTTTCTTTGGGAAGATGTAAAAACATATTAATAGAGTAGTGAAATTGAAAGATATGAAGGGTTTTCTGAATATGCAAAATTTGGTATGAAGAACCAATGCTGAAATTTAAGATTTCCTGCCAGGTCGTTAGTAGAATAATTTAAGGGAAGAATATTTAATATTTTTCCTGGGGGACCATACTAGCCCAGGAAAAGAGACCAAAAAAATCAATTTAAGGATCTGTCAGTGAAACAGTCCAAATATATTAGGTCTGTAATCCATTTGAATTAATTTCTGTTTCACACATGAGGTATATTAAAGGAATTTTATTAATTATTTTATTAATGTATAATGAATTATTTGTCCCAGGGATACAGGTTTGTGAATTGTCAGGCATACACACTTCACAGAACTCACCATATTACAAACCCTCTTCAATGTCCATAACCCATACACATTCCCCATCTGCCCAGCAACCCACAGATTTGTTTTGTTTTGTTAGTTTTTTTCTGTAAGATTAAAAGTCTCTTATGGTTTGTTTCCCTCTTGATCCATCTTGTTTCATATTTTCCTTCCCTACCCCCCAAAACCCCACACTTTGCTTCTAAAAATCCTGATATCAGGGAGATCCTATGATAATTGTCTTTCTCTGCTTGACTTATTTCACTCAGTACAATACCCTCTAGTTCCATCCACGTCATTGCAAATGGCAAGATTTCATTTCTTTTGATGGCTGCATAATATTCCATTGTGTGTGTGTGTGTGTGTGTGTGCACGATATATATATATTCATATATATATACCAAATCTTCTTTATCCATTCATCTGTTGATGGACATCTAGCTTATTTCCCATAGTCTGGCTATTGTGGATATTGTTGCTATAAACATTCGGGTGCATGTGCCCCTTCGGATCACTACATTTGTAACTTTAGGACAAATACCCAGTAGTGAGATCCTGGGTCATAGGATAGCTTTATTTTCAACATTTTGAGGGGACTTCATGCTGTTTTTCAGAGTGGCTGCACCAGCTTGCATTCCCACCAACAGTGTAGGCGGTTTCCCCTTTCTCCCTGTCTTCTTCAACCTCTGTCATTTACGGACTTAAATTAATTTTATCCATTCTGACTGGTGTAAGGTGGTATCTCATTGTGGTTTTGATTTGTATTTCTCTGATGCTGAGTGATGTGGATCACTTTTTCATGTGTCTGTTGGCCATCTAGATACTTCTTTGCAGAAATGTTTGTTCATATCTTCTGTCCATTCCTTCATTGGAGTATTTGTTCTTAGCATGTTGAGTTTGATAAGTTCTTTATAGATTTTGGATACTAGCCCTTTATCTGATATGTCATTTAAGAACATTTTCTACCATTCTGTCAGTTGTCTTTTGGTTTTGTTGACTGTTTCCTTTGTTGTGCAAAAGCTTTAGATATTGATGAAGTCCCAATAGTTCATTTTTGTCCTTGCTTCCCTTGCCTTTGGCGATGTTCCTAGGAAGAAGTTGCTGTGGCTGAGGCCAAAGAGATTGCTGCCTGTTTTATCCTCAAGGATTTTGTTGGATTCCTTTCTCACATTGAGGTCCTTCATCCATTTGGAGTCTTTTTTCATGTGTGGTGTAAGGTAATGGTCCAGTTTCATTTTTCTGCATGTGGCTGTCCAATTTTCTCAACAACATTTATTGAAGAGACTGTCTTTTTCCATTGGGCATCCTTTCCTCCTTTGTCAAAGATTATTTGACCATAGAGTTGAGGGTCTATTTCTGGGCTCTTTTTTCTGTTCCATTGATCTATGTGTCTGTTTTTGTGCCAGTACCATAATGTCCTGATGATGACAGCTTTGTAATAGAGCTTGAAGTCTGGAATTGTTATGCCACCAAATTTGTGTTTCTTTTTCAACATTCTTCTGGCTATTTGGGGTCTTCTCCATATAAATTTTAAGATTACTTGTTCCATTTCTTTGAAAAAAAAAATGGATGGTATTTTGATAGGGATTGCACTAAATGTGTATATTGCTTTTGGTAGCATAGACACTTTCACAATATTTGTTCTTCCAATCCAGGAGCATGGAACATTTTTCCACTTCTTTGTGTCTTACTCAATTTCTTTCATGAGTACTTTATAGTTTTCTGAGTACAGATTCTTTGCCTTTTTGGTTAGGTTTCTTCCTAGGTAACTTATGGATGCAATTGTATATGTAATTGACTCCTTAACTTATCTTTCTTCTGTCATGTTGTTGGTGTATAGAAATGCAATTGACTTCTGTGCATTGATTTTATATCCTGACACTTTACTGAATTCTTGTACAAGTTCTAGCAGATTTGTAGTGGAGTCTTTTGGGTTTCCCACAGAAAGTATCATATCATCTGCAAAAAGTGATAGTTTGACTTCCTTGCTGATTCAGATGCCTTTTACTTCTTTCTGTTGTCTGATTGCTGAAGCTAGGACATTTAGTACTATGTTGAATAGCAGTGTTGATAGTGGACATCCCTGCCATGTTCTTGACCTTAGGAGAAAAGACCTCAGTTTTTCCCCATTGGGAATGATATTTGCTGTGGGTTTTTCATAGATGGCTTTGTGGATATTGAGGTATGTGCCCTCTATCCCTACACTTTGAAGAGTTTTGATCAAGAAAGGATGCTGTACCTTGTCAAAATTTTTTTGTTTTAGCATGTATTGGGAGTACCATATGGTTCTTGTTTTTTCTTTTATTAAGATATTGCATCACATTGGTTTATTTGTGGATGTTGAACCCATCCTTGCAGCCCAGGAATAAATCCCACTTGTCATGGTGAATAATCTTTTAATGTACTGTTGAATCCTGTTGGCTAGGATTTTAGTAAGAAATTTTGCATCTGTGTTCATCAAGGATATTGGTCTGTAATTCTCTTTTTTGATGGGGTCTTTGTCTGGTTTTGGGATCAAGTTATAGCTGGCCTCATAAAATGAGTTTGGAAGTTTTCCACCCATTTCTATTTTTTGCAATACTTTCAGGAGAATAGATATGAACTCTTCTTTGAATGTTTGGTAGAATTCCCCTGGAATGCCATCTGGCCTTGGGCTCTTGTTTGTTGGGAGATTTTTGATGACTGCTTCAATATCCTTACTGGTTGAGGTCTGCTTAGGCTTTCTATGTCTTCCTGGCTTAGTTTTAATAATTTATACATCTCTAGGAATGCATCCATTTATTTCAGAATGTCAAATTTGCTGCTATATAGGTGCTCATATGTTCTTATAATTGTTTTTATTTCTGTGGTATTGGTTGAGATCTCTTGTCTTTTATTCATGATGTTATTTATTTTGATCCTTTCTCTTTTCTTTTTGATAAGTCTGGCTAGGGGTTTATCCATCTTATTAATTCTTTCAAGGATCTAGATTCTAGTTTTGTTGATCTGTTCTACTGTTCTTTCGTTTTCTCTTTCATTGATTTCTGCTCTGATCTTTGTGATTTCTCTTCTCCTGCTGGGTTTAAGCTTTCTTTGCTGTTCTTTCTCCAGCTCCTTTAGGTGTAGGGTTAGGTTGTGAACTTGATACCTTTCTTGTTCTTGAGAAAGGCTTTTATTTCTATATACTTTCCTCTCAGGACTGCCTTTGCTGTGTCCCACAGATTTTGAAAAGTTGTGTTTTTATTTTCATTTTCTTCTATGAATTTTTCAATTCTTCTTTAATTTCCTGGTTGACCCATTCATTCTTTAGAAGGATACTCTTTAGTCTCTATTTATTTGGGTTCTTTCCAACTTCCCTCCTGTGATTGAGTTGTACTTCAGAGAATTGTGATCTGACAATATGCAGGGAATGATCCCAATCTTTTGGTACCAGTTGAGACCTGATTTAGGACCCAGGATGTGATCTTTTCTGGAGAATGTTCCATGTGCACTAGA